>NC_142873.1:36162500-36489166 GCF_051225735.1 Oryctolagus cuniculus
ATGGCAGAAGTAGGCAAGGAAGTTTTCAGCCCATATTGCAAGTGCAACAATGGTAAAAAGAGGGTGGGAAGGAAGATTGAACCTCAGATCGAAGTGTAGCTCTAGAGTATCATCCAGTCCAGCCCATAGCTTGCTCCAGAGCAAACTGTACATTAGTAGATTTTCACATTGCACAGAAATGATACGCCCTAATACCCCCATTATACATAGACTCTGGCTACCACTGTTTAGGGAGTGTGTGTTTTTGGCTTGAGGACTGCAATGGGTTCTAAAGGTGCGGCAGCTGGAGGTTGTGAACTGACTGCCTGCCATCTGGAAGAGAATTTCCAGAAAGGACACCTGAGAGACATTCAGCATGTCAGCCACCGAGCTCAGAAGGAGAGAGGACTAGGCCATTGCCTTTTTATCCAAAGGCAGTTCTTCACAGTGTCATTCCATTATGTTGTTAGAATTACTGTGAATTTCCAGTATCTCAGATAAAAACACATTATGAAAGTTGCCTATAGAACATTTTGAATGTAACTGCTGTTTTCAATTGTGTCTTCCAACATCTTTTAAATAGAACATTAAAAGCAAGTTAGTTGCCTGCCTCTCAATCACTAGCAAGTTTCCCCGCCTACACTGAACTGAAATCTACCCATTTATCTCTTCTTTCTTTAATTTTTATGCGTGGGAACTTCTCTTGGGTGCTCATTTCCTAAAAATGGAAATGCATGAATTTTTCAAAATTTTCAAAGTTGAATAATTTATGAAAATATGTCAGTGAAAAACATGTATTATTAGCAAGATTTGAACTAAAAATAATGGTGCCTTTTCTATTGAAGAGATAACATCTCTTAAAGTTCCTAAACAAAAAGAGAAGTCATCTAGTTTTGGGGAAATTTATATTCCAAGCAAAGCATATGGAGAGTACTTACAGTCAGAGATCATCAGAAAACAGTGTGAAGCTATATTCTTTTAGCACTTCTTACATTTTTGTAGTTCCATTAGCCTTCTTAATAGCAACAATGTTCCAAGATATATGCCTACCTTAAAGTATTTTCTTGCAAATGTTTCAATGATTGTGATGGAAAACACTGAGAATAATTCATTGTAAACATCTGGAATTAACAATCATATTGAAGTCCATTGAGATCTAGAATCTCATAAAGGTATTTTTCAGTCATGTTAATATATTTTATATATAGCCTTTAAATAGGTTTATTTTGCTGAAACTATTACATACAAGACTCTAGCTCATTATACATATTCAATAAATTATTAAATTATTTTAGTCAAGCTACTAGTAAGCTGGTATCCCCTTTTTGTTTAACAATTATAAAGAAATGCCATTCTTAGAGGGAGAACTGTTCCTCAAATAATTACTAGTGACTATATGAAAGTTTCATATTTTCATCCCTCTCCAACTTAATTATCTTAAATAAATGTTGTATCCTTCTAGGAGTTACCAATCTATAAATTTTATCTGTATATGCTTTATATGCATACTCTCTTTACTACCAACAAAATAAAACAAAAAAGGAGTCTCTTGCCTGGACTATCGCAATAATGTCTTAAATACTTTCAAATTCTCTTGCTCTATAATTTTTATATAACAACTAGAATAAAAATTTTTCCAAAATAAATTCATCCTTTCACTATTGTGAAACACAGTCATGGCTTCTATTTACAGTCAGAATAAAATCTGAAATTTCTAGCCATTTATTTATTTATTTGAAAGAGTCACAGAGAGAAAGAGAGAAGGAGAGAGATCCTTCATCTGCTGGTTCACTCCCCAAATGGCTGCAATGATCAGAGCTGGGCCAATCTAAAGCCAGGAGCCAGGAGCCAGGAGCCAGGAGCTTCCCCAGGGCCCCCCATGTGGTTGCAGGGGCCTAAGGACCTGGGCCATCCTCTGCTGCCTTCCCAGGCACATCCCAGGGAGCTGGATTGGAAGTGAAGCAGCCAGGACACAAACTGGCGCCAAAAATGGGATGGCAGCACCACAAACAGCAACTTACCCACCATGCTATAGTGCAGGCCTCTGGAATTCCTATTTTGATCCATGCCTCGTGGCATCTGATATCTTCCTCTCTCCAGCATTGTTCCCAACCTGTTCTCAAGATCATGAGCCACTTGTCATATTCCCCTACTGTTTCTCTCCTTAAGCCTTTTCTATCCTGTGTTCTCTGCTCAAAATCCCCTTTTCCTTTTCCTCTCCATAGTGACTGCTGCTTATCTTGTAAGCCTAAACTTAAGCATTGCTTCTTAAAAAAGAAAATCTTCTTTTGAATGACTGCGCTATTAGCCTTAAAATTCTTTCTTCCCTGAATTCATGCTCTTAGTTTTGTTCTCATCAGAGTCCAAGAGTATTCCCTTGACTTTGACTTTGAGATTGGTTAAGTGGTTTGTTTTGTGTAATAGTGACAATGTATCAGTTTGACTCTAAGTCTTAAGAGACCTCCATGGGAGCAGTAGTCATAGTTCTTCATAGAATCAGAACTAATGAGATGTATTTCACTCTATTATGACATTAAGTTGATAGCATGCTTATCCAAATAATTATTAAGCAGCAGGAAAAGAAATGAATATATTATCTAACAATGCTTTCTAATATCTCAATAGACTAAAATAATATCTAATATATTGAATTGTTACTGATGGGCCAAATATAACAAAAGGACATTTACTATAGGTGAAGTAGCCCCTTCTTTTGTTTGTTTGAGATGCCTAGTTGTACAATGAGCTCACAGCTACACAGAAAGCAAAAAGAAGTCAAGTTTAGTTGACCATAATCCTGGATAAAAATGTTAATTGAATTTATAATAATGGAATTTTATTTTATAAATTTGTAGTGATATCTGACACTGAAATTTCAGTTATATGTCTGAAAATTCACGAAAACCATACAATAAAGAGTACAATATTATTTCTTGATCAATGCAATTGATAAACTGAATTAAGCACACACTCAACTTTCAAAACACAAAGGCCTTTTAAGCACAAGAAATAATATTGCTATTCAGTTTAACATTTATTTTAGCCAAAGAACCCATGATTGGAACACTTGGATTTGTCATAATTAAGACAAGAGATTTTGCGCAGACAACAACAACAACAAAACGTGGGAGGAGGGGAGGTTTAAATAGGAAGAACAAGTACAACCAGGATGATACATAGTTACTGCACAAAGCAAGAACATTTGCAAATAGAAGAGTGCTGTTAACAATTGGGCTAGAAAAACAAACATAAATGGAGACATTCCCAAGGGAACCATGATGTTTGAACACCCCAGGTTGGTTGAGCAGTTATCAAGAATATGACCTCTGAAGTCAGACTTAGGCTAGAGTCAAATCTTGGGTCATTATTAGCTGTGTGATCTTGGGCCAGTTACCTCAATATTTCTTCACCCAATTCCCTCGCCTGTCAAATGGAGGTTTTGGTATCAGTATCTTCCTCAAAGATTGCTGAAATTTAAATTAACACATGCATTGCACTTACACAACCCCATGTATCTGAAAAGCTATGAAAATCTTTGCAAGCATTATGCAAGTTGAATGAGCAAGCACACACTTAGGTTCTCATATTGGTTCTGCCACATGTGATTCTCCTGGACAATCTTAGTCAAGCAACAAGGACGCTGGGCCTCATTGTCCTCATCTGTAGAGAGAGGCCAGTGAAATGATGAGGCATTTAAAAAATGAGGCAAGGGGCCAGTGTCGTGGCACAGTAGGTTAATCCCCCGCCTGTGGGGCTGGCATCCCATATGGGCGCCGGTTCTAGTCCTGGCTGCTCCTCTTCCAATCCAGCTCTGCTGTGGCCTGGGAAAGCAGTAGAAGATGGCCCAAATGCTTGGATCCCTGCATCCATGTGGGAACCCTGCAAGAAGCTCCTGACTCCTGGCTCCTAGCTTGGCCAGACTCAGCCCTGGAAATTGTGGTGATTTGGGCAGTGAACAACAGATGGAATTCTTTTTTTCTCTTTCTGCCTATGCCTCTCTGTAACTCTGCTTTTCAAGTAAATAAATAAATCTTAAAAAGAAAGAAAGAAAATGAGGTACACATTGCTAGAAAATATTGGACCTTAAATTGGTTTTAATTTTCTTTTTTCTTATATTTCTCCTCTTTGTTGCCTTTCTCTTCCTCTTTACACTTTATTATTTTCCACTGAAGGAAGGTAAATTAAATTAATATTATTCAACTAAACTGACAGACAAAGGACACCAAAAGAGATGCTTTCATGTTTACTTTCCATCCTCCTATTCAAAAACATGTACCAATTACCCACTATTTTCCAAACACTCTCGTACTAGGGTTTGGGAATTCTCTACTAGAGATGGTATTCTTCACAAGCATCTGCCCTTCCTCTAACTACAAAGAATGATTGTTGTTTGACAACTACCACATGCAGAATGAAATACAAAATAGGGCTGGAACTGGCAGCTTTTGCCTTTGATTATACTTGCTCTGGTGTCTCCTTATAATTGCTGCTCTGAAACCCAAACACCTCTATTGTTGCTCTGAAGGTATGCCTGTTCTTCTGTCTCCTTTGATTTGTTTAAGTCTCTGAAGAACCCTCTGATGGTCCATCCCGGCCAGCCCTCGGCTATCACCTCTCCTGTTTCTGATCTAGTCTACTTACTGGACAAAGCCTCCTTCCCTTCTCCCTTATCTCTCCCTAGTGCTTCCATTCTCTTCTCCTCTCCGTTCTGCAAATCTTAACTCTGTCATTCCTTTATTTTTATTTACTTGAAAGACAGGGAGAAGGAAACAGACACAGACAGTGAGAGATCTTCCATCTGTTGATTTCTTCCTCAATGGCCTGCAATAGCCAGGATTGGGCCAGGCCAAAACCAGGAGGCACAAACTCAGTCTGGATCTCTGACATGTACGATAAGGACATAGTTACTCAAGACATCACCTTCTGCCTCACAAGGTGTGCATTAGCAGGAAACTAGAATCACTAGTGGAGCCAGGACTTGAACTTAGGTCTTCCGATATGGGACACATGCCTTAACCTGTGTCAAACACATGGCTCCATATTGTATTTCATCATCATACCTTCTTAGGCCACTCTGGTACAGTTTCTCAGAATTTCCTTGACTTTGATGATATTGACAGCATTTGGGAGTCCTGCTCATGTCTGCTGAGGGTCTCCAAAAGGCTCCTGGAAAATGAATATTATGAAAAGACTATGCATGGATTTCAACATATGTGCACCAAAATAAGCTTATATTTTAAGCCCATTTCTCACAGAATCTTTGAAGTACATCACACCTCTGCTGGAATTTGTGTGAGGTTTTGCTCTTGATGAGACTGGGGTAAAGTGTCACATATGTAAAGTGACATTTTCATCACATCATGTCAAGGATATGTATTATCAACTTGATTTATGACTGTTGCTGATGACAATGATCACCCAGCTGGAGTAGTATTTGTCAGATTTCCCCACTGTAAAGTCTTTCTCCTCCTTTCCATAGCTTTTTTTTTTTTCTGGAAGGAAGTCAATATTAGCAGCCCCCCCTCCAACTTAAGGAGTAGGGAGTCATCTCCTACTTTATGGCAGAACATCTACATAGTTCATTTGGAATTCTTCTGCACAGGAAGAACTCCTGTATGTATTAATTTTTCCAGACATTTTTACAATCAGTAGAAAAGCACAAGTATTTATTTAGTATCTCTTGTGTTAATCCAATACTTCCTTTTTTGTTGCTCCAATTATTCCATGTTTAGACCTCTTTGAATTGACTCCTGCATTACCTTGACATTCCTACATCACTGTGTGAGTGCATGAGTGTGCATTGAGCACTTCCATACTTTCTGGAATTATAAAATGCTCCAGGCCTGGTATCAGACTGCTTATTAATAATTTTAATATTAATAAGCCTGTGGGCTCTTGCCACTTATTCAGAGAAGGATTCTGAACACTGGCTCAAATTGACCAGATAACATGCTAAGTTTTAAGGATTTTATTCAGTGAGAGAAATGCACAGCAGAGTGAGGGCTTTGTTTAGGGAAGAAAAAGAAGTCTACGCAAGTTGGGTCCATACCAAGTAGAGAGCAGGCCAGCAGAGAGCCACATGGAGCAAGCATGCAGACATGAAAACAGGGAGTGGGCGGCCCAAAGGCCACGCACACTGAAGGCACTGGGCAACAAGGGGAACAAAGGAAACAAGGAGAACAAAAAGGGAGGGGCCCATCATGCTCCAGGCCTTTTATTCACTCTCGAAGGGGAGTGGTTACATAGTCTGATTGGCAGGGGGGCGTACAGGTGGGGTCAGGAAGGGGTGTGAGATCACACAGGGGGCATGGTCTTCCAGCTCACAAACCTAATGGATTTTATTGTATCTACTTGTTACATCAGGCCCATCTTGTGTATTTCCTGATTGATACTTAGAACCAGCCTCTTGTCAAGGAACCCTAATGCTTTGTTAGAGAAAGAAACCAAAATTTGGATGCTAGGTGTACTCACTGCTACAGGAATGTGATTTCTCTTAGGTCTTCTCAGCTTATAGAGCAAAGAAATATACCACCCATTTATATACACATTTCTATGAATATTGCTATGTGTAAAAGACTATATCTATATTAAGTAAATATGAGTTCTAATCCTCTAACACAAATCCATTACCACATGCATCATTAAACCTCCTTCCCTTGCTTGTCTGTTATCTCAGATGCCAGCAGTAAGAAATCTGGTTCTGACTTTCTGCTATTTACTTAAATGTTTGATTTTAGTATACATCTATAGTAGTTCCAGAATGGTTAACTTGCACCCTCAATGGAAAATAATTTTATCAACTAGAGTAAGGTACTTACTTACCTGTAGTTCCATTTACTATTAGTCTTACAAATTCCATTTGTTTCTCTTTTTTTGAGAATTATATTTTTGAATTTTAAAAATTTTATACATTTGAGAAGCAGAGAGGTAGAAAGAGAGTTCTCATCTATTGGTTCACTCTGCAAATGACAACCACCACTGGAGCTGAGATAGGTCATAGCTGGTAGCTGGAAACTCATTCCAGGTCTCCCATATGAGCCAACTCCTAGCGCTATCATCTGCTGCCTCCCAGGGTGTGCACTAGCAGAAGACGGAATCAGGAGCCAGAGCCAGGACTGGAAGTCAGGCCCTCAATATGAGATGCAGGACTCCTAACTACAACACCAAACGCCTGCTCTCCACTTACTTCTAAAGTTACTTAGGTCGGCACCTTTACCTATACTCTCTTCAGTGAGGTGGTTTCATACATTTCTATTACAGTTACACTCTGTTGTCACAGTCTGCAATCTTGTTTTTAATTATTTTTATTTATTTTATTTGAGAGGTAGAGTTACAGACAGTCAGAGGGAGAGACAGAGAGAAAGGTCTTCCGTTTGTTGGTTCACTCCCCAAATGGCTGCAATGGCAGGAGCTGCACCGATCTGAAGCCAGGAGCCAGGAGCCCCTTCCAGGTCTCCCATGAAGGTTCAGGGGCCCAAGGGCTTGGGCCATCTTCCACTGCCTTCCCAGGCCACAGCAGAGAGTTGGATGGGAAGAGGAGCAACTGGGACCAGAACCGGCACCCACATGGGATGCCGTTGCCACAGGCAGAGGATTAACCTACTGCGCCACGGCACCGGCCCCACAGTCTGCAATCTTAACTGGGATCACCTAACCTAAATATGTTTTTATTTTGCATACATGTAGTTTCACTCTTTGTGTTGTACAGTTCTGTGTTTTAACAATAGTGGAATGTCACACATCCATATTATGGTGTCTAACAGAGTGTTTCCATCTATTGATTGCCTTCTTCCACCACCACCACCACCCCCCACTGATCTCCTGGAAACCCCCAATCTTTATTTGTATCTTTATAGTTTTAATTTTTTTCCAGAATTGGATGTAACTGGAATAATATAGAATATAGCCTTTTAAGACTGGCTTTTTTCACTTAGCAACTCATCTTTAAGCTTCCTTTATATCTTCTCGTGGTTTGATAATTCATTTCTTTTTGTCAGTGAATAATATACGACTGCATGGACACATCACAGTTTGTTTATCCATTCCCAAATTAAAGGACATACTGATTGCTTCCAGTCTTTTTGGTGACAATGAATACAGACACATGTGTGCAGAGTTTTTTGTGGACATAGGTTTGCAACTCTGCTGGGTAAGTATATAGGAACCTAATTGCTTGATTATATGATAAGACTGTTTACTTTGTAAGAAACTGTATAACTCTTCTCAAGTGGCTGAGCCATTTTGCATTCCTATTAATAAAGAATGATCATTAGGCCGGCGCCGTGGCTCAATAGGCTAATCCTCCACCTTGCAGCGCCGGCACACCGGGTTCTAGTCCCGGTCGGGGCGCCGGATTCTGTCCCGGTTGCCCCTCTTCCAGGCCAGCTCTCTGCTATGGCCAGGGAGTGCAGTGGAGGATGGCCCAGGTGCTTGGGCCCTGCACCCCATGGGAGACCAGGAAAAGCACCTGGCTCCTGGCTCCTGCCATTGGATCAGCGCGGTGCGCCGGCTGCAGCGGCGGCCATTGGAGGGTGAACCAACGGCAAAGGAAGACCTTTCTCTCTGTCTCTCTCTCTCACTGTCCACTCTGCCTGTCAAAAATAATAAAAAAAAAATAAAAATAAAAAAATAAAGAATGATCATTAATAACCCCCCAATGACTCAACATTCAGTATTATCAGATTTGGTAACTTTCAACCATTCCAATCTATATGTAGTGATACCTTAATGTTTAATTTGCAATTCCCTAATGCCAAATGATGTTGAATATATTTTTATATGCTTATTTGCTGTCTGCATATATTCTTTGCTGATGTGTCTGTTCAGATCTTTTGCCCATTTTAATATGGTTGCTTGTTTCTTTATTGTTGATGTTTAAAGTTCTCTATAGGGGCTGGTGCTGTGGTGCAGTGGGTTAAACTGTTACCTGCAGCACCAGCATCTCATGTGGGCACCAGTTCTTATCCCAGCTGCTCCACTTCCAATGTAGCTCTCTGGAAAAGCAGCAGAAGATATGTCTGGGAAAGCAGCAGAAGATGGCCCAAGTGCTTGGATGTCTGCACCATGTGGGAGACCCAATTGAAGCTCCAGCTCCTGGCCTTGGCCTGGCCCAGCCCTAGCTGTTACAGCCATTTGGAGAAGAACCAGCAATGGTAGACTCTCTCTCTCTCTCTCTCTCTCTCTCTCCCTAACTCTCTCTCCCCTGTGTGTGTCTCTCTTTCTCTCTGTAATTCTGACTTTCAAATTAATACGTTTTAAAAATTAAAAAACTAAAATCTCTGTATATTTTGCGTATAAGTTCTTTTTCTTTTCTTTTTTCTTTCTTTCTTTCTTTTTTTTTTTTTTTTTTTTTTGACAGGCAGAGTTAGACAGTGAAAGAGGGGGAGACAGAGAGAAAGGTTTTCCTTTTTCCGTTGGTTCACCCCACAAATTGGCCACTACGACTGGTGCGCTGCAGCTGGCATGCTGCGCCGATCTGAAGCCAGGAGTCAGGTGCTTCCTCCTGGTCTCCCATGCGGGTGCAGGGCCCAAAGACCTGGGCCATCCTCCACTGCCTTCCTGGGCCACAGCAGAGAGCTGGACTGGAAGAGGAGCAACCAGGACAGAATCCGGTTCGGCAACCGGTACTAGAACCCAGGGTGCCGGTGCCGCAGGTGGAGGATAGCCAAGTGAGTCACAATGCGGACCGGGTATAAGTTCTTTATCAGATAATGCATTTTGCAAATATTTTTTCTCTGTTTCTTGCTTTTAGTCCTGTTAACACTGTCTCACAGAGTAAAATATTTGAGCTAAATAAAGCCTATCACCAATTTATTTTTTCTCCCATGAATCATGCTTTTGATGTTGCATTTAAAAATTTGTCACCAAGTCCAAGTCACCTAGATTTTCTCCTTTGCTATCTTCTAGAAATTTTATGGTTTCACATTTTATATTTAGAACCAGGATCCATTTTGAGTTAGTTTTTGTGAATAATATAAGGTCTGTATCTAGATTCCACTTTTTTTCAGCATGTGTGGATTTTCAGTTTCTCCAATACTGTTGCAAATATTATCCTTTCTCTATTGAATTACCTTTGCTCATTTGTTGAAGATCAGTTGACTATAGTTGATGGATCTATTTCTAATCTCTCTAGTCTGATCCACTGGCTTATATGTGTATTCATCTCAATATCATGCAATGTGGAATGATTTTTATATTCTTATTGCATTTATTTATGTACATTATTGTGAATCAATCACAAGTGTGCAGCCCAGTAAGTTGTCACTCAGTGATACACCTATGTAACCATATCCCAAAGCAGGACAGTGAACATGTCCAGCCTTCTAGAAGCTCCCTTCATTCCTCTTTCTGGGTCTTACACCTTCCAAGGATAACTACTGTTGTGACTTCCAACAGCATAAGTTACTTATGCCATTTTAACACTCAATAATTAAAATTGAATCATGCCATATGTAGTTTTTTGTGTTTGGATTATTTTGTTGAATATTATGCTTTAGGAGTTATCATACTCATGTACACAGTATTAGTTCATTCTCATTGCTATTACAGTAACTGCATTTTGTGAGTTTTTTTTAAAGATTTTATTTATTTATTTGAGAGCTAGAGTTACAGACAGTGAGAGAGAGAGAGAGACAGAGAGAAAGGTCTTCCATCCGTTGGTTCACTCCCCAAATGGCCACAACGTCAGGAGCTGCACCAATCCGAAGCCAGAGTCAGGAGCTTCTTCCGGGTCTCCCATGTGGGTGCAGGGGCCCAAGGACTTGGGCCATTTTCTACTGCTTTCCCAGGCCACAGCAGAGAGCTGGATTGGAAGAGGAGCGGCCGGGACTAGAACCGGTGCCCATATGGGATGCCAGTGCCACAGGCGGAGGATTAACCTATTGTGCCACAGTGCTGGCCCCTGTGGGTTTTGAATTTGTTGTGCTGCCATCAACACTACTGTATTTGCCTTTTGGGAAACACGTGTATGAATTTCTTTTGAATTTATACCTAGGAATGGAATTGCTGAATCATGGGGATGGTACAGGTGTAGGTTCAACAGATACTACCAGTCTTTCCAAGGTGGGTGTACCAATATGCACTTGCATTCTAGAGTGTTGCTGGGCATAGGAATTTATTAAAACTCCCCAGGTGATTTCAGTGTTCATCCAAGTTGGTTATCCACCATTTTAGGGACTGCCCAGAAGCCTCAGCTGTTTGATTTAAATCCTCTAGTTTATGCTATTTCTCCTTGGCATTTTGAACCCTGGTTACCACACACTCTTGAAAATTGTCACACATACACATGCAAACGGTTTTCCAAAAGTCCATAAAAATTTATATTATGAAAAAAACTATGAACAAATTTTAATTATTTGCACAAAATAAAACTCACTTTTTAATATTATTTTCCATGAAATTTGTGAAGTACCCTCATGTACATACACACAAACACCATCAACAAGTAATGATATGCTCTTAAAGTAGGACAATGTCATTTATATCTTTTTTAAAGATTTATTTATTTATTTGAAAGAGTTACACAGAGAAAAGGAGAGGTAGAAAGAAAGAGAGGGAGAAAGAGGTCTTCCATCCACTGGTTCACTCCCCAGTTGGCCACAACAGCCAGAGCATCACCGATCTGAAGCCAGGAAACAGGAGCTTCTTCTAGGTCTCCCATGTGGGTGCAGGGGCCCAAGGACTTGGGCCATCCTCCACTGCTTTCCCAGGCCATAGCAGAGAGCTAGATCAGAAGTGGAGCAGCCAGGACTGGAAAGGGTGCCCATATGGGATGCCTGCACTGCAGGTGGCAGCCTTACCCACTAAGCCACAGTGCTGGTCCCAATGTCATGCATATCTTATTCTTAGCATTTCTAAGGATCTCCATTTCCATTCATCGGTGTGTAATTCACTCTGTGTAATTGTGTTCTCCCTGTTCCATGGGCTTCCCTTCACTCTATGTAGACTTTGGTCCACAGTGTGAATTCTTTCATAGGTTCAAATAACCCCTCATCCTGCCTTGTAAGGTTTCTCTCAGCTTCCCTGAGGTTTGTCAGAGGGACCAACTGGATCTCATACACATTGGGAGAGAAGGATTTGTTTGTATTATACTTTAGAAGAACACAGATACAAGAGTGGATAAACAATAATTGATCTTTTGAAAACAGCATTAGGTCATGTTCTCTCTGTGGCTTAGCAACCAGACTTTGCACACGTGAAAGGAGTGTCACATGGAGAATGTGAATCCCTGAGGTTGAAAACTCAGCTCACAGAAATGAGGAGGAAGGTCAGATACTGCTCAAAGTCCATATAATGAAATTTCCTTATAATGGTTATTTTTCCAGGAATCACATTCTTATTTTTGCAACAGCTGGGTACCAATTTGTTTCTCTAAAGTGAACTGACAAGCAAAAAGGAGTATTTTTCCTATAGCAAGAACAAAAGCAAAGGAAAGATCATGAACAGAATCCCCCTCCCATAAGCTGTTTTTAGAGGGGAAAAGCAGGCAACTTTTACTGCAGAAGAAATGGATCATTTGACTGAATGGAGTGCATGGACTAAATGGAGTTTATTGAACTAAAGAGGACTATACTAAAACCCTACTATCTGCTGCCTCTTTATTTTAGTTCAAAAAGATAAAATGTGTATTTACATTGCTATAAGCGAACTATAAGAGAAGGACTCCCTCGTGTTCCCAGCTTGGTATACACTCCTATCATGCAAGGTGCTCCATCTGAACCCAACTGCAGTCCATGCTTCATTCCCCTCACCCTCCCATTCACTCTTTCACTCTACTTACTTTCACTTAAATGTGCCATGGATTTGCACGACTTTGTGACATGTTCATGTTTTTTCTTCTGGTTGGAATGTCTTTGTCCTCTCTTCTTTTTCTACATTTTTTTTTCTCAGTCTTTCCTTTTCTATACCAGCTCAAGTACCACCTTATCCAGGGAATCTTGTTTGTTTGTTTACATTTTTCAGTATTAGAAGGCATTTCTTTCTCTTTGCACCAAAAGAGTTCTCTCTCTCTCTCTTTAAATAAAGATTTACTTATTTGAAAGCATGGTATCAAGAAAGAGAGAGATAGGGACAGAGCAGAGATAGATCGAGATAGAGAAGAAATGACCTAGATAGAGAAAGGAGGGGAGAAGTCTTCCATCCACTGGTTCACCCACCAAATGGCTGCAAGAGTCAGGGCTGGATCAGGGCAAAGCCAGGGACCAGGAACTCCATCAAGATCTCCCACATGTGTGGCAGGAGCCCAAGTACGTGGATCATCATCTGTTCCCTTCCAAGGTTCATGCACAGGAAGATGGATCAAAAGCAGAGCAGCGGGCAGGTGCCGTGGCTCACTAGGCTAATCTTCCACCTTGCGGCGCTGGCACCCCGGGTTCTAGTCCCGGTTGGGGCACCAGATTCTGTTCCGGTTGCCCCTCTTCCAGGCCAGCTCTCTGCTGTGGCCAGGGAGTGCAGTGGAGGATGGCCCAGGTGCTTGGGCCCTGCACCCCAGGGGAGACCAGGAGAAGCACCTGGCTCCTGCCTTCGGATCAGCGCGGTGTGCCGGCCGTGGCGGCCATTGGAGGATGAACCAACGGCAAAGGAAGACCTTTCTCTCTGTCTCTCTCTCTCACTGTCCACTCTGCCTGTCAAAAAAAAAAAAAAAAAAAAAAAAAGCAGAGCAGCAGGCATTCCAATATGAGATACAGGTGTTGCAAGAGGTGGCTTCATTTCCTGCACCACAACACTGATTCCAGTCTTTAATAGTCCTTTTTCACATTCTAATTTAGTGTTTATTTGATTTGACCTCAATTTGCAGTTAGCATATTTATAAGTCCCTTCATATATTACACGGTAAACTTCTTAGGAACAAATATGTGTCATTTCTTTAAACTGTATATTTCCCATGGAACCTGGATAACATACATTAAATGCTATGCTAATTTAAACTGGGTTTGCCCAAGAAAAAAAAAAGGAAGAATTTGTGGTACCAGGTTAGTAATTATGTAAAGCTCTCTGAAAAAATATAGGTGAAAATGAGTCATTTACTAGACTAAAGTAATAGCTTTCATCTATATTTGCCAAATCATCTACTTGTGATCACGGGATTTCACCTTTGAAGCATTTTCCTCCTGTAGTCTCAATGCTCTCTCTGAGATCAGCTTGTGACTATGTGACAACTCCTGGTTTTATGAGAATAAGCTATCCCTTGGCTGAACAAAAAGAGAGGTGAAGTGTTGGTATGGCTGCTAGCAAAAGAGATGGTGAGATACTGAGGCAATTCAGCTTCCCCAGAATCAGGAAACAGAGAGAGGAGGATTGATCAAATGTGTTTTAATGGGATTTAGATTGCTTCTGTCTAGATTGCTGTCTCCAGGATTAATTCCTGGAGGAAATAGGCTTCCATTTCTACAAAATAATTATTTTCTTTGCAGCAGCTGCTGCAAACCAGTATCTCACACGTGCAAAGACTCTCACATGGAGAACAGCTCCTGTCTCCTTCATCAGCTCCCCCTCTCCCTGGTGAAAGAACAGGCACCCGAAGACCTCATGGCCTGAATCTATTCTATTTTATTCCAAAGAAGGATTAGGGTAATAACCAGAAAATTTCCACTGCACTAGAGAAGTGATAACAAGAGAGAGTTACAGAAGTCTGGAAAATCATTCCTCAGTTTATTTCCTTGAAGGCATGTCTTATTCTGGGCTTCTCACACACAAGGGAATGGGTTTTATGGACTTATATTAAAATTGTTGACTTACTTGTTTGTTGATATCTACTTTCCAGTTGGCATGTGATTTACCTACTAAATGCTCCCCTTTTTCTTTGACTTTTAAAATTGTACCCTGAGGGGAGGCACTTGTCCTAGAAGTTAAGACAAAAGTTAAGGGGGCCTGTGTCCCATGTCAGAGCACCTGAGTTCAAGTCCTGGCTCCAGCTCTTGATTCCAGGTTCCTGCTGATGAAGGCCATGGGTGGCAATGCAGATGACTGAAGTAACTGAGTTCCTGCCACCCACATTGCACTCCTGGGACAGGTGGCTTCCAGCCACCCTACTCCTGCCTGGACCAAACCATCCTCTCTAGGTGTGCTGTGATTATTTTACAGTTTCCTGAGCATCTTCATGACTCTTTCATCATGTTTGCTGCGGTGTTTCTTCTAGAGGGAATGTTCTCCTCTACCTAACAAATTGTTTCTTAGTCTTCAAAAGTCAACTCAATCCCATCTTCCCTATCTGTTTTTTTTTTTTTTTTTTTTTTTTTTTTTGACAGGCAGAGTGGACAGTGAGAGAGAGAGACAGAGAGAAAGGTCTTCCTTTGCCGTTGGTTCACCCTCCAACGGCAGCCGCGGTCGGCGCACTGCGGCCGGCGCACCGCGCTGATCCGATGGCAGGAGCCAGGAGCCAGGTGCTTTTCCTGGTCTCCCATGGGGTGCAGGGCCCAAGCACCTGGGCCATCCTCCACTGCACTCCCTGGCCACAGCAGAGGGCTGGCCTGGAAGAGGGGCAACCAGGACAGAATCCAGCGCCCCGACCGGGACTAGAACCCGGTGTGCTGGCGCCGCTAGGCGGAGGATTAGCCTAGTGAGCCGCGGCGCCGGCCTTCCCTATCTGTTTTAACAGCATCCTGGCTTGCCCTCCTCCTACCCTCTCCCTCTGACCTTTGCCACATTTACACATATGCAGTTAACTGATTTGTTTTATAGCTTTTATGTAAGAGAGTATTTGCATCCACTTCCACTCGCCGCATTATTTTGAAAAAAGTTTTTTTTATGTCAATAAGCGCCCCCACCACTGAGTGTGAGCCCTTTGTGGGCTAAACTGGTACTTATTGATTTTTCAGGGAGCATGGCCATTAACTATTAATATGAATGAACATCTGAAGTTTGACAATATCTGATGTTTGGTATGCTCTTTTGAAATAAGGAGTGAAGATAAGGAAGTCACAGTGATTCATGGGATCAGCAAAAATGTTAAAAAACTCCCTGGATAATTTCAATCCTTATGGCTGTAGAGTTTATTGCAAGAAGGTGTGACAAAAAGAATGAGAACAGTTAAGAGAAAAAGCCCAGTGCTTTGGGATACTCTGAACAAAGCAGAGTGCCCTACTTTTCCTAGTGAGCAGGAAATCCTTGAGCTGCATTTGATCTGTTCCAAAAGTCACCTCCTCCTTTCACTGGTAAAGTTTCCACTGGAAACTACTGGAAGAACCCTTGGTAAGTGCTGAAGAGAGTGTTCTAGTCTTGGCAGCAGAGAGCTCACTGTGAGATGACACACAAAGCCAATTAATGTGGGCAGTGTGCACAACCTGAAGAATGGGAGGACAACTGGTCTCTTTAGAGACAGCCTCCCTACAGCTCTTCAAATGCATATTTAATGAGATTAAAGAACATCTCCAGCTCTTTGGAAAAGACTACAAGTTGGCCTTTTTTTTTTCTTTTAGGGTATTGAAAGTGATAAATAATAACTATTCAAAAGAGGTCCAGAATTTTCCCCATGACTCGAAAAATTGGTCCAAAAAGTCTATATAGGGTCTTTCCTCTGGAATCCTTGATGAAAAGACATCCTACATTGGACGCATGATTTGTCTACCCTGCTCTGGACAAGACTGGAGCAGGGAGGATTTGGCCAAAATGGAGAGAATTTCTGAAGAGGAGCCCATACACAAATATAGGTCTGCTCCTGCAATGAATTCCCCAGGATAGAAACAGGTTTAATTCCAAATAGTGAACTTTTTCTTTAAAATTTATTTGAAAGGCAGAGCAACAGAGAAGGGAGTGAGAGGGAGAGAGATCTACCATCTGCTGGTCCACTCCCCAAATTGCTGCAATAGCCAGGCCTGGTCGAAGCCAAAGCCAGAAGCCTCGAACTCCATTAGGGTCTCCCAAGTGGGTGACAGGGACCCAAGTATCTGGGCCATCTTCTGCTGCTTTCCCAGGCTCACTAGCAGAGAGCTGGATCAGAAGCAGAGTAGATGGGATTGGAGCCAACACTCAAATGGGATGCTGGCATCACAGGTTGTAGCTTAACCTGTTGCACCACAAGGCTGGTCCCTGGAGTGAATTTTTAATGTCTATATTTTAGTTGGAAGGAAGGATTTGTGCAGAGAAGTGTCTGAGAGCAGATATTAGATGGAACAAAGCAAAGAACAGAGACAATGAATCAGGGAGGTAGAAACACTCTTTTGGGGACAAGCTCAGTAGCTAACAGAAAAAAAGCTCATAACTTGTCCATGGGAAGAAAGATACTTGTACTTTCTTTTAACATCTCCCTACCCACTATCTGCAAATGCAATGTTGACCCTCTAGCCTTGTTGATCTGGAGCTATTTGTTTTCTTCACTCAAAGAGGAAGACATCTACTATACTGCTGCTACCACTTTCTTTGTCAAGATTATTTATTTATTTATTTATTTATTTATTTATTTATAAACACAAAGAGACAGAGATCTCCCATTAGTGAGTTCACTCCCCCAAACACTCAAAAAGCTGGATCTGAATCTTGATGAAACCAGAAGCTGGGAGCTCAGCCCATATCTCCCACAGGGGTGGCGGGAACACAGCTACTTAATCATCACCTGCTGGCTCACAGATGCACATCAGCTGTAAACAAGCTGAGACCAGAGCTGGGATCTGAATCCCAGCTCTTTGATATGGGATACGGGCATCCCAAGTGGGGTCTCCACTGCTGTGCCAAATACCAGCCCCGGATGCTTCCACTTTCTTGCAGGGCCTGTTTCAACCTTCAGTGTTTTTAACGTCACCGTTCTTCAAGAGTAAAAGAAAGGAGAATGAAATATGAAGTATGTGCTAACCCATTTTGATAAGCTAAAATTTGGTGTGATGAGGGCCTTACTAGGGTTACATGGAAATAAGCATTTAGACTCATAACATACTAGAAGATGCTGTGGTTTGAAAAGAAAATGGTTTCAAAACTCATGTTGATGTTTAATCTCCAAACCCAAACTCACAAATTATGGTATTTACAGGGTGGAAACTTAATCCAATTATGGTGGTAAGGAGGTGGGTCTGGTGGATGGTCCTTACAGGGGTGTGCATTTGGAAGGCAGTTGTCCCTTAACGACTGGTTGTAAAAGCCTGAGAGTTGACTGAAGCATTGTCTCTACACCTTCATTCACCTCGTGATTGCTCCCCTGCACATGCTCTCCCACGGCTGCCTGCCAGCCTCACAAGATGGGGCCGAACCAGTGGGACCCAGCCGGTCTTGGACTGTGAGTCAAAACAAACTCTTTCTTTTCCTCTGATATTTTGTTACATTAAAGGGAAGTTAACTAATATAGAAGTGATGGGGCCGGTGCTGTGGCATGGTGGGTAAAGTTGCCGCCTGCAGTGCCGTCATCCTGTATGGGCACTGATTGGAGTCCTGGCTGCTCCACCTCTGATCCAGCTCTCTGCTATGGCCTGAGAAAGCAGTGGCATTGTGGCCATTTGGGGAGTGAGCCAGCAGATGGAAGACGTCTCTCTCTCTCTCTCTCTCTCTCTCTCTCTCTGCCTCTCCTTCTCTCTGTGTGTAATTATGACTTTTAAATAAATAACTAAATAAATCTTTAAAATATATATATATATAATAGAAGTGATAATGATTTTATCTCTGATTCAATCCTCTGGCCTTCACATTTTATAGATGATTGCAAACATGTATGGGACTTACCCAAGGATACAGAGTTAGGCTACATTTGAACAAGCCAAGGAAACTCCTAGCTCACTGCCCTGTAAAATTCCCATTAGAGGGGCCAGCCCATGGCGCAGTAGGCCAATCCTCCACCTGCAGCACCAGAATCCCATATGGGTGCCGCTTCTAGTCCTAGCTGCTCCACTTCCAATCCAGCTCTCTGCTGTGGCCTAGGATAGCAGTAGAATATGGCCCAAGTCCTTGGGCCCTGCACCCATGTGAGAGAACTGGAAGAAATGCCTGGCTCCTGGTTTCGGATTGGCGCAGCTGCAGCCATTTCGGCCATTTGGGGAGTGAACCAGAAAAGGAAGACTTTTCTCTCTGTCTCTATCTCTCACTCTCTGTAACTCTAGCTCTCAAATAAATAAATAAAATATTTTAAAAAAAAATCCCATTAGAACTTCAAGTCTTTTTGAGTTAGACTATTCCAAACCAGACTGACTTTGTGAAATGGGGAACTGTTGGGTCCCAATTTGTTAGCTGTTTTTGAAGCTAAACTTTGCATTTCCTTCTCATCACATCTTGCTCCTTGCTCCCTCCACCCCCAAACTGCACTGTCCTGGTGATACCAAGGGATAGTAGAATAAAGGCAGATGTCTCTACAAATTTATCTCTTAAGGGGTTGCTCTACCTTGGAAAAAGACCTCTCACACACATGGTTACCATCAGATTAGGGATATTGCTGTCCTCATATGTATCCCAAGAAAGCAGAGGAAATGATAAATTTCAGTCCTTCTCTCATCCCTGGGATATTGGATTGAGGTTATTTAAAGATCATAAAGTTTCGGCCGGTGCCGTGGCTCAACCTGCGGCGCTGGCACCCTGGGTTCTAGTCCCGGTTGGGGCGCCGGATTCTGTCCCGGTTGCCCCCTTCCAGGCCAGCTCTCTGCTGTGGCCCGGGAAGGCAGTGGAGGATGGCCCAGGTCCTTGGGCTCTGCACCCTCATGGGAGACCAGGAGGAAGCACCTGGCTCCTGGCTTCGGATCAGTGCAGTGCGCCGACTGTAGCGGCCACTTGGGGGGTGAACCAATGGAAAAAGGAAGACCTTTCTCTCTGTCTCTCTCTCACTAACTCTGCCTGTCAAAAAAAAATCATAAAGTTTCCGCAAAGCTCAGAATTTCTTCCCTCTCTCTTCTCTTCAGTCTTTGATTATCCCTGAAATCAAAGGTAGCTGTACCAATCGGCTACTTTGTCATGATGAACTTTTTTTTTTTTTTTTGACAGGCAGAGTGGACAGTGAGAGAGAGAGACAGAGACAGAGAGAAAGGTCTTCCTTTGCCGTTGGTTCACCCTCCAATGGCCGCCGTGGCTGGCGTGCTGCAGCTGGCACACCGCACTGAACTGAAGGCAGGAGCCAGGTGCTTCTCCTGGTCTCCCATGTGGGTACAGGGCCCAAGCACTTGGGCCATCCTCCACTGCACTCCCGGACCACAGCAGGGAGTTGGACAGGAAGAGGGGCAACTGGGACAGAATCTGGTGCCCTGACCGGGACTAGAACCCGGTGTGCTGGCGCCGCAGGCGGAGGGTTAGCCTATTGAGCCGCGGCGCCGGCCATGATGAACCTTTTATTTACCCAACTCTCTGAATTCCAGTGCTGTGGCTGTGTTCTGCCAAGTCAGCTATACCCTGCTCCCCTTTTATAAACCGAGCCTGACTCATCATGCAGAGTAGCTCATTGTGTCCCTGCACACACACTCACACACACACACACATCACTAGGTATGGCTGTTCCAACTTGCTTGGCTTTCTCTTAGGGTCCGTTCAGGCATCCAAGAGCCTAGTTGTCCAGTGCTAATCACAAAGTTGAGTGGAAATGTGGAGCTGTGGCTGGACCCTGTGACTGAGCTCTCTGGACTGTATGTCCAGCAGCCAGTAGAGCAGATGTAGATGTTGTTCAGGGGTAGAAGGGGTTGGGGCAAGTGAGGGAAGATGCTTTCCCATCCTCTTCCTTCTTCACCCTAGATCAATGAAGCTCCCCCAAATGGGAAAGCTTTCTTAAACCAGGATCGCATTTGGTTGAGGGAACTGAGATATATACATAAATACCAATGGTTACCAAGTGCTTAATTTGCAATATCGGGAGGAACTCTTTAAAAATTCATTATCACTGGAAGAGAGCTGATCCTGGTGAGAATTTCAAGGGAGGGAGAAGAGCTGGAAAAGTCCTTTCACCCTACACCCACTGAAGAGGTTCTCTTCTTTGCCTGAGGAAGCCTTAAACACCTTGATCACTCCTGCACAGGGCAGCAAGCTTGTTTGTCTCTGAGTCACAGGATGACTGTGATTAAATTTCATTATCCCTGCAGTTTCCAGCTTTAGAGGCTTTTTGGCTTTAGGTAGGCCATAGCTTCAGCTCCACTAAAGGGTATTTGACTAATGTACACTGGCATTGAATCACAGATTTTCACACATTCATAATTACTCTTCTGAGGTAGCACATATTCACCATTACCTCTGGATAAGAGGAGAAGCAGAACAACAATGTCATTTTGCTTCTTTTTCTAAGAGATGCAAGCAATTTGTGACCTAGTTTTTTGAGTACTTTGAATTCCCTTGAGGCTGAAGCAAAAGAACACAGCCTTGAAGGGCTGAAGTGGGGATCAAATGAGGAAATTAAATCTTTCTCCCCAGCCCCCAAGTTTTCTCCCACACTCATGAGTAGTACTACAGGGGAAGGTAGGGTTTGTTCAGTGGACTAGGCCTTAGTGTTACACAAAAACATGGAAAGAATTCTGCATATTGGAAATTATAATGCATCATGTCATTATACTGGCTTACTTTGTTGTGAAACAGGTCGTTTTGATTTTCAATGTGCCCTAAGTTCCTTATTAAGAGAATGTCTATTTCACATGTCAGTTTTAAATCATGGGCTCCAAATGCCCAGTAATAGTCGAATATTTCCAGAGGATACACGAAGTCATTTAAGAGTTTTTTGAAGAAAAAAATGAATAACTAGCTCTTCTTCTGACTATGCTGAGCCAGGGATGTAACAGACAGGAGCCCAGATGTACTGAGGAGTCATCAACAAAGACCAAACAATGCAGTCTAAACCCCATCCTAGCGCCATTCAGGATCCCCAACTCACATTTGAGTAAGTGACTTTCTTTTAAATTAGTACTAGTATATATTTATATGAAAGGCAGAGTTACAGAGAGTGGGAGACAGAGATCTTCCACATGTTGGTTAAGAGAGATCTTCTACCTGTTGGTTATCTCCCTAAATGGTCACAATGACTGGGGCTAGGCAGGGCAAAGCCAGGAGCCTGGAACTCTCTCAGGGTCTCCCATGTGGGTGGCAGGGACACATCTTCTGCTGCTTTCCCAGGTGCATTAACAAGGAGCTCAGTTGGAAGTAGAGCAGCTGGGACTTGAACCAGCTCTCATATGGGATGCCAACATTGCAAGAAGCAGCTTAATCTGCTGTGCCACAACTCCAGCCCCTAATAATTGACTTTCCCAGTATCTAATGCCAACAGAGCATTTTAGCCTGGGGTTCACACACTCTTAGTAACCCTCCCCACTTCCACAACATTCCCTCCCAAAATAAGCTACAACTGTTGATAGACTTGTGGATTTTTGCTATCTAAATGAGAGTATAAGGAGAAATGCTGATTAGAGAAAAAGGATGAGGATAAATAGAAAGACACAGAGGGGATGGTATAGAATATTTTTCTACATTTTTTCAGTCATGAGAAAGTACTTCAACTTTACCACCTCCATTGCCATCATTTGCTAGTCTATGGTCTATAGTAAGAAGGTTCTCTCACAAGACTTATTCTTATCTTTCCATTTTTCAGGAGGACTAAAAAGAAATACTGATTCCATAAAAGTGTCACAGCTCCTCAGTCATGAAACCAAAGTTATGATCTTAGTTTGGAGCTGTCTCTAATGCAGTATATCTCTTTACAGGAGGATTTACACCAGGAAGGTAATACTGTTATAAGTAACAAAAAGCCCTTCAGCTCCCAAAGACATTAAGCAAAAAATATACAAGTTCAATAAATCTCAGAATACATCAGAAATATTTATATTCTATCTCTAACACAATTTAGTTTTTCAAAGTGCTACACCCTACACCCCCCTCCCACATACACACACACTGCTCCTCTCTGCTCCACCCCACTGCGAGGCAGGTGTGTTTGGACCAACATGGAACACTCACCTCTCATTTTCCATTTAGGTTGATGGGAAATTCCTTTCTTTTATAATGCCTACTCAGAACACAGGCACTAAGCAAGTTGGACCCTCACATTCACGTTGACAGGACTATGGAATACAAGTATATTTCTATAAAGCTGAACTAAAAAAAGTTATGACTTCCAGAAATTCTAAAGAATTGCATACAAAGTGAGTAGAGAGAAAGTAGGAATAAAATGACAGATTGTGTAGCCAATTACTTGTTGCTACTTGAAGGTGGTCTCACTACTCCCTCCCAAAACCAAACCTGTTCAGTGTCAGTAGAGCTAATTTGATATGAGTTGCTATGGGAACCAAGAAAGGAGTTCCTGGAAATGTAATCATAATTGCTGTCATCTAAAAGGGCAGTAGCTTTCTACTTCAATATCCTCCCATATGTTTACATTAAGCTGGTGTTAGCAAATGAGTGTCAAAAGTCATTCCATGCAAATTGTTCAGAGGATAACTTGCAGTTTTGAATGTTTCTCTACTGAGCAGATTCCTTAAAGGACAATGTTTTTTTCATTTTTATTTCTGCATTTGAATTATTTTTGCATGGTATAGTTTAGCTGGGAGAAGACACAAATGTTGCCTCTCTTAGCAAACACAAATCCCAGGGCCTGTGTAGGTTGGGCTAGGACCTCCACCACTGCGTGAGGTTAGAGTATATACTCCGGTTTCTTAAGGCTGACAAACACTTGACAACCATGGGAAACCCTATGGACATCTTTAACTTAATGAAATGCTGGGTTGTAGAAGAAGTAATGGAGAGAGAGATGCTCATGATTTCAAGGTTCAAAGAACCAGTGGAATCAGAACCACAAACCTGAACGATGGCCTTGGGGGATCAGCTGGTCGCTTGCTACCCAAAGTATAATCGCCACAGAAGCAGCACTAGTATTTGTGGAAGCTTTTTAGTAATGCAGAATCCAGACCATGGCCCAGACATGCTAAATTAGAACCTACATTTTAGCAAGATCCCCAAGTTATCTGTTGGCACACTGAAGTTTAAGAAGTGCTGGTCTGGTCCACCTGCTTAATTTTACAGATCAGAGGACCAAAGTCTGGCAAAGAGGAATGACTTTCCCAAGGCTAATCAATAATAGAAACAAACAAACAAACAAAAAAAAAAAAAAAAAAAAAAAAAACCTTTGTGTTTCTGAGAGTGGAAACTTTGCTATTAACCCCACTGTGGCTTTTCAGGAGCCACAGTCAGGGTAGGATATTACAAGTGGCATCCAAAAGTTTTTGGGTTTGTCTCTAGTTTTATACCATCCCAAGCAATGTCTGTTTTCCCTCTTAAACCGTGCATGCATCACTGGTCCTGATGTAATCAAATTAGCCAGTCTGAACACCTGTTAGGGATGCTCCATTGACTTACAGAGATAAGTTATTTACATGACAGTAAGTCCATTCAACGCTGAGAGTAAGATCTCTAGTCTTTGCCTTTTCTGTCTTGTCTTTCAAAGATCCTAAATAGGGGGAAATCAATAAGATCTTGCAAATAATTTTCCATTTATGAAATCTCTATTTTTCTATAAGCTGGAATCAAGACCTTTTCCTGATAATGTTGCAAATAAACAAATAAGCACCATCATGGAATATGAAGAGGCATCAAAGGATTCTTGCCTTCTCAGAGCTCACAGCAAACCTCTCCCTAAGCTACAGCAAGCCTGAGCTGTTGTTTCACATTTCACATATGAATTAGTTAGATGTGGGAGAGTGCAGACTGGGATAGCCCATGCCCTTCACTTAGGACCTCTACTCCACCTCACCCCAAAGATAAGACTGTTAAAAGGTGACATTTATCCTGCTTCCAGATGCAAGAGGTGCCTGAGAACACAGCAAGTTGCTGTAACTCCCAGAACCTGGAATGGGCTTGGCATTCCTCATGCTTACTGTCCTCATTTCTCACCTAGATTTCTGTTCTAACTCTTCTGTGCCAGTCAACCATCACACCATCTCCTCATTTCCGGAACACAACTCATTGATCTCCAATCCCTTACTTTTCCTTGGTCATTTGTTTATATCTATTGCTGCACAGCAAATTGCCCAAAACTTGATGAAATAACACAAGACTGGTTTTATCATCTCTTACAGTTTGTTGAGTTCTTATGATTGATCAGGTTTCCAGTTGGGTATTTCCGCTCCACATACAATCTACAGAGACTGCAATTGTCTGGTGATTGGACTGTTGGGACCATCCAAGATGGCTTATTCATACACCTTAGCAGGAATGGATAGAGAGATTGGATTATCTGGGATGCTGGTGATGTTGCGTCTCTCTCCCTTTCTTCATATGGACTCTCCAGAGTTTTCTCTCCAGGAAGATAAACTTTTTACATGATAACTTAGAACTTTAAAAGCCACAAAAGCAAAATTTCCACACCTTCTTAAGTCCTGAGTTGGAACAGCATTATTTTTTTAAAGATTAGTTTAATTTTTTTATATGAAAGGCAGAATTACAGAAAGGCAGACAGAGAGAGAGAGAGGCAAAGAGAGAGAGAGGTCTTCCTCTTGGTTCACTCCCCAAATGGCTGCAACGCCTGGAGCTGCGCAGATGCAAAGCCAGGAGCCAGGAGCCTCCTCCAGGCCTCCCATGTGGGTTCAGGGGCTCAGGGGCTCAAGGACTCTACTACTTTCCCAGACCACAGCAGAGAGCTGGATCGGAAGTGGAGCAGCCAGAACTTGAATCGGAGCCCACATGGGATGCCGGCGCCGCTGGGGGCAGCTTCACCACTATACCACAGCACCAGCTCCAGCATTATTTTCACATATTCTCTTGTTAATGTGAGTCACAAGGGAAGTCTAGAGATTATCAGACACAGGATTGTCAATAAGCCTTGGGGAATACCAAGTTCCCTTCTTTTTGCTGATCACTGTTTCTTACCTGCTTCAAAATTAGGAGTCTTTAATTTGGAAATTTATGAATGAGTTTCAAGAAAGTCCATCAATACCTAGAAATTTTCAACATTTTGAGCCAATGCAGATGTACATTTCTATAGGGAAAGGGTCCCCAGATTTCATCAGATTCCCTCAAAGAGATTTATGAACCAAAGAAGGCTGAATCACAGGACTGAGTGCGTCATACCTGACTCTACTCATACATCCCATCTGCTCCATATTTATGTGTGGATCTTTGGAGAATGTAATGTATGTATTCAGAGTGCATCTCACTAGTTAATTTTGAAATTCTACTAAGGCAAGAACCATATCTTTAGTTTATTTCAAGACTCTCTGGTTTTGAGAACAGTCTTTTAAATAATAAATTCTCCATAAGATGTGTAGGCTGATTTCCTATGAAGAACTCAAATGGGTCTTGATGTAAGAACATAGTTGTATCATGACTAGTATCATTCTTACCCTATATTATGTTACCCATTTCAGTGTAAAAAGCCTTCATTTTTCTTATTTTATACTTATCTAATCTGAGGCTACATGTTTAGTGGGACAGATACTGTTATTATATTGCACTAATAAGTTGAAAGTTCATATAATTTCTCTGAAGGGTTTAAAGTCAGTTAGAGGAGGAACTAGGATTTAAATATAATTCAGGTTTCTATTTCCCCAGGTTGTGTAGGATTAATGTCTGTGATGAGGAGGAATGAGAGAGAGTGGGCCAAGGGGAAAAGCTAGAAGAGTTAGAATACTCACACAGTCTTTCACAGAGACAGAGTTACCTGGAAAGCCAGTTAAAAACACATCATGCAGGCCCCACCCCAAGAGTTTTGATTCAATATGTGTTCTACTCTGGGGATCACAGTGTGAGGCTCTCTGTTCTAATCTGTCATCATAAGTGATAAGAGATTTCTCTGAGCCTAATGTTTCCATTTGTATTATATCTAGTGATGTCCAGGATGTGGTGGAAGCTCATTCCTTACCTGTAAGACCCTAAATTGAGTATGAGGTACCTCTCTTCCCCTACTTGTGACCACACATAGCCAACCTCTCCCACTCTCCCTGCCTTCTGGAATCAAAGAGCAGAGATCCTGGCTGTTAGATGCCACATCAGTCCTCCGCTTCTTGTTGCCCTGGAAATCTGCAGTAGGAAAGTTAAGAGGAAAGTCAACAAAGAAAAAGTCAATAAAGTAAACCTTCTAGAATGGAGAAATAAGTGCATGTGTCATCCACTTGCCTCTGACAGGGAATAGTTGACTGCATCCGAATTTGAGAATTATGCTCATATCAGATTATTTGGATCTTAATAGTGGAACAGAATATATCAAGATCTAATTTTCTTAAATATTTCATCTAAACATACTTTTCTGCCTGGAAACTCTTTCATTACCAGGTTTGCTGAACCTTTCTATTTCTTAATAACCATACTTGGGGCCAGTTCTATGGCGCAGGGGGTAAAGTCGCCGCCTGCAGAGCTGGCATCCCATGTGGGCGCTTGTTCTAGTCCCTGCTGCTCGTCTTCTGATCCAGCTTTCTGCTATGTCCTGGGAGAGCAGTGGAGGATAGCCCAAGTCCCTGAGCCCCTGTGCCCACGTGGGAGACCCGGAAGAAACTCTTGACTCTTGGCTTCGGATCAGCTCAGCTCCAGCCATTGCACCCGTCTGGGGAGAGAACCAGCTGATGGAGGACCTCTCTCTGTCTCTACTTCTCTCTGTGACTCTGTCTTTCAAATAAAAAAATAAATCTTTAAAAAAAATAACTATACTTAGTTCCTCCTTTACCAGCCTTCCGGAACGCAGGTTTGTACAATTCCTATCTTTAAATTCAAAAAGTTTCCTGAAATATTTTTTGAAGCTGGTGAACTAATCGATCTTTTGTTTTGTTTTGTTTTCATTTGAGTGGCAGAGTTATAGACAGAGAGAGGGAGATACAGAGTAAAAGGTCTCCCATCCATTGGTTCACTCCCCAAATGGCTGCAATGGCTGGGCCTGGAGGGATCCAAAGCCAGGAGCCTTGCCGGGTCTCCTATGTGGGTGCAATGGCCCAAGCACTTGTGCCATCCTCCACTGCCTTTCCAGGCCAACAGAAGAGAAATGGACCAGAAGAAGAGCAGTCAGGATGAGAACCAGCACCCACATGGGATGCCAGCACAGCATGCAGAGGCCCAGTCCACTAATCACAGCACTACCCCCCAAACTGATCGATTCTTAATTAATGAAAGGAAGATTGTGAATGGATCCAGTGGCATTTCATTACAAAACTTTTTTTTCAGCTTGAAAGTCATTTTACAGTGCACAGAGCACACTTTGGGGGCCATCAACGTCCCTTGCCCCTTTAAGAGCTCAGACTGTCATGAGATTGTTGAATGCATTTATCATTTGCATAGGGAAAGGTTAATGTATTCTTTTCAAATATAAGCTCCTGTTTATGCAAAAGCATGCTTCTCCTATTAGCCCTGCCCAAGCACTGGTCCAAGCTTGTATTTGAAAACTGATTGTGTCAGGGAGATATTAAAGGATTATTTCTAGAGCAGAACATGCTCTTGTTAATGCAATAGTGAAAAATCTTATGTAGTCAAAATTATCTGGAAGTGAATTGGTCTTTATCAAATAGAACATGTAGATTCCTTTTAAATATTTCTGTGTGACTAGAAAAATAGCAATTCCTCCAGATAATTATGCAGCCAGTGCCTCATCTCCTCTTTATCTTGGGGAATCTGCAAGTGGAGAGGACTGTCAGATACATGGGATTGCTTGGTAACAGAACTGTCACCCAGTTCAGAATGATTTATGGAACTTCCACTGCACAGGTCCAATATTAAGGGTCTAGGTATAGACAGAGAGAGGGAACTGGTGCATTGCGGAAAACAGATGGTTCCAAAGTACCACAGTTAGGATTTAAGATGGAGCCAGGTTTCCACAATCACCATCAGTAGACTCTGACAGCAAGAATATGAGAATGTGATCATTTTAGTGTAGGCAGTCAAATGCGTTCACTTGGCCAAATAGGGAATTCAGGCTTAAAGAGATTAATTTACAGCAGTTCATACATATGATGCCCCTCCCAAAAAAATTTTTCTGGGAAAGTGGAATTAAAGGATAAGCTTACTTTTGGTGCAAAAAATATTGAAATTCATGCATATAAGGGGTGTCCAAAAAGTTCATGGAAATGTGTTATGAAAAAAACTATATGTGGATTTCAAAATTTCGTTGAGTTAGTCGGAAATAAAGTCTGAACATGACCTAGGTGTCTTTGATCTTAGTGCTATGTTTGATCCACATTTCTTCCTCTGGGCTAGAAAAATTACTGTGTTAAAAATTATTCCATCATGAGAAAATGCTGTTACAATCAGACACTTTCATAGTGTGGTTTTAAAAAATGCTGGGTGAATCTTTTGCCCAAGTATGTATCTTAATGTTTATCTGTTCATTCCTGGGGTTTTGCTTTTTTAACCTCAAGGCCTTTCGTTGCCATGTTTCTTTATGATAGAACTCTGAAGAATTCAAATTGTGTTGACTTTTATCTTATACATATTTTTATTTTTTATTTATTTTTTATTTTTTGACAGGCAGAGTGGACAGAAAGAGAGAGAGACAGAGAGATAGGTCTTCCTTTGTCATTGGTTCACCCTCCAATGGCCGCCGCGGCCAGCGCACCGCACTGATCCGAAGGCAGGAGCCAGGTGCTTCTCCTGGTCTCCCATGTGGGTGCAGGGCCCAAGCACTTGGGCCATCCTCCACTGCACTCTCAGGCCACAGCAGAGAGCTGGCCTGGAAGAGGGGCAACAGGGACAGACTCCGGCGCCCTGACTGGGACTAGAACCCGGTGTGCTGGCGCCGCAAGGCGGAGGATTAGCCTAGTGAACTGCGGTGCCGGCTTATATATGTTTCTAAATCATTATCTGAGAGCAAGACCTTGAAATAACAAAATTGGTACAACTATAAAAGTCAAAAAAGAGACCAAACTAGAACCCTCAAATTCTATACTTTTCTTGCTTTTGCTGCATGCTTCCCAGTCCTATGAGAAGTCTGGAATCTCGCAAGCTATAATCTTTTTTTTTTTAAATTTTTTGACAGGCAGAGTGGACAGTGAGGGAGAGAGAGAGACAGAGAGAAAGGTCTTCCTTTTGCCGTTGGTTCACCCTCCAATGGCCGCCGCGGCTGGCACACTGCGGCTAGCGCACCGTGCTGATCCGAAGCCAGGAGCCAGGTGCTTCTCCTGGTCTCCCATTCAAGCTATAATCTTGACATCCACTGGCTGCCCTGCTTATGTTCTGAGCTGCTGGAGCATAAAGAGGAGTCTCTGTAGGGATGAATCATGAGTTTCTGATTCAGGTCCAGGAACTTCATAGAATGTGAGCATCTCTGAGAAGGACATCCAGTGGTACCTTTTTACTTCCACGTATTCATGCATGCCCCAATGTGTAAAGTGGTTTAAACTGTTAACAAGGAGATCAAAGAAAAACACTTGTCACTAAAGGGCAATATGTGATGGAGATATAGAAGAAAGACAACCCTTTCCTACAAGAGTAAAGATTTATATATCCATTCAGTTCTATTTTGCTACAAATTGACTAAATTGTATTATTTGCAGTTGGACATCTCTCTGAACTGAATTACTCTATAGCAAGAGAATCCCATTAAAGGCATTGCTTAGAGAATAGCCCCCACTTGGCTATGCATTGAATTTTCCAAGTCTTGAATGTTCACTTATATCTGTAAGATGGTTGAGGATTTGGGAGCTATTTTTCCCTTTCCGAACATTGAGATGATGGAGTAAGAGACAATGATAGACATTAAGTACTGGAAAATAGACTTGGAATCAAGACCAGAGTCTTCAACTGAATAGCTGGGTAAACTTGTTCATCCACATCCTTTAATTACTACTTATAATTACTTACTTATAATACTTAACAATGGAGTCATTGTTGTCAGTACTATATTTTTTAAAAGATTTACTTATTGATTTAAGTCAAAGTTACAGAGAGAGAAGGCGAGAGAGAAAGAGATCTTCCATCCACTGGCTCACTCCCCCAGATGGCCACAAGGAACAGGGCTAGGCAGGCTGAAGCCAGGAGTCATGAGCTTCATCCAAGTCTCCCACATGTGTGGCAGGGGCCCAAAGTACTTGGGTCATCTTCTTCTACTTTTCCCAGGCCCTTAGCATGGAGCTGGATCAGCCAGGACTCTAACCAGCACCCATATAGGATGCTGGCATCACGGGCCTATAGCACAATGCTGGCCCTGTGTTCTCAGTACTATTATCCAGATCTACTAATGTTTCCTCATGTGTAAAATGAGAACCATTTATCATTCGCTGTTACTTTGCATGACTGGGAAATAAATGAGATAACATGTGAGGTCCTGATTGACACTAGCCACACAATAATCAATAACTATCATTTTGATGATACCTGTTATTTCATCCTTCAAAGCGTGTGTGTCCTAGCTGGACCACAGACAATGTCTTAGTCACCTTTGTATGCTAATTCCTCTCAGAGTCACTTGCACATGAACTTGCACTCCATCCATGATTGTGGGAATAAATTAGTAATCATTTATTATTTGGTGGTAAATAAATATATAATTGCTCAACTCAGAAAATCATGAAGAACTTGAAAAAAAAGTGTGTATGTGTGTGGGGAGAGGGGAAGGGGGAAATGAGGAAAAGAATACAAGAAGGGATATTATAGATTTATATACTTATTTGAAAGGCAGAGTTACAGAGAGGAACTTCTTCCAGATCTCCCACATGGGTCCAAGCACTTGGGCCATCTTCTACTGCTTTCCCAGGCCATAGCAGAGAGCTGGATTAGAAGTGGAGCAGCCGGGACTCGAAGCGGTGCCCATATGAGATGCCAGTACTGCAAGTGGTGGTTTTTACCAGTCATACCACAGCGCCAGCCCGCCTTGTGTCCTTGATGAAATTTTCTCAGAATGAGCACTCAGGCTTGCTGCTTCTCATCCTATGCCACTGTGGCTCTTACCTTGAATAATGAAGATTACATGGGAAAACACCGGTGGTCTTGCAGGTGGAATGCATCTGGTTCTTTTTTGTTTGGATTACTTTCTCAGCACCCAGTGCCCTTCTGAAAGCACATCAATTCCAGGAAATGCAAGACCCAGGGACAGCATATTCTTTCTCATCACCTGCTAATGAGATAAGTGCAGCAAGTTAAAAGGCAGCCACAGGAATAACAACAAGCACTCGAGTGTGTGTCTCCTCTAATTATCCATGTCTGTGTTCTTACCCATCTGAGAGGGGTTTCTGGGACAAAGCAAAGCCTCTTTCCTTTTCCTATTTCCCTGAACGCTGACCTTCTAAGGAATATCTAGAATATATTCTCCTCTACTGAACGTGGTAACTAATTACTTTTTGAAAAAGACTTATTTATTTATTTATTTATTTATTTGAAAGGCAGGGTTACAGAGAGAGGGCTTCCATCCACTGGTTCTCTCCCCAAATGGCTGAAACAGCCAGAGCTGGGCCGATCCAAAGCCAAGAGCCAGGAGCTTCTTCCAGGTCTCCCACATAGGCACAGGGGCCCAAGGTTTGGGCCAGCTTCCACTGCTTTTCCAGACCATAGCAGAGAACTGGATCGGAGGTGGAGCAGCCAGGACTCGAACCGGCACCCGTATGGGATGCTGGCACTGCAGGCGGCAGCTTTACCCTCTACGCCACAGCGCCGACCCTAATTACTACCACTTTTCATAGACTTTATGTGACCTGTTCCTTTGAGAAAATGCAGCATGGAGGGGCAGAGTTTTCACCTCCCTTCATCTCTAATACTTGGCATGTTACTGAGAAGTTCCGAGGTGATGAAGGCACCACCCAAAGTCACCTATGGAGCACTGGAAGCATCCTTGAATATGTTTTACATATAATCAATTAGAAGTTTTTACAATAGATTTAATGCCATCTAGATACAAAGGGTAGCTTAAGAATAAAAAATGATTGGGACCAGCATTGTAAATACTGTAAAGCTCCTGGCTCTTGGCTTTGGATCGGCCCAGCTCTTTTTCAAGAAGTAATTAGTTACCATGTTCAGTAGAGGAGAATGTATTCTAGATATTCCTTTACATTCAGTGTAAAGCCACCACCTGGGACCCCAGCATCCAAAAAATATGGGTAATAGTTCAAGTCCCAGCTGCCCACTTTCAGTCCAGTCCCCCTGATAATGCATCTGGGAAAGCAGAAGAGGGTGGCCCAGGTATTTGGGCTGCTGTACCCACAGGGGAGGTCTGGAAGAAACTCCTGGCTCCTGGTTTCTGCTTGGTCAAGCTCCAGCAATTTCGGCCATTTGAGGAGAGAATCAGAGGATGGAAGATCATTCTCTCTGTCTCTCCCTCTCTCTGTGTAACTCTGCCTTTCAAGTAAATATATGAAACTTTAAGGGAAAAAAAGGATAAAAATGATGGAGATCGGCAGTCAGAAAGAAGGAGCAAGAGGAAGGACAAAGTTTTCAGGAAGTGGATCCATGTGTGTTTACTTTTACATCTCAAATAACATCTTTTTTTTTTTTTTTTTTTTTTTTTTTGGACAGAGTGGACAGTGAGAGAGACAGAGAGAAAGATCTTCCTTTTTCCATTGGTTCACCCCTAATGGCCGCTGCGGCTGGCGCACCGCGCTGATCCGAAGCCAGGAGCCAGGTGCTTCTCCTGGTCTCCCATGGGGTGCAGGGTCCAAAGACCTGGGCCATCCTCCACTGCACTTCCAGGCCACAGCAGAGAGCTGGCCTGGAAGAGGGGCAACCGGGACAGAATCTGGTGCCCCGACCGGGACTAGAATCCTGTGTGCTGGCGCCGCAGGTGGAGGATTGGCCTATTGAGCCTTGGTGCCGGCCTCCAATAACATCTTGTGTGGTATCTGTGAGAGGATTTATTAATACCTGTCACATACCAGGCGCTTTTCATAAAATGAATTTTGCACAATCTAAATGTCAACGTCTGACGTCCTGGAGTTCTCCAGTTTGCTGAAGTCATCTTGTTTTTTGATATGTAAGTAGAAGTTGACTTAATGTCCATCTTCTCTACATCAGGAAACTCAACCTTCTCAGTGTCTCCAAGGATCTCTGGGGTGCTCGTACTTCTGCTAATCCCTCCTATTTCTGAGTGCTTTTTTTTCCAAGGAATGTATTAGATATTGTCTTTCATTTCATTATAAAAATTAACAAACCAATGCAGAAGAGTATAATCAGTCATGTACCCAGTTTCAACAATGACCAATGTATAAATTTTAAATCAATAACCCTCACTTCCTACTATAACTAGATTATTTTAAAGAAAATCCAAGACATAATATTATTCCTAAAAATAGTATTTTGGGGACCAGCACTGTGGCATAGTGGGTAAAGCCTCTGCTTGCAGCGCCGGCATCCCAAACGGGTATCAATTTAAGTCCTGGCTGCTCCACTTCTGATCCAGCTCTCTGCCATGGCCTGGAAAAGCAGCAGAAGATGGCCCAAGTCCTTGGCCCCTGTGCCCATGTGGGAGACCCGGAAGAAGCTCCTGGCTCCTGGCTTAGGATTGGGACAGCTCCAGCTGTTGCGACCATCTGGGAAGTAAACCAACAAAATGGTAGACCTCTCTCTGTGTCTCTGTCTCTCTCTCTCTCCCTGCCTCTGCCTCTGCCTCTCTGTAACTCTGCCTTTCAAATAAATAATAATAAATAAATCTTTAAAAAATAGTATTTTGCTCATAAAAATATCAGCATATATGGTGAACAGACTCGAAGGTGATCCCGTGATTCCTGTTTCCCAGCATTCACACTTTGGTGCAATTTCCTCCTCTCGAGAGAAGCAAGACATGTGACTCACTTTGAATCAAAAAGAACAGAGTGTACACAACCGTGTGTACATGCTACAATAACAAGACTGTAGTATCCGTCCTTTTAGGAAACTCTTTCCATGTGGCTTTATAGCAGCAGCTGTCATGAAAAGGAATACAGAGGGCATCCTCTAGTTGATAGCCAGAGAACGTCTGTCTTGTAATTTGTAAGGAACTGAATTCTGCCAATGAGTGCATCAACTTGGAGGTGGTCCTTTCCTTAGTTAAGCCACAGATGGGACCCCCCCCAATCCCTGGTGGACACCTTGATTACAGACTTACAGATCCCAATCGACCTGTACTCAGAACCGACATGCAAAAGTGTGGGATAATAAGTGTGTGTTGTTTTAAGCTTTTAAGCAGGTAGTAATTTGTTACACAACACTAGTCAACTAATATAGTATGCGGAATGGTTAATTTCAGGTGTCAATATGACTGGATTAAGGGATGCCTGGATAGCTGGGAAAGCATTATTCCTGGGTGTGTCTGAGAGGATGCATTCAGAGGAAATTGTTGTGTGAGTTGGAGGACTGAGAAAAATCTCCCCTCACTGTGAACATCATCACCCAACTGGCAGTGGGCCAGGATAAAACACAAAACAAGAGGATGCAGGATTCCTCTCTCTCTCTCTCTCTCTCTCTCTCTCTCTCTCTCTGTCGCTCTCTCACTCTATCTCTCAGAGATGAGATACCTTTCTTCTCCTGCTCTTGGACAATAAAATTCCAGTCCCTCAGTCTTTGGGCTTGTACCAGTATCCTGAGGACTCAGACTTCAGCTTCTCTGGTTCTGTGGCCTTTGGACTTGAACAGAGCCATGCCATAGGTATTCCATGTTCTCCAGCTCGCAGAAAATATTTTGAGGGACTGCCTAGTTTCCACAGCCATGTAAGCCAATTCTTTTCATAAATCCCTTTCATTCACACATCTAGCAGCTACACACACACACACACACACACACATACACACAATGTATTGATTCTGTCTCTCCAGGAAACCCTAATAGCATATGCATTTCTAAAAGATTAGGACTTTTAATATATCACAATATCACTACCATCTATAAATAATTTCTTAATGTTATCAAATACCTGATTGCTTCCCAAATTTTCACAATTACGATTTATTTTAGAGTCCTTTTTTTCTAATTGAGATCTAAGGTGTCCATGCATTGCATTTAATTATAATGTCAATATTTTTTAAGCTTTGAGATTGTCTTTTCTTCTTTTGCCCCTTTTCATAGGTATTTATTGAATATCAGGGTCATTTATGCTATAGAATTTCTCACTGAATTTTGCTGCTTCCTAGTGGTACTGTTTAACATGGCCCTTTTAGTCTCTATAGTTTCAGTAAAGTGATAGATCCAGATGGTGGATCAGATTCTGATCTTTTTGAAGGTCAAGAGTACTTTCTAGGTAGTCTTGTGTACTAGGAAGCATCATGTCTTGAATCTCTGTGATGATAACATAAATCACCAGGTATATGTGATGTAAGCTTGATTCAGGGATTACAAAGATCTCCACCCTCCTTTCACTTAACAAGTTTAACTGTCATGGATGAGCAATACTTATTCCATTGTTTTATTATGATAAGATGATAGAATAAATTTTTCATCTATGTTCCATTGCTTTTGCCTTCCATGCACTCCTCATTCCCACACTGGTTTGCTCTATGGAACTTATCCTAGTGCCTTCAGTTCACATGGTCTCAGTGACTCAACATGATGGGTATTTCAGAGTTCAATGAAGGTTTGGGATCAAGATTATGGAGTTAAATGAGAGCTCAGCTTAAAATTCAAAAATAGATATCACAATTCTTTTTTTAAAGATTTGTTTATTTATTTGTTTGCAAGACATAGTTACAAAGAGAGAGAGAAACAGAGAGAGATATCTTTCATCTGTTTGTTCACTCCCCAAATGGCCTCAAAGTCCAGGCCTGGTCAAACCAGAGTAATTTCATCTGGGTCTCCCAAGTTCTTGCGTCATCTTCCTCTGCTTCTTTCCCAGGCTCATAAACAGAGAGCTGGATCTTAAGTGGAGCAGCTGGGTCTCAAACTGGCACCCATATAGGATGCTGGCATTGCAGCGGCATAGCTTTACCTGCTACACCGCAATGCCAATCTCGCACTGCTTTCTTTGTTATGTCTGGCCTCACAGAAATTTTGAGAAACAAACAGATGTATTCTGTCATCACTTTGCAAGCACCTCTACTTAGCCAGGCAGACAAAAAGGTCTTTTGAGAGAGGTCAGGGAGGAGACTGGAGAAGAGGCCCAGGGTGCCATATCCATTCTTCATTCTAGATTCATCATCTCCATCACTTTTACTTTAAAGGGGTGGGTCTTTAGAATTCCACAAGAGATTGTTAATGATAACAGAATACTGATATACCAGTTAATCCCATTCTCCATTTTACTGACGTTCAAAGAGGTACCAAGACATACCCCTGGTCTTGTACACAATTATGGCAGAGATGGGAATAGGTGTTAGGTTCCCCGAAGGCCAACATTCTTTCAGCAAGCGTATTCTAAGGTACAACTCAGGCTTCTTTAAATGTGGTTGGCATTTGGGTTCCCAAAATAGCTTCAGAAGCTTTCATTTCATGTTTCCCCCACTCCTCAAGCTGCACATTTACACTCACTGAAGACCGCCAGCTCTTTTCCAAGTTGGAGAGATTTTTGTGATTAGAGTTTCCTAATTAGGGAAAGACTTATTTCACAACAAGACACATGATATTGGATTTTTTGCCTTCTTCAGATGATTCCTTAACCTATTAAATAAATTTTCTCTATTGCCGAGTCACTATTCTACTATATCATGTTCAAGAGGGATGCTAATGGTTATGACACTTGGTGCATCACAGTGGTACTGAAGAGCAGGCTCTGGACAATTCCTTTAACTAGAGGCAGTTTTGTAGCAGATGTAAGCTCTGGTCAGTATCAAATTGTTTTGTTCCAAATCCCAGTACCACCAAGGATGGAGCTTGGGCAAGTTATTGAAAATAGCTCTACTCAGCCGGCACTGCGGCTCAACAGGCTAATTCTCCACCTGCAGCGCCGGCACTCCAGGTTCTAGTCCCGGTCGGGGCACCAGATTCTGTCCCAATTGCTCTTCTTCCAGTCCAGCTCTCTGCTGTGGCCTGGGAGTGTAGTGGAGAATGCCCCAAGTACTTGGGCCCTGCACCAGCATGGGAGACCGGGAAAGGCACCTGGCTCCTGGCTTTGGATCAGCCGGTGCACCAGCCGCGCGGCCATTGGAGGTGTGAACCAACGGCAAAAGGAAGACCTTTCTCTCTGTCTCTCTCCCTCACTGTCCACTCTGCCTGTCAAAAGAAAAAAAAAGAAAATAGCTCTACTTTAGTTTATTTATCTGTGACTCACTTTTCATTAAAAAAGTACTGATTTTTAAATTAAAAATAATGATCTGTTGTATTTTTCATTATTATAGATTTCATAATTATTAAATGCTAAAGTTATAAGAAATATTCCAATATTTTATAGTTTTCACAAAGACCAGAGAGGGACTTAGATATGACCATGGTCCCAGCACTCCTAAAGAGTCCAGGTGGGATTAGAGCTCAGGTATGCCAAGTCATGATTTTCTGTCTTTTCCTACATTAAATTGCTTTTGTTTGAGAATCTGACATTTCATCATGTGATCTTTCAACAAAACTATTCTATCTAAAGAGGGGTTAGAAGATATTATTGAATCACTTCTCAGCTGCCATATATCTTGGGAAAAATAAAATAGTGATGAGTGGGTGTTGACAGCATCTCACAAGATTCTGAAGATGTTTTTATGTTCTGTGAGAGGCTATAGTCCTTGTTGTCTCCCACTCCACGGCAGGTTTATATTTTGCAATTATTTTTCATCATCCTTTAACTTGTGCTGAAAGGGAGCCCTTCTGGATATCCCATTGCCTCTCATTAACACCCTTCCTAATTTTCTCTCCTCTCTCATTGTGTTTTCAAGCATCTTGCCAACTAGAGAACCTGGCTCTCTCTGCTGTGGCCCGGGAGTGCAGTGGAGGATGGCCCAAGTGCTTGGGCCCTGCACCCCATGGGAGACCAGGAGAAGCACCTGGCTCCTGCCATCGGATCAGCGCAGTGCGCCAGCCACAGCGGCCATTGGAGGGTGAACCAACGGCAAAAGGAAGACCTTTCTCTCTGTCTCTCTCTCACTGTCCACTCTGCCTGTCAAAAAAAAAAAAAAAAAAAAACTAAAAAGAGAAGCTGGCTAAGAGAAGTCCTGCCTATTCAAAAGAGGTTGAAGGGCTCACGCCTGATCAGGCACTTTTGATCCTGGTCCACAGTAATGAGCACTCTCCGGGAGCTACAAAGCTCTGAGGAGCAGAAAGCTCCCTGGAGCCTTCCTTCTTAATGATGCTTCCTTCGGGCTCTGCACGCCTCACCTGGTTGGGGGACTGAGGAGATCTCTCTGGAAGCCTCAGTTCTGCATAAGATGAACTCAGTGGGATGAGAACCAGCGCAGGCACAGAAGGGATCCCACCTCACTCCCAGAAGCCTGCCCTGCTCCAAGTCTTGTCTGAATTCTGAACGCTTTACCTTTCACACTTGCATCTCCAACTGGTCACAAATTCCTTGACCTCTGACCCGCTGCCCTCAGTTTCTTCCTTGTCCCACACTTATCCATCCTGCGCATTGCCATTGAAGTAGTCTGTACCAGATCTCATCCTTCATTGTCTCTGTCTTCACTCAATTACTGCATGTTCCTCTGTCCAATTTGATAAAATTCAAACACCTCCACCTCAAGACACACCCTTCTTCTCCAATTAAACCTCTTTCCTGTTCTTTCCAACTTGACTCATAGCCACACAACTGTTTGAACTTGCCGCCCCTGCCGGAAACAGTCTTCTAGCAGGCTCACTTCCTTGCTCCAGCTTCCCTCTTGGCTGGATCCTCTTATCTCCACATCAGAAAGGAGGCAACAAATTGCTCCAGGTCCTGGGTGCATTCAGAGTGAGGGATTTCTCAACCCTGTCCTATTTCTCCAGCCAGCACCAAATCCCAGGGCCCCTACATTCAGACCTGGGTTGTTAGGTTGTCCAGATCTCAGAACTTCTCACCTATTCTCGTGGGCCTGCTCCTCTACAACTGACCTGTTGTCCTGGTCCTTGGTTTTAGGTCCTGTTTGAGTTATTCTAACAAGATTAATTCTCCTCTAGTTTATCCTTGTTCCTGAATTTCAGCCAAAATCCAGGGTCTTACTGTCTGTGAACTCATCTGTAAGGCACCACCCAGCCTATAGACTCCCACCAACCTCAGTAAACTTCACTAAAGTTGTTTTGTGCTAATAATAGTAGCTTCCATCAATTGTGTTTATTTACTCATTACTTATTTTTATTTCCAAAATTGTATTCATTTTATTATTATATTTATTTGGCTTATTTTATTTAGTCAGCTTCATTTGTGTACATGTACTTTTAAGCATAACTTTATTTCATTTTATTTGAGAGGCAGAGAGAGAGAGAGATCTTACATTCACTAATTCACTCCCCAAATACCCACAACAGCCAGGGTTGGACTAAGCCAACACCAGAAGCTCAGAATTTAACTCAAGTCTCCTACATGAAACCCAAGTAGTGAAGCCATCACCTGCTGCCTCCCAAAATGGGTATTAGCAGGATGTTGGAATTGGAAGCAGAGCCAAGACTTGAACTCAAGCATTCCAACACTGGAAATGTGTATCCCAAGTCATGTCTTAATTACTGTGTTAAATGACCTCCTCTACAAGTCATCCTCTTTGCCAAGTATTTTGGTAACATTATCTTATTTAAACCTCATAATAACCACAATACGAGTATATTAATATTAAATTTGTATATGAAATATTGATGCTCAGGGAGATTCAGTAAATTGCCCAAGCTCACATAGCTTGTAAGTTGTAAGGATCCTTTTTTTCAAACTTGACCTAAAATCCACCGCTTCCAAGGCTTTCCCCATCAGCACTCAATGCCTCCGCTCATGATCTCAGTTGTGATGCGGCTTTAGGGACTCACTGTTTCCTGTGCGTCAACTATTTGCATCTCAACACTTAGAGATCCTCAAGGACAAGAGTCTTTTCAGAAACAGTATAATATTGATTCCTTAAAAAGACAGGCTGACTCACTCAGCCCTCATTCACCCATAAGTTGAATTGGGAGGCAGAATGATCTGGTGTTTAGAAAAATACTCTAACTCCCAGGGGACTTCTCTGATCTGTGACACAGGCTTTGTTATTGGATGGGCACAGTTGTACTTAAGCCCATGCTGTCTCATGGTTTCAGAGGAAATCCCACCAGAACAAGGCCCACAGCTTACTCACAACAGGGTGCGTGAGAACAGTACTTCCCAACCCACAAACAGGATGGGTTTGATCCTCACAACAAACCTTTGAACAGACAGGCATCCCTGTCACCATTTAGAGAAGAGCAGATGGGAGTGCACAGGAGAGCAGCGGTTTGTTCAGAGGCATCCGGGAGGAAGAAGGCAGAATTAGTACTCACACCCAAATCCCCTGACTCATACCCAGGGCTTTCTGTGTCAATTCGAAGGAACAGGCTCCAGATAAAATAGGGAAAGAGCATAAGAAATGTCTATCCCTAAATATCGATAAATGCCAACAACCTCTACATTCCCAAGCTAAAATAGTTTTTTTAAAAACTGTGACTGAACCCAAGCCTAATGCAGCCTTCATAAAAGGTCACCCTATTCTGCAGCCTCCTAAACTCTTGTATCCTATCTAGTGTGCAACTCCTCTCCCTTATTTCCTCTAGGTCACAGGAATTGCACAGACAGTGGCTCAATGACTGAGGGCACTGGGGATGTATCGTAATTCAAATATAAAAGATGGGGCCTAATTTTAGCCTGTCTCAGATTAGCACACGATCTAGGGGTCTGAAGTGCTTCCAATTTCGTTGGTGGGTCGGTGGCTTCTTGGTAATTATCAGAGTTGGCTTAAAGGTCACCCAGAGAAGTAAGTTTCATTATCTAGAACGGAAGAAGGGCTCAGTAGTGAAAATAACACAAGCTATGAATTGCATTTGGAAACTGCATTTTAACTTACAGGCATAAAAAGCCCTGTATGTCTTGCTGGCTGAGCACTAACAAAGGAATCTCATTTGCAGACCCTTCCAGAGATAAAGGAAAGTTGTTTCTTAATTGCATGAAAGGTGAATGAGTCTCTGCTCACCTCAGAAGGGGCAAGCAGGCTCTTCACACCAAAAATATCCTCCTTACCTTCATCTTAGTCACTGGCATTCTCTCTCTGGTCTTTGTGACATTTGCAACATGTTTCTCCCTGGAACTAAGGACAGTAATGACTTCCATGCGTTTTCACAATGCTGCTACAATAGGAGAAGCCAGAGTGGTAGCGGAGGGGACACCTCTGTTAGCAGAGAAGGACCTTATTTATGCAAAGCCTTAACTGTAGATAAGCAGAATCTTCAGGGAAGGAAAACACACAGTGGCAAGGAAACAAAGTTACCACAACTACACCCACAGGGAAGGAAAACACACAGTGACAAGGAAACAAAGTTACCACAACTACACCCACAGGGAAGGAAAACACACAGTGACAAGGAAACAAAGTTGCCACAACTACACCCACCGCCAGCCTATGGACTACACAGCCTCGGGAAGTACAAAGTCAGCACACATGGGGAACTCTAACACAGTTTGGTGAGTCCCTATTGTGTGCCAGGAACTGTACTAGGTAGTGTGAAAGCTAAAGGAATTTTATGACAGTCTCTACCTTAATAGATGAAATAGTGTAACAGAAAAACCAAATATGTACTTGAAAAATAATTACAGTGCTGTTTATAAAATGGTTTTGGAGTACAAAAGCAAGCATAATTAATTCCACAAGAGGTTAGGTAGAAGAGTCAGAAAAGCCTTAGTGGATAACAAGTCATTGGAACTTGGCGATGAAATATGAACAAAAATTGATTTTGGGCACAGAATAAAGGGGTAGACCAAACAAACAAAACAGGTGAACAAAACAAAGAGAGGCAAATGGATACATGCAAAAGATAATAAACTTTTTTTGAAAAAGCTTTAGCCATCAAAAAGTTTTAAACAAGAGAAGGCACTGGGTTAATTTTGCATTTTGGAAAAGGGATTCTGATGGTAGCAGAGGAGGTGGAGTAGAAGCAGAAAGTATCTGAGACAGGAGCAACCATTTAGTAAGCTACTTAAATAGAAAAGGAGAAGGAAGATCTGACCAAGACAAAGGTTATGGGGGACGCTGTGGCACAGCGGGTTAAAGCACTGGCCTAGCAGAGCCGGCATCACATATGGGCGCAGGCTCAAGTCTCGGCTGCTCCACTTCCAATCCAGCTCCCTGCTAATGTGCCTGGGAAACCAGCAGAGGATGGCTCAAGTCCTTGAGTCCCTACATCCATGTAGGAGACCTGGAAGAAGCTCCTGACTCCTGGCTTTGGATCAGCTCAGCTCCAGCCATTGCTGCCATTTGGGGAGTGAACAAGCTGATGGAAGACTCTCTCTCTGTCTCTACCTGTCTCTGTAACTCTGTCTTTCAAATAAGTAAAATAAATCTTTAAAAAAAAATTTAAGGATATAAGAGGAAAGAACTCTTGCCTCTTGTAGACACTGGATGCTGTTGAATTGATTTTATAAATCCATTTTTTTAGAATATGTGTGCATGGTCTCAGAGCTGGCAAAGCATGTTCACCTCCATGATACAATGTCAGCCATTCCCTATACCCTGGGAGGTGTGTAGAGAAATTATCTAATAATGCCATTTTAGAGAGAAGCACACTAGAAAACTGAAAAAAAAAAAAAGAATCAGTTGAAGACAGTGAGAGGGAGGTAGTCCAGAGCAGGGGACATTACACCAGGATACCAAGCCTGAGCGGAGAAAGAGAAGGCTACCTGAATGTGAGGGTATGTGGGAGAGTTAGGAGGGCAGGGCACAGTCATAAAAGGAGATGGGTAAGCAGCTCCTGTTCATTGCCAAGTTAATGTACAAACATGCTGTTGCTTTTCCCACACTTGGGAAACAGAAGGCAATCGTTCTCGACTCCACTTTCCCCCCATGCTACCATTCCATTCCTCAAAAGCATTGTCTTCACTTGCTGTCCCCAAATCCCACGTTCTCTGAAATCCACTCTGAAAAGCCCGTCTCCACCACCTCTCCAGAGCAATTCTTGTTGACGTCATGGAAACATCTCTGTTCCTAACCTGGTGATCAGTGCTGCCCCTCCATTTCACCTGAACTGTGCGCAGCTCTTAACACAGTTGGCCACTTCCTCTGCCTTTTGTGCTGCCTTCACTTGGCTTCCAAGACCCCTCACTCTCTTGGTTTTTCTCTTGCTATCTTAGTGCATTTTCTGTTGTTATAATAAAACACCTGAGGCTGGGTACTTTATAAAGAAAATAGTTCTAGGGGCTAGCATTGTGGCATAGCAGATAAAGCCACCACCTGTGACACCAGCATCCCATATGGGCAGTGGTTTTGTGCCAACAGCCCCACTTTTGATCCAGCTCCCTGCTAGTGACCTGGGAAAAGCAGCAGAAGATGGCCCAAGGTTGGGGCCCCTGACACCCATGTGGGAGACGCAGATGAAACTCCTGGCTTCTGGCTTTGGCCTGGCCCAGCACTGGTCATTGAGTTGAGGAGTGAATCAGAGGAATGAAGATCTCTCTGTCTGTCTTCCCTCTCTATATGTAACTCTGACTTCCAAATAAATAAATAAATCTTTAAAAAAAAAAAGAAATAAAAGAAAAGAAAATTCTGGAGGTTCAACAGCATGGTTATAGCAGCTGAGTGGCTCTGGTGAGGGTCTTCTGGTTACATCATAACTTGGCATCATGGAAGGACTACATGAGTGAGGTGGGTAGTGGGGCTTCATGATAAGCCTTGGGGGTGAGAGAGCAAGATGAAGAAGCCAACTGGCTTCTTATCAACAGCCATCCTCTCTAGAATTAACCCACTTCAAGAGCCCAGTATCCGTGTCTCTGAGAGCAATGCACCATGACCCAGTCATCTTCCACTAGGCCCCACCCCTTAAAGGCTCCACCACTTCAGCACGGCTGCACTGGTACCTAGTCCCAGGACAACCAAATCAAACCACACTGACTGTCCTTCTCACTCTTCTTTGATGGTTCCTCTTCTTCTACCCAATCTCTTCAAGTTAAATTGGCCCAGAGCTTTGACCTTGGTCATCTCTTCTACTTATAATCACTTCCCTGGAGAGCTCAATCATTCATTTAGCTTTAACTTTCCTCTATATGCTAAAGATATGTAAATTTAAGCATTTCATACCTTCAATCTAGATCTGTCTCCTGGCTTCCAGACTCATGCATCTTCCCACTCAACATCTCTCTTTGAAGGATTTTTTTTCAAATTCAGCATATCAAAAACTGAACTCCTGGTCTTCCTCTCTCCCCTAAAATTTGTTTCACCTCTAGGAATCTCTGTTCTTCCAGTGTTCAGCAAATTAGAATCACCTTTGACTATTTTCTCATACTTTATACCCACACTAGTAGCACTTTCTGTTGGTTCCTTTAAAATGCAATCAAAATCCCTTTCTCTCTGTCTCTCTCTCTCTCTCTCACTATCCACTCTGCCTGTCAAAAAAAAATAAAAATAAAATAAAAATAAAAAAATGCAATCAAAATTGAATCACTCCTCATGGTCCTCCTGACAGCACCTAACACTAAGGCTCCACCATTTGTCATCCAGATCAGTACATGTTATGGGTTGAATTATGTCTCCCACAGACTCCTACACCCCTGTGAAAGATCATGTTAAGGTCCTAACGTCCATCACCGCAGAATGTGCCTTTATTTAGAATAAGGTCATGACAGAAATAATCAAGACATGATGAGGTGTGAATGGGATCTTAATTCAACACGACTGCTGTCTTCATAAAGAGGGGACATCTGCACACAGCAATAGACATGCACGGACAGAATGTAGAGACTCACAGGGAGGGGGCAGGCTTGTGAAGACAGAGGCACAGATTGGAGCCATGCTGCCTCAAGCCAGGGAAAGACTGAAGCTACAGGAAGCTGGAAGATGCAAGGAAGGATCTTTCACTAAAGGGTAAGGAGAGTGCATGTCTGACCAATGCCTTGACTTCAGACTTCTCACCTCCAGACCTGTGAGAGAATAAATTGCTGTTATTTCCAGTGGCCAAGTTGGTGGTGGCAGCCCTAGAAAATCAATGCACTGCAATAGCCCTAACTGCTCTCTTTGTTTCTACTCTTTGCTCCCCCTAAATTTATTAACAACAGAATAGCTCAAATGATCCTTTGAAGATTAATCATATCCTATCACTTCTCTACTAAAACCCTCAGATGGCTCTCCATTTCTCCAAAAAAAAAAAAACACCAAAATCCTCCTAGAATGGTGCTGTTCTGCATATTCTATCCATACCTATGACCACTTTATTTTCTTTTTTTTTTTTACTTTTTTAAAGATTTATTTATTTATTTTAAAGCCAGAGTTACTTATAGAGGAGGAAAGGCAGAGACAGAGAGAGAGAGAGAGAGAGAGAGAGAGAGAGAGAGGTTTTCCATCCACTGGTTCACTCCCCAGTTGGCTGCAATGGCTGGAGCTGCGCCGATCTGAAGTCAGGAGCCAGGAGCTTCTTCCAGGTCTCCCATGCGGGCACAGGGGCCCAAGGACTTGGGCCATCTTCTACTACTTTCCCAGGCCATAGCAGAGAGGATTGGAAGTGGAGCAGCCAGGACTCAAACTGGCGCCCATATGGGATACCAGCACTGCAGGCAACAGCTTTTACTCGCTAAGCCACAGCACCGGCCCCAAACACTTTGTTTTCTATTTTCTCCCTCATATACTTTGATCCAACCACAGATCATAAATCCCCTGACTCCAAACCACCTCTTCTTCTAGTTCACAACACTTGTTATTTCCTAGTGTACTTTATACTTATATTACTATCTCATTTATTTATTGCTGTTAGTCTCATCCATTAGGACTTAAGTTTCAGAGATAGAGGGTTTATGTTCACTATTTTAAGCATCTAGAACACTATCACATGGTTGGAGCATAATAAATATTGCTTAAAGTGTTAAATGAATTGCACAACTTATTCTGCCTAGAGACTATGTTACATTAAATATTTGCAAAAACAGTGATGTGTGTGTGATTGTGTGCACGTGCACACATATATCAATAAAGGACATGATTCAAAGTTTGTTTGAGTTCTCAATCCTACCAACTTCTAGCTTGGAAACTTAAAATGGGTTGCAACAACTATCTCGACTCCATACTTGTAGAACAGACACAATAATTTTTGCATTACCCAGTTGTAAACAGGAAATAAGATAATATATAGGAAAGTAAATTGTAAACTGGAAAATACTCTAACACTGTAAATAGTGCTTTCTGTATGTGTTGATTTTTTTTTTCTTTGTATTTCTGGTTGATATCAATCTCCCTGAAAAACCTGGAAATTTAGTTAGCCAAGAGGACATAATATGAACGAAATGGAATCTGGTTTGGTCATAGACTTCTATTTTGGCTTCATATTTGCAATCATGGAGAATGTGATTGAAGCCCTTGCCCTGAGAGGGGCCCTGGGTGCCTGTGGGACAGGTGTAGCTGGAGTGTCTTACGGTTTGCAGCCCTCTCTCCCCACTGCTTTACTTCTGAAACTGTAGCATAATTATCATTATCTCTATTTTTTATGTCACTTTTGACTCATTGAGAATAAGCCTAAGTAAACTGTCTCTGTATCTGCTTGTTTGTTTTTAAGTTACCTACAAATTCAGAGGTTTAGTCTAAAGAAATCCCTGGAGGAAGTGAAAGACTCATTTCAAACCATGTGTTCCATGTAGTGTCTTGCTTAACTATAATCTTGCCAAACCAAGAAAAAGTCATCCAATAAGGAGGAGCAATGCCAAGGAGCTCCACACCCAGAGTTAGGAGTCTGGCACCAGCTGTCTCTTGAATAAGTTGCGAAAACTTCCAATAACTTTGAATTGGATTCTGTTCAGAGATCTCTAAGGATGACAGTTGTGCCCCACAATTTCATTTTTTATGTAAATAGGAAAATAACACCTACCCAGTTATATAAGGATTAAACAATGAAGCACATATGACATGTCCTTCACAGAGTTTAGCATGTACATGTACTAGGAGCTCCCAGAATGATAGTTGTCAAACACGACCTTAAATACATAACTATTATCAGTATTAAACAATCGAGCCACATTAATTAAAAGAGCCAAGGTAGTTACACTATTTTTTTCAGAGGTGAGTCTTGTTTTGCCTAAAGTTTGCATAGGATTTTGATAGTAGAGAGAAAGAAAAACGGCTCTTTACATGGAAGAATCATCATGAACAGTGCTGTGAAGTTCGAAAGGAGATTTGGGGGAAAAAAAGTAAAAAAAAAAATCAAGGAATAGAATCATTCAATGATAACTGACATAATGTATTGTATATTTGTTATTCTTTCCCATCCAGCTCTCATTCCCCCCTTCCTTAGCCAAGTAAAAGAACTTGCTTTAAAAATATATTTCATGGCTGGCGCCGCGGCTCACTAGGCTAATCCTCTGCCTTGCAGCGCCGGCACACGGGGTTCTAGTCCCGGTCGGGGCGCACGATTCTGTCCCGGTTGCCCCTCTTACAGGCCAGCTCTCTACTGTGGCCCGGGAGTGCAGTGGAGGATGGCCCAAGTGCTTGGGCCCTGCACCCCATGGGAGACCAGGATAAGTACCTGGCTCCTGCCATCGGATCAGCGCGGTGCGCCGGCCGCAGTGTGCTGGCTGCGGCAGCCATTGGAGGGTGAACCAACGGCAAAGGAAGACCTTTCTCTCTGTCTCTCTCTCTCTCTCACTGTCCACTGTGCCTGTCAAAAAAAAAAAAAAATATATATATATATATATATATATATATATCTCATGCTCTACAGGAGGAATGACAACTCCCTTAAGGTAAATTAGGCCAACAGGGAAATGAGCAAAATATACAGATCAGCAACAACTATCTCAAAAAAGTTGAAGAAGTTAAAACCATAAAAAAGATGGGGGAAAGTTTCCTAAACTGAAAAACAAGATGCCTTGAGGAAGCGGAATAAATACACAGAGTGAAGCAGTCAACAGAATAAACATAAAATTATGCAGAGAGATAAGAGAGGACTTTATATTCATAAAGGGTTGCTTCTGCATCTGAATAATTGGAAGAGCAAAGTCCAAAGCTGTTCACTGTTATTTAGTCTCCCAGGTGAAAGACACAGATAAGCAGGTAAGAGGAGAAGTGAGCAAGGAGCAATAAAGAAAAACTGCACTGGGATTCCAATTCTCCCCATAACAGGGCAACAGAAGCTGTAATTACCCACCATTTAATACAACAGAAAATAGGACAGAATGTAAAAAAAAAAAGAAAGCTGAATGTATGATAGGATAGGCAGAACTGATCTCTCCTCTAAGAGAGGGAAGATAACTGGAAGCATTTTCCGGGTTGTCACAGAGAAACTAGAAACACAAGCCCCCTGTTTCTGCTAAGTTTGGGAGACCAGCATTAACAGAGGCCAAATCAGCAAGATCTTATGAAATAGAAAGTAGAAATAAGAAGGATGTGCAGAAGGAAAGCTTCAGTAATCCTTAGAAAAGTCTCCTCCGTGTTTTTGATTGAGTACTGCTGTCTGCGTGAGTGAGAGGAAGCTTCCTAAGGCTAGGAAATAACCTTGGAAAAACACTCCACTGGATCACCTCCGTACCTTCTCAAGGTCATGGTACCAGCGTCTAGAGTGAAACGACCTCATAAGACAAGGAACACTGGTTCAAGACTTCAGACAGGTGTGGCTTTAGCAATAATGTTAAATAATACCTAGATCAAAGGCAGGTCTGGACACACTCAAAGGATAAAAGTAACTCAGAAAGGTTTTTTTTTTTTTTTTTTTTTTTTTTTTTTTTTTTTTGACAGGCAGAGTGGACAGTGAAAGAGAGAGACAGAGAGAAAGGTCTTCCTTTGCCGTTGGTTCACCCCCCAATGGCTGCCGCGGCCAGCGCGCTGCGGCCGGCGCACCGCGCTGATCCAATGGCAGGAGCCAGGAGCCAGGTGCTTTTCCTGGTCTCCCATGGGGTGCAGGGCCCAAGCACCTGGACCATCCTCCACTGCACTCCCTGGCCACAGCAGAGAGCTGGCCGGGAAGAGGGGCAACTGGGACAGAATCCGGCGCCCCGACCGGGACTAGAACCCGGTGTGCCGGCGCCGCAAGGCTGAGGATTAGCCTAGTGAGCCGCGGCGCCGGCCCTTCAGAAAGGTTTTAACTGATTCTAAGTGACAACCAAATACCACAACACATTCCAAGTTTATGCAAAAGAATGTAACAAAATTCCGTACACAGCAAACAAAATTCACAATATGCAATATTAAGTGAAAACTTATCATACAGGAGAAAAGTATGACTCATAAGCAGATGAAATTTAATCAAAAGGGGAAGATCTAGAAATGGTGATGGAACTAACAATCAAGGTCATTAAAACAGCTCGCTCTCTCTTTTTCTCTCTCTATATATATATTCTACATGAGAGGGTGGCAAACTTTCTGTGAAAACAGATAGTATACATTATCATATTTGAAAGTCACATGGTTTCTGTAACAAAAACTCAAAAGCAGCCATCAACAGGCTCAACTGTGTATACCAAAATCTGGAAAGAATTCAAAAATTCAAACACCCAACAGCTGGTGAATGGTTAATTAAATGTAGTACACTAATACAATGGAACTCTATTCAGCAATAAAATAAATAGACCACTTAAATATCCAGTAAAAGGAATGAATCGCAAAAGCAAGACCTGGTGAAAAGACGAGTTTCAAAATGTTACATACTAAATGAGTATCTCTATTGAATTTTAGAAAAGGAAAAATTCTAATGACAGAAAGAATTTTAATGGTTGCCAACTATTAGAGACCAGGGGAGGGGATTGATGGGAAACAGGCATGGAGGATCTTTTTGGAATAATGGTTATATATTTTATTCTATGACTATGATGACAGTTATGAAATTGTTTATTCACATTTTTCAAAATTCATTATGCTGCACACTTTAGAAGAATAATTTATAAGGTGGATTTTAAAATAATCAACCATAAAGATCTTAGAAACAGGGGTCAGTGCTGTGGTGCAGTGGGTTAGGCTGCCACCTACAGCACTGGCATCCTTTATGGGCGCCCATTCTAGACCCAGCTGCTCCACTTCCAATCTAGCTCCCTGCTAATGTGCTTGCGAAAGAAGCAGAGATGGCACCTATATCCACGTAGGACACCTAGAAGGCCTGGATGAAGCTCTGGGCTCCGGCTTCTGCCTTACCCAGTCTGGGCCTTTGAGGCCATTTGGAGAGTAAACCTGTGGATAGAAGATTGATCTCTCTCTCTCTCTCTCTCTCTCTCTAACCCTGTAATTCTGATTTATAAGTAAATAAAATGAATCTTTAAAAAATCTTTGAAATAAAACATGTTAGAATTGAGGTATAAAATGTAATTGGATTGAAAAACCCAATGGGCACTGTTGGAGAGTGAATAAGTAAATCGGAAAATAATGTAATGGAATTCTTCCTCCTTCACCTACAAGCATAGCATTCAAAGAATGCAAAATGGGGTAGAATTAGAACATATGCAATATGGACCTAAAATTTCACTTTATTCTAGAAAGGAAAAAACAGTACAGGAAATAATAGTTTCCTTTAATTCCAAGTGTGTAACTTCTTTTATTACTTTGATCAATTTCCTCCTTTATTTTTAAATATTGATTTATTTATTTAGAATTCAGAGTTACAGAGAAAAAAGGAGAAACAGAGAGAGAGAGAGAGAGAGAAATTTCATCCACTGGTTCACTCCCCAAGTGGATGCAAAGGCTAGGGCTGAGCCAGGCCAAAATTAGGAGCCAGGAGTTTCATCCAGGTATCTCACATAGGTCAATGGCAGGGGTCTTCTCCTACCTTTTTCAGGCCATTAGCAGGGAGTTGGCACAATGCCAATCTCTAATTCTTTCCGTTAAATAACAAAAGACTACATTAAAAAAAAAACTTAGAAGAGGTACACTAGTAGAAATATTTGCAACAAATGGCAATAAATTCATATTTAGAATAAAGAATAACCTCAAATCCATTTTTTAAGAAAAACAAATAATTTGGGATTGCCCTTTGTCTTAGCAGATGCAACACCAGCATCCATATGGGCAGCCCCAGCTGTTCCACTTCCAATATAGCTCCCTATTAACGCACCTGGGAAAGCAGTGGAAGATGGCCCAAGTGCTTGGGCCCCTGCACCCACATGGGAAATCTGATAGAAGCTTCCAGCTCCTAGCTTTGGATCGACCCAGCTCTGGCTGTTGGGGCCATTTGGGGAGGGAGTGAACCAACAGATGGAAGATCTTTCCCTCTCTCTCTCTCTCTCTCTACATAATTATGCCTTTCAAATAAATAAATATTTTTTAAAAAGCAAATAATTCATCAAAAAATGAGAAAAGGAAATGAACAACTTTTTAAATATGTAATATAAATGACAAATACATATGTAAAAGATGCTCACTCCACAAGTGATAAGTAAAGAAAAGTAATTTAAAAGGCCGGCGCCACGGCTCACTAGGCTAATCCTCCTCCTGCAGCGCTGGCACCCCGGGTTCTAGTCCTGGTTGGGACGCCGGTTCTGTCCTGGTTGCTCCTCTTCCAGTCCAGCTCTCTGCTGTGGCCTGGGAGTGCAGTGGAGGATGGCCCAGGTCCTTGGGCCCTGCACCCACATAGGAGACCAGGAGGAACCACCAGGCTCTGGCTTCAGATTGGCACAGTGCGCCAGCAACAACGCGCTGGCCGTAGCGGCCACTTAGGGGGTGTACCAACGGAAAAAGGAAAACCTTTCGTGTATCTCTCCTTCCCCTATAGTTTTAGCCTTATTGCTTCTAAAGGACACTTGGGGAAAAAGAGAGAAACAGACAGAGACAGACAGACAGAGACACGGAGCACATGCTGGTAAGTAGTGAGCTCTGGCCCTCAAATTAGGGGCAGCAAGGGAAAAAAAGAAAGAACAAAAAAAGAGAGAAGTATCTCTTCCCAGGGCTAAAGGTGACCCACCCACAACCTTAGAATCTCAGCAGTATTCCTTGTCCTTGGGTGAAGAATAAGAGGGTAAATGTGAAGCACTCTCCCTTGAGGAAGAGTGCAAAGAGTTTGTCCACTCAACTCCACATTCCCACACCAAACCACACAAAGGCTATCTCCTTTGCAGGGCCCTTTGCAAATTGAAAATGCAGGGACTTTTGCTCAAAAATTAAGATGTTCAGGATAGCAACAGCAGAGTGATCAGCTGAATCCAAAGCCACCCTCCACCCCTTGAGAGTTAGGCCCCACTACCAGGAAAGTGACCTTGTTTTCTTCTAAAACATCGTGCTTTATAGGCAAGACATCAGTAAACAGGGAGGTGGCTAGAGGAAAGAAAAGAAATTGAGATCATTGTGGAAGTGTCTGATCTGCCATGCTGTATCCACATGCATCTACGTCAGGGTTTCCCCTAGAACAGGCAGTGCCCACAAGCAGGAGTGGCTTAAACAGTCTTAATGAAGGGACTTTAGAAGTGTGGCAGAGTTAGGAGAGAGCAGGGTGCTACTATGATCCCTAGGTCTGAAAGAGCAAAGGAAACACAGCTACTATAACTAAGGAACACGTCTACCTGTGAAGGTGGCTGAGGGAATAAACAGGAAGTACAAGAACAACCTCCTGCTGACCAGCCCCGCTGTGGGGGTGAGCCAGGGGATCATACCCTGTGTGCTCTCTCCTCCTGCCTTCCTTGGCCGGGGTTTCCTCCCACTGTAATTAGAAGCCAGAGGGCAGGGAACCTGCTTGATGGCCATAAAGGTCTACCCTCAGAGCATGAAACAGGGGAGGGGCATGTGTAGGGAGGAATGGGAAGTATCCTGGATGACGTCCTTTCAGGACCAAGGAGACAGGGCAAAGGAAGCCCTCAGAAGCTTCTGAAAAGAGCTAGACAAGAACATCAAGGTAACATCTAAGCCACACTAGTCACAACATACAGCATATCCCCTTTCAAATCGTACCAAGGTTGTTTGTCCACATTACTCACTGTGAGGATTATACACCACATGGCACCATAGGCCGCGTCATAGATGCTACTCATTTAAAAGTGCCCTGAGTGAGTTCATGTACCCTATCAGAAAAATAGAATGCAGAACCCAGAAGATAGGTGGATGTTTGGAGTTGAGATGCCATTTGGGATGCCTGCATCCCATATTAGACTGCCTGGTTCGAGTCCTGACTCCTCTTTTGATTCAGCTACCTGCTGATGCGCCAGGAGGCAGCAGATGTTGACCCAAGTACATGGGTCCCTGTCACCCACATGGGACATTGGGATTGAGTTTTGGGCTCCTGGCTTCATCCTAGCCCACCCCTAGCTCTTGGTGGGCATTTGGGACCTGAACCAGCAGGTCTCTATCTCTCTCCCTTTAAAGTGGAATGAAAATAAATAAATTTTAAAGAAGAAAGAACCCATACTATGAAAACTGCGGTGAGATGGAGCAGCGTCAGGGAACCATCCCCCTGAGACAACATGAACTTAGGGACCTATTGATGAGAATGACTTCTGCAAGGGGTGTTTAAGAAGCAAGGGTGGCAGAGATTTCCAGTACCAGGTTATTTCAGAGAAGAGCAGTCAATTAAGCAATTCCAGGGGCTAGAGATCACCCAGCATCCCATAAACATTGTCAATGTTCCCTGTGCTGGTAACAGCCTGTGCTGAAAATTCTAAAGCAATTACTTTTGTCTTCCCAGGCTTTTGAGCACCCACTTCAATCAGATGAAAAGGTTCGAACAAGAGTGCAATCCGCCCCCTTGTCACTGGGAGAGAGAGTGGTATTGTACCAGGTGGGAGCATTCAAGCTCTGGGGGTCAGTTGACAAAGGTGGTCAATGGGGACACTCAGAGACAGCAATTGTCCAAAGAACTGGTTACAGGAACATTTGAAATCAATATCACTTGGAAAATACAGTGCAGCTCATTGTGTTCCTATTACAATTTTACTTTGCCTCTGCTGTAGTCAGGAAACAGTAATGACAGTTGCAAAACATTTATTTACTCATTCATTCCCTCCTGGTATTTTGTGTTGTTGTGGTTATTTTACTGCCTTTTCATCACTGGCCATATGTGGGGCATTTTTGTAATAAAAGTCAAGGGAAAACATTTCACCATAATGTCCTCTCGCTGGGTAACCTCAGGGAAGCCAATTCACAGAAAAGTAGCTTTTAAAAGCCAACAGGAATTTTAGTATCATCTTTAAACCCTCACTTCACAGAAGAGACATACAGGAAGGAAATACCAAACTCTCCAAGAAAGCAAGTGGAAGAGTTCTCAAGACCCAGCCACCTTCAATGATTTTTCAGTTCATTTCAGTCCAAATCCACTAATCTGCTCCTATTCAGTTAGCATCTAAGGAATGCCAGCCACACACAGGGCACTCTCTTAATTGACATCATAAACTTAGCAGTAAGAGTAATAAAAGAAAAATGTATATTTTGACACCAGAATCATTTAAAAGTTTATTTATTTATTATGTGCATTTATTTGAAAGGAAGAATGACAGAGAGAGGGGGAGAAGAAAGGTATTCCATTCATGGACCCACATTCCCCCAAATTCCCCCAACAGCTGCACATCTAGTCCAGGAGCCAGGAGCTCCATCTGGTCTCCCACACGACTGGCAGGAACCAAAGTACTTGCGTCATCTTCCCCTTGATCCCCAGGTGCACCACAGCAGGAAGCTGTATGAGAAGAGGAGCCGGAATTCCAACCACACACTTAGATGTGGGAGATACGGGATTCAGATGCCCTTACCCGCTATAGCACACTTTCTCCAGAGTCATTTTAAACGATACCTCAGCCACTTTATGAGCTCTGATATCTTTAAAAAGCTATCAAATCATTCTTACTTCCATTTCCATGTTCGTAAAATGGGATTCACAGCACTTAACTCACAGAATTATAAAATTTAATGAAATGATGATGCGAAATCCAAGCACAATCTAGCAGGGTTGTTCTGTTTAATCTTATCTTCCCCCTTTAAAGGCCTTTGGGTTATCCCTTCTCTGTATTCCCAGAGTACTTTATAATGTCTCTAGTCTAACATTTATGGAACTGCCCTGTACGTGTCTATCTTTCAACAGATAGATAATCCTTTGAGGGGAGGATATAATTGATGGTCAAAAGCTGTGATGTGTGAAAGCACTTTGTTGACTATCAAGCACCTGTGCTGGTTAGTTTCGTGTGTCAACTCAGCAGACTACTACCAAGTTATTTTATTGAACACTAATCCAGGTATCGCTTTGAAGCTGTTTTGTAGAAGTGGTTAACTTCACAATCACTTGACTAAAAGTAAAGGATGTTATCCTTGATGTTCTGGCTGAGCCTCATCTAATCATTGAAAGGTTTTCAGAGGAAGGCTAAAGTTTCTCAGAAGTAGAAAAAAACTCTGCTCTTGAACTGCAATGTGAGTTCGCGTCCAAGTCTTCAGCAGCAGATCTGCCCTGAAGGAGTAAGACTGGCCAGCCCCTCAATCACATTATCTGATTTCTTGAAAAACTCTTTTTAAATATAGATAGATTCAGATACAGATTTCGATGATGTGTATATAATACGGATGATACAGCTCTAGACAGATATCCTACTGGTTTTATTTCCCTGGCAGAATCACAAACTGATACAGATTTTCACTGACTAGTACAATGTCACACAAATTCTTGCTGTTACCTATTGCCTTAGTCTATCAGGCTTCTGTAACAAAGCACCCTAGATGAGGTGGACTACAAACACTTCAGATTTACTTCTCTAGGTTCCGGAAGCTGAGAAGTTTAAGATCAAGGTCAAGTCAGTGTCCACAAGGGCAGCTCATCAAGGAGTGAATGCTCTGACCAAGTCACCATCTAATGCGAATCATGAAGTTTGTAGTAAAAAGTTTCCCAAGCAGATGCGAAATTAGATACAAAAACCACACAAATGACAAGTGTCATGTTTGTTTATATCACTGATGTTGTTGATAAACACTAAAGGGAGAAATGAGAAATGATGTGATTGACAATTAGAACTGGAGGAGAAAATGGTGCCATTAGCACTTGAAAGAAACATTTTGCTTTGTGGTACGTTTTCACGTAGACAATAGCCTGTATTTAGAGGGGGAAAATGACAGAGAAACTATAACCTTTTAGAGAAAATGAAAACGGTAAATATTATTTACAAAATCCGGTGTTGTCATAGTCAATATCCTCTCTGATATTTTTAAATAAACCTTACCTACTCACACACACGCACATGCATGCATGCACACTGGGCCAATCAAAAGGCCATTAGACAGTTCCAAGTTTCATGGTGTCCACATCTAGAGTGAGGAACCAAGAGTAGAAAGGAGAGGACCCCAGGCACAGGGGTGCCTCTTTGGGCCATGGCAGGCTCTTCAGCCAGGTAGATGGCTGTCCAGAGTGTATGGAGCAAGTGAATGCAAGCAAACAGCATCCAGATGAGACAGTAAGAGAGACACTCATGGGCCATGGAGGTGGAAGAAGGGTGGGAGTAGGGCCTGAGGGGGTGAGTGGAAGGGAGAAGGGAGCAGCTGGTATAAACTGGGATAAGTAAGCTCTTGGGACCTGGACCAGATGCCCAACTTCTCTCCCGGACTGAGAGAACAGGCCTTAGATCCTCACTCCTATTCTTCTGTTTCTCCCAAGCATTCTTTCTTAGCCATTTACTCCTCTTGTGAGGAGTCAGATGGGTTAATAGGCAATCAGAGGCCGGCGCCGTGGCTCACTAGGCTAATCCTCAGCCTTGCGGCGCCGGCACACCCGGTTCTAGTCCCGGTCGAGGCGCCAGATTCTGTCCCGGTTGCCCCTCTTCCAGGCCAGCTCTCTGCTGTGGCCAGGGAGTGCAGTGGAGGATGGCCCAAGTGCTTGGGCCCTGCACCCGATGGGAGACCAGGAGAAGCAGCTGGCTCCTGCCATCGGATCAGTGCAATGCGCCAGCCGCGGCGGCCATTGGAGGGTGAACCAATGGCAAAGGAAGACCTTTCTCTCTGTCTCTCTCACTGTCCACTCTGCCTGTAAAAAAAAAAAAAAAAAAAAAAAGCAATCAGGTTTGTTCCAGCAGAAATTTAGGGTGCAAAATGCTTTCTTTCCCCAGAAGTTATCTTTAGCAAGGTCAAACACCTGCCCCTCTCTTTTGAGGTTTCCAATTTTACCATGAGAATAGCAAGGGAGTAGTGATTCCATCCTGAGCCCACAGTTTACTGTAAAAACAAGTTGCCCACTCCACCCCTTGGCAAATAAAATTGCAAATCAGGTCTTTTGGAGGGTTTTGTCCTTGCCTGGTAACTGAATGTCAACATGATTGTTGGGTATTTTTTCTTCCCCAAAATTGTGCATAAAAACCCTCCTACCACCAGCCCCTTCAGATTATGCATCTCTTGGAGTCCCCCTCCAAGCCACTGTGGCTGGAGGTCTCTGACTTAAATAAATCTTGCTTTCAAATACATCTTGCTTTTCTCTTTGCCTGGTATGGTTGGAAATTCTTCTTCATGAGACAAAGAACCAAAGTAATCTTTTCACCCTTTCACCCATAACACTCTCACTTGATATACTATCTCCCTAGTGTTCTCATTTCTCTCCATAGCTGCAACTATCATCTATATGCCAATTGCTCCCAAATGAATAGTTTTTGTCTAGATTTATTGCTGACCACCAGCCCCATCTCATTGCCTCCCTAAATATTCCCTTTGATATGTCCCACAGCCTTGTTAAACACGCTGGTTCCAGGGCTGCACTGTGGCACAGTGGGTTAATGCCCTGGCCTGAAGCGCTGGCATCCCATATGGGCATTGGTTCAAGACCTAGCTGCTCCATTTCCCATCCAGCTCTCTGCTACGACCTGGGAAAGCAGTAGAAGGTGAGCCAAGTGCTTGGGCCCCTGCACCCGCATGGGAGACCCGGAAGAAGCTCCTGGCTCCTGACTTCGGATTGGTATAGCTCTGGCCATTGTGGCCAACTAGGGAGTGAAACAGTGGATGGAACACCTCTCTCTCTCTCTCTCTGCATAACTCTGACTTTAAAATAAATAAATAAATCTTTAAAAAAAAAAAGCATGCTGGTCTCAGCGCTAAATAAACTTTATATTCTTCAGATTATATCTAAGAACTACATGAAATCTGCTCTCTTTATGTTAATAAAAGACAAGTTATTAGAAGAATGAAAAGTTTGTCAAAAATTAAAAAACAATGATCAGGGCCAACACTGTGGCACAGCAGGTTAAAGCCCTGGCCTGAAGCGCCAGCATTCCGTATGGGCGCCAATTCTAGTCCCAGCTCCTCTTCCAAGCCAGCTCTTTGCTATGGCTTGGGATAGCAGTGGAGGATGGCCCAAGTGCTTGGGCCCCTGCACCCACATGGAGTTCCAGAAGAAGTTCCTGGCTCCTGGCTTCGGATTGGCACAGCTCCTGCCATTGCAGCCAATTGGGGAGTGAACCAGTGGATGGAAGACTTCTCTCTGTCTCTACTTCTCTTTCAAATAAATAAAATAAATCTTAAAAAAAATCTTCCTAATATTACTATAATTTTCTTTTTTATGTTTTATGTTTAAATAAAGAATTCCTAAAGGAAAAAACACAGATGTATTGTTTATTTATAAAATGGTATTTTCCTAAAAAATGTGTAGAGGAGTAACTACACAGAATGGCAGTCGATTTGTATTCCTGCTAAGATATTTAATCTCACTTCTTCTGCCCCAGTATCATCACTAATAAAAGGAATAATGTATGTGTGTGTTGCTTGGTTTACTATCTTCCACAGGGTCAAGGCCAAGATCAGCATCAACTTTGAAACAGACATGTGCTAAGAGCAGAAATGTGGAAATATTGAGAAAATGCACATGCTAGAAGGGCTTGTGTTCTTTAAAGGAAAGACACATATTCCCAGTGAGACAAATTTTATTATATCTGAAATAAACTTCTCAATTCTAATAACCAGTGTGTCCCAAAAACTGAAAATGGCTCTCTCAAGTCAGTTCAAATTTTTCAGGCTGCTAGTATATTAAAAATTAAGTGTGACAAAACAGGTTTATGAAAAATCAATGACAGATTTATATTTTACATTTCAAATATTTTAACACACAGCATATCTACACACACATGTGCAGCTAATTATACATCTGGTGAACTTAGAAAATGAGTCGAATGACTCTTTCTCCTCTTGCCTACCTCACTCCAGGAGAGGCTCTGTGAAATTCATCATTTCATCTTCTTGAAAAGCAAGAGTCTGAAACTCTCCTCTTTTTCTATCTTATTTGCTTTCTATTAAAGCCAATTAATGTAAAAAAAATGGCATTTGTTTGATGTGTAGAATTTTTTGTTAACAGATATAGTCATCCAGTAGGAGCCAGCACCGTGGTTAACTTGGTTAATCCTCCACCTGCGGCGCCGGGTTCTAGTCCTGGTTGCTCCTCTTCCAGTCCAGCTCTCTGCTGTGGCCTGGGAAGGCAGTGGAGGATGTCCCAAGTGCTTGAGCCCCTGCACCCGCCTGGGAGACTGGGAGAAAGCACCTGGCTCCTGGCTTCGGATCGGCACAGCGCTGGCCATAGCAGCCATTTGGGGAATGAACCAACGGAAGGAAGACCTTTCTCTCTGTCTCTCTCTCTCTCTCATTGTCTATGACTCTACCTGCCCTCCCCCCCCAAAAAAAGTCATCCAGTATACTGAAACCTAGCTACATACAGAACATATTAAAAACTCTTGTACTGGGACAATAATCCTTCCGTGTTTCACGTTCTTGAAGGCAAGAACACATTCAAAGCTTCTTCTGCTCGCAATGATGGATTATAATATAAGACCCTGTTGCTCCCAATTGATATGGGCAAGCAGACATGATGAAATTAGATTCAGGAACTGGAAAATCACACCCCTCCCCCACCCTTGTTCCTCCCTACTCCTCTTGGCATGGATGGTCTTTTGGCCACCTCTGGCGCCTGCTTTCCCGCAAGGCCCTGTGGCTGCTCTCCTGTGCACGTGCTCTCTCTCTTTTGCAGCCTCTGGGCTACTCCCTGGAAAAGCGTGGGGTGCAACTCTCAGTTTAAATGTCTGAACCCCCTTCTCCCTTTTATAAAGCCATCACCTTCCTGCCTATTTTGCTCCCTCAATAAATAAATTCTAAATCATACCATGTTGTCTGTTTCATTTACAAGTAGCCGATAACTAGAATTTTATCTAAATAGACAAGGGCCCTCGGGACATTAATATTAAAATAATAATTTTTAAATAAACGTAAATAGTTTCGTAATGAAACAATAAGTAAAGCCAGACACTTTTCAAAACTGAAAAGAGAGGGGGGCAGCATAGTGGGAAAAAGCATCCCATATGGGCGCTGGTTCAAGTCCTGGCTACTCCACTTTCAATCCAGCTCTCTGCTATGGCCTGGGAAAGCAGTAGAAAATGGCCCAAGTCCTTGGGCCCCTGTACCCACATAGGAGACCTGGAGGAGGCTCCTGACTCCTGGCTTCAGAATGGCCCAGCTCATGCTGTTGTGTCCATCTGGGGAGTAAACTGGAGGATGGAAGACCCCTCTCTCTCTCTCTCTCTCTCGCCTCTGTCCCTCTGTCCCTCTGCCTTTCAAATAAATAAAATAAATCTTAAAAAAAATGCAGAAAAAATTTTTTAAAGCATCACAAAGCCATCAAAACTTCCAGAGCCTCTGCGACCAATATCCTAGAGAGAAGAAAAGCTCCTTGAGGCAAATCCCACTCTGCCTGCCACTTTTCCCTGGGAACATCTGCCACCTTTAGGCCCCAGGTAGAAAACCAAGGAGCTGAGCTGCACTGGGGGAAGTTGCTAAGAGGCAGAGGTACTGAGGATGTAGATGGACTAATAGGCAGTTAGGTTGGATCCCAATCAAATGAAGAAAGAGAGTCTCTTTTGGGAGAGGGAGTAGGAGATGGGATGGTTTGCAGGTGGGAGGGTGGTTATGGGGGGGGGAAAACTGCTATAATCCAAAATTTGTGCTTTAAAAATTTGTATTTATTAAATAAAAGTTTTACAAAAAAAGACAATACAGAATGTGTGCTTCTCCCCAGCTGCTGCCTTCAACAAGATAAAAGTGCCAATCCTACTCTGAGTTTCCAGTTTTATCACAAGAATAACAAAGGAGTAGTGATTCCACCCTCTGAGTTTTTAGTTTATCATGAGAATAAAAAAGAGAAGTTACCAACCAAGCCCTTCTGATGGCTGTTTTGTTTTACCAGGAGAAAGCTAAACAGGATTCTGGCCTTTTGATGGGTTTTGTTCCTACTCTCTGATTGATAATTAGCTGCTGTTCTGAATTCTGCAACCCCAAAATGATGCTTAAAAGTCTCGACAATCACTTGTCTCAATCACTTGAGACTTAAATAAATCTTGCTTTGCTCACTGCTTTGTCTACGTGGAAATTCTTCCATCACATGAGACAAGAACGGAAGTCTGCTTCCTTCATCACCATTTTGATGTAGGCAAACAGATAGGATAACATTGGTTAGGTTTGTGAGCTGGAAGACTAGGTCTTCACCACGCCCCTGTGTGATCTCATGCCCCTACCTGACCACACCTGTATGTCCACCTGCCAGTCAGACTCATTAAGCACTCCCCTTCGGAAGTGGATAAAAGGCCTGGAGCACAGTAGGCCTTCCCTTATTTTCCCTCGATGCCCTGATCCCTTGTAGCCCCACACCTTCAGGGCGCGTGGCCTTTGGGCTGCCCTCTCTCCACCTTCACTTCACTGCTCATGCCAAGCTGCTTGTGGCTGCTCATAACTAAACGCTCGATGCGTGTGGCTCTTGGCCTGCTCTCTGTTCCATATGGGCCCCAACTTAACTTCTGGACTTTTCTTTCTCCCTTAAAGCCCTTACTCTCCTTTGCATTTCCCTCACTAAATAAAAAGCCTAAAAACTTACCACGCTGCCTGGTCCATTTAAGCCAGCATTCAGAATTCTTCTCCAAATATGTGGCAAGAACCCACACAGCTTATTCATTTCAGAAATATTGGTAAGAAAAATGGTTTCAGTTTTACCTGTTGTGAGACAGGTAAATTTTTCCAGTTATTTATTTATGTATTTAATATACAGAGAACAGATTTAATGTAATTCACAGATACAATTATAAGGAATAATGATCTTGGCTTTCCTCTCTCCCTCCATCCCTCCCTCTCCTTTCTTCTTTTTTAATTTTCCAGTTAACATTATTTTAAAGATTTATTTGAAAGGCAGAGTTACAGAGAGGAAAAGGCAGAGAGAGACAGAGGGCTTGCATCTGCTAGTTCATATTAGTAAAATGGTGGGGTCTTATCTGGGGTGCCATCTTAAGCCCTGGACACCATGTTAGGCTCTGGCCTCATGTATTCTTTTTTTAAAAAATTTTTATTTATTTATTTATTGCTAGGCAGAGTTAGACAGTGAGAGAGAGAGAGTTAGAGACAGAGGCAGATACAGAGAAAAAGGTCTTCCTTCCATTGGCTCACTCCCCTAATGGCCGCCACAGCCGGTGCTGCGCTGATCCAAAGCCAGGAGCCGGATACTTCCTCCTGGTCTCCCATGTGGGTGTAGGGGCTCAGGCACTTGGGCCATCCTCCACTGCCTTCCTGGGCCACAGCAGAGAGCTGGACTGGAAGAGGAGCAACCAGAACAGAACCGCTGCCTTAACAGGGACTAGAACCCGGGGTGCCGGCGACTCAGGCAGAGGATTAGCCAAGTGAGCCACGGCGCCGGCCATCTCAGGTCTTCTTTTACAATAAGCTTCAATCCTAAGCCCACCCCGGCTTACTAGAAGTCAGGTGACCAAGTGGCCCAACCACAAGCATAAGCCTCAGCCCTACCCTAATGGACTTGCTGCTCCCACTTCCTTACCTCTGCAAAGCTGTGTAAGACTTGTTCTCCCAGTACAGGCTGCTGTTCTCTCACACAGGCCGAGGCAGCCTGTCGAACCCTCCCCCTCCCCCTGCCATTAACCTTTTCCCTTACTCTGGTGTTTGGTGTTTTGTGGTGGCCTTTCAGTTCATTGCCCAGATGGCCACAATGGCTGGAGCTGGGCCAATCTAAAGCCAAGAGCCAGGAGCTTCTTCCAGGTCTCCCATGCAGGTGCTGGGGCCCCAGGACTTGGGCCATCTTCTGCTTTTCCAGGCCATAGCAGAGAACTGGATCAGAAGTGAAGCAGCCAGAACTTGAACTGGCACCCATACGGGGTGCTGGCACCCATACGGGGTGCTGGCACTGCAGGTAGTGGTTTTACCTGCTACACCACAGCACTGGCCTCCAAGATAACATATTTTTAATTCACATTGCAGTTAAGAGCTTAATGCTACACTAAATAAAGATTTCAACAAGCAAAAAGAATGAAAAAAGGAAAAAAAAAAACCTCTAGAATCTAGTTCAGAAGGAATGTAGGCAAGGGCTATAAAAAATCAAATGAAAATGTCAATTTCACTCATATAGAGTAAATTTTAAAATAATCACAGATCATTATAACTATAGCAGTATACCAGTCTTAACCATTTGGTTGACAAAGATGTAAAACAAAGTTTGACAAAACTATATTTGCAGCAATACTAATATAGGCATTTCTTTTATTATACTTAAATATTTTGATTTTAATTAGGTTTAACAGATTCATAGATATAATTCAAAGAATATAATGATATTCCCTTCCTCTCTCCCGCCTCTCTCTCCCACCCTCTTTACCTCTCCTTTACTTTTTTTTTCTAGTTTTTGAGATAACATATTTTAAAATTGCATTACAAAGGACAGCATTTTAGCATAGCAAGTTAAGTTGCCATGGTGAGTGAGCCAGTGGATGGAAGATCTCTTTCTGTCTCTTCTCTCTATCTCTCTCTCTGTAATTCTTTCAGAATTGAGACATTCTTATGGAAGTGAGGTGAGGTGATTACTTGCAGTTTGCTATGGCTAGTGATGTTGAATATTTTTTCATATGTTTGTTGGTCATTTGTGATATAGGCATTTCTTTCATTCTTTTTTGTTTCTTGATTTTTTTTTTTTTAATTTTAGCTCTGACACATAAGAGAGAACCTGCAGTAATTATCTTTCTGTATCTGGCTTATTTCACTCAACTGGATGTCTTCCAGTTTCATGTACTTTGATACAAATTGTAGAATTTCATTCTTTCTTATAGCTGAATAATATACCTTTGTGTTTGTGTTTGTGTGTGTGTGTGCGTATGTGTGTATATCACACTGTCTTTATTCATCTGATGATGGACACCTTGGTTGATCCCATATCTTAGTTATTGTGAACAGTTTTGCTATAAACGTGGTGGTACAGGTGTCTCTTGGATACAATGTGTTCATGTCTTTTTGGTATATACCCAGTAGTGGGATTTTTGGATTATATTGTTATGGGTGAAGTGGTGACAGAAAGACAATCTCGGTCTTTTGTCTCACGTGAAAAAGAGTTACCACAGAACAAGGCAGTGAAAGTAGAGTAGGATATATTCAAGTTGGAAACCTCCTGCCGAAGCAGCAAAGAGGGGGACCCCAAGGGAGGAAGACCTGAGGTGGTCAGTGGCAGTGGAGTTTTCAAATACAGTTTTGGAAAAAAAAAAAACAAACAAACAAACAAGCAAACAAAAAACTTGAAAATCAGATTGACATGCAGTTACAAGGCAGGGACAAAAACAATCAAAAGACCTGATCTGCAATCCTTTATCCTGTCTGGCTTGCTCGTGATAAAATGAAAAAGTCATCCAGAAGAGTGGGATAGGAAACTTGTTTTCACAATAAACTGAGAGCTCAGGAGGATGGACTCTCCACTCCCTTGCTGTTCTCATGGTAAAACTGGAAGATTACTAAAGAAATGCACCCCAGTTTCCACTGACTGCCTGTTAACCCATCTGACTCCTGAATATGGCAAGTTGGGTTGAGAAACAGAAAGGTATGCTCTTGGCTGTCATGGCATCCAGACTTAAGGAACTAAAATTTCTGAAAGAATGAGATGCTGAAAAGTGATCATCAGTTTTTCCCCTGAGGAATTTGATGACGCTTATGCTGTTTAGAACATGAGGTCAAGAAATCACAAGGAAAATGACGAAAAATCACAGCAGAGCTTGAGAGGGTCTAGTAGTACTTCGGAGACAAAAATTGCATTGCAGAACATTGTCCAAACGGGAACACCCTAGGAAACAGCATCAATTCTGATTTGCAAATCTGGACTGCTACATTCTAGGAGTGGGAGTGAACTTTAGTTTGCCTACATATTATGAAGATTGAAATTTGAAATTTCTCCTTCCATCTAGGGTATAAAAATTGAACATAATGTGTTACTTCCATCCTGACAATGAAAAACATTGATGAAACCATAAAATCACTCCTTTTCTAAGCCTATGGTGGAGTTAGGGTCACAGAATAAGCAAGTTGTCTGAACTCCTAGGAAGGGTAGACTCCCCCAGAGATGAAAGGGATGCATTTATATAGTCCCAGTCATCTGTGGCAGATCATGAGAGGGGTAGGGGGCTGAATCACTGGCTACCAAGTGTGGATTCACCTGTCAGTCTGGAATAGCACATGGGCTCAGACAGAGTGGGAATTTGCACTCACTCTTAGGTTCTTTTTTATGGGTTTCCATTGGGAGCTCACAGGAAGAATAGGAGATAAGACAGAATACCCCCTATATGCTTCTGTAGGAATCAATTGACTCTTGCTTAAGAATCTGTCTCCTGCTGAGTCCTTCTTTCATAGGATGAGAAATATATACAAGCGTACTTCTAAATGTCCTTGGAAAATAGAATTAAAGGATAAGTTTCTTTGAGTGTAAAAAAATTGAAATCAATGCATGCAAAAAGTTCATTAAAATGCATATAATGGAAAAACTATGTGTAAATTTCAAAAAAAATTAGCACCAAAATATATTTAAATTTCTTTTCCATTATCATTTTGAGGTATCTTCATGTAATCCATGCTGCAATCCTACAATAGAACACCATATAGTAATAAGAATAAACAAATACTTTATCCAACCATATGAGTCTCATAAATATAATGTTGATTAAAGAAGCCAGACATGAAATAGCACACAAGAATCCATTCACAAAAGCTCAGCAACAGGAAAACTAATCAACAGTGATAGGAGTTATAGGTAACTTCAGAAATAGAAACAGCAAAAAGAAGTAGCTAGGAGGTTGCTGGCCTATTGACAGCATTAAATAGTCACATAATAGTTTTGTAAAAATTCATTGAGATACAACTCTATAATTTGTGCACTTCTCTGATACATGTCTTACTTCAATAAAATTTGTCTTAAAAGCTGTGTCAGGAAAGAGATAATATTTATAATTTTGAACTGTATACACTATTTTTAGACTTTGATAAATTTATGCTTAAAAGTTAGCAAATACTTTGCAACTGCTCTACGAACTGTACCATAGTTAGACTGAATTGCTACTGCACAATTTATTGTTATCCCTATTTACAGATGAAGGGACTGAGGCCTAGAAAGTTTGGGTAATTTTCCCAAATTCTCAGAGCTGGCAAATTTGCTTCACTAGCCTTAACTAGGATTGCATACAGGAGACTGATATACTCTTATTGCCTTCCCGGTCTGAGCAAGTATGCTACCTGAGACATTCTTTATAGCCCTTTTTAATACCTACATATTTATATTGCAAGATCATCAATATTATTAATATTTTCTATATTTTATCTTCCTTGCTAATATTTGGGTTTTGTGAAATAATATAATGAATAATAAGCATCTAGTGAGTGGCATCTAGAATTCCAGACAATTCCATTCATCTTAAAGCAGAAAGGTAAATGATTTTTTTCAATCCTCTTCCCAGTCTATGGATTTGTGAATCATGTCTCAGAATTATTTCCAGGGCAAATGAGATATGTAGAATCTGAAGTCATTCACCCTCTCATTCATTCAAAAAAAAACATCATTTGAATACCTGATATGTTGTAGGTGTTGTTTTAGATGTTGAGGAATTCTACAAACGATAGCCAGGGAAGCCCTTTCTGAAGGAGCAATGTGTTTGTTTGGAGGCCTGAAAAAAGTGACAGATTAAAGCACAAAGATATATATGATGGATGGATGGATAGATAGACAGATAATCTGGGTAGATAGTACTTCCGTTAGAGAGAACAGAAAGTTCAAAGATGGGGGAAATAACAAATAATCCAGCAAGCCTGGCATGGAGTGAGCTAGGAAGAAAGAGGCAGAATGATAAACTTGGAATTTTGTTCTGAGTATGAAACCAAGCTATTGCAGGCTATTGAGTAGAAATTAAGGCTCATTATATTTTTATTTCCTAAATATCACACTGGTGACCTTAAAGAAAATATATCACGAGAGGCAGAAGGGATAATAATGTTGGCTATAATGGTTCATATTGTTGGCAGGTGGCTCCTTTTTTGTGGAGGCTTTAATAAAGCTGAGCTCATCTCCCTTAAACACTGTGCAGTTAGTCTGTTCTCTGTGATCTGAGATGCAGTTATCTCCTTGTGCAAGTGAACAGCTTCTCCTTTCATAAAACAATGAAATAATGTTCAATCATTCCTTCAAACGTGCAGCAAGTAAGCCTTACTATACTAGTTTTCTAGGGTTGTGGTCACAAAGTGCCCCTAGTTGGGTAGCTGAAACCTCAGACATTTGGTATCTGAAAACCAGAAGTTTGAAATCAAGGTATCTGGAGAGCTGTTTTCTTCTGAGAGCTGTGAAGGAAAAGTCTATTCCAGGTCCTCTCTGACTTGCACATGGCTGTCTTTTCCCTGTCTTATCACATCATCTTTCCTCTGTTTCTCGCCCCTCCCACACACACCAATTTTTTTAATAGGCACCAGTCCAATTGGATGGAGCCCACCTTAATGATCACCTCGACTTCAATAATTCTATCTGTAATAACCAATTTACAAGTCAGGTCACACATTGAATGGTACCAGGAGTTAGGATTCTAACACAGAAAAATTGGAGGAGGGTATAATTCAACTTGTAACATGTAAACTAAGCAAATAGAAACATTGGCAAAGAAAGGACTGAAAAATAAAGTCACCAATAGATATATCTTGGGAAGCTTTCCATGACACAATCATCTACTATTGGTCAGGCCCTCTACACTGTTTCCTGTACTGTGTAGAAGGTTTTTAGTTTGATATAACCCTATTTTGCTACTTTTTTTTTTTTTGACAGGCAGAGTTAGAGAGAGAGAGAGAGAGAAAGGTCTTCCTTCATTCGTTCACCTCACAAATGGCTGCTACAGCCAGCGCGCTGCGTCGATCCGAAGCCAGGAGCCAGGTGCTTCCTCCTGGTCTCCCATGTGGGTGCAGGGCCCAAGCACTTGGGCAATCCTCCACTGCCCTCCCGGGCCACAGCAGAGAGCTGGACTGGAAGAGGAGAAACCGGACAGAACCGGTGCCCCAACCGGGACTAGAACCCGGGGTGCTGGTGCCCCAGGCGGAGGATTAGCCTAGTGAGCCTAGTAGGCACCAGCCTACTTTTGGTTTTATGGTTTATGCTTTTCAGGTCTTATTCAAAAAAATTCTTGCCTGGACCAGTGCCAAAAAGTATTTCCCCTAGATTTTCTTTTAGTTTTTTCATAGTTTCAGATATTTACATATTTCACTTACATGTCTATTTTGAGTTAATTCTGTAGGGTCTAATTTCACTCTTAAACATGTGCCACCCAGTTTTGTCCTTTTCCTATTGTGTGTTCTTTTCATCTATTTCAAAAGTCAATTTGCATAAGTGCATGGATTTATTTCCAGGCTACCTACCCTACTGAGTGGTCTATGCATCTATTCTTATGCCAGCATCATGCTTTTTTGCTTATTATACCATTGAATTATACCTAGAAGTCAGGTAGCGTTCTTTCTGTTCAAGATTGCTTTGACTATTTGGGGTCTTTGGTAATTCCACATGAAATTTAGGATTTTTCCCCTATTTCTGTGAAGAATATGATTGATATTTTGATACAAATACTAACCTGGATGTGGATAAAAGGGAATTCTAATATTATTATTATTATTATTTTAATATACTACTAGTGTAAATGAAAATTAGTGTTTTCATTGTGAAGAACAGTCTGAAGATGCTTTAAAAAGCTAGAAATAGAAGCAAACATTTAGCCCAGCAGTTAAGATGTCCATTAGAGTGCATGGATTCAATTCCAAGCTCTGTTCCTAACTCCAGCTTCCAGAAAATGCAAACCCTGAGAGGCTGCAGTGGTGCAATCGAGTTACTGCTGCTTGCATGGGAGACCTGGGTTGAGTTCCCTGCTCCTGGTTCTGGCCTTTGTCCAGTCTCATACATTGTGTGCATTTTGAAGAGTAAACCAGTAAGCAGGAGGTTCTCTTTCTCTCTCTCTCTCTCAATTTAAAAAAAGTATTTAAATAATAAAAATAGAACTACCATTAGACACAGCAACCAAACTATTGTGTATATTTCCAAAGGAATTGAAATAAGTACGTCAAAGAGACATCCGCATCCCTTTGTTTACTACAGTAATATTCACAATAGCCAAAATATGGAATCAACTGAAGTACGCATCAATGGATTATTGGATAAAGAAAACATGGTATATACACACAATGGAATACTATTTCATTATTTCACTAAAAATAGTGAAATCTTGCCATTTGTGACAACATGGATGAATCTGGAGGACATTATGTTAAGTGCAATAAGGCACAGCAACACAAAATACTACATGATCTCACTCATACGTGGCATCTACAAAATTAAATCTCAAAACTAGAGAGTAAAATGTTGGTCAGCAGAGGTTGGATTGGTTGGGGTGGGGGGGTGTTAGTCAATTAATATATAATTACAGTTCTATAAAAAGAATTCATTTCAAGAGCCCTATTATAAAGAAAAGTGGCAATAGTTAATGGTATTTTCTTGAAGAATGTACAGTGTGCTTGTTCTGAGTTCTCATTACAAAAGTAACCATGTCAAATAGTGCATTTGTTTATTTACTAGATTTAACCATTTCACAATGTATATGTGCTTCAAAATATCTTATTTTACTAACTAGAAGCATACAAGGTTACCTGTCCATTGAAAAAATACAAAACTGTGTATTTGTTGTAATGACATCTAAGCAAAATATCTATGTATCTAAGTATATATCGAAATAACTCAGATAGTAAAATAGCCTCTGGGATTTTGGCTAGTGAAATTATAGCATAATTTTCTTCTTAATGTCATGAATGTTAAAATTAACATTTAAAAGTATAAGTATAATTAGAAATTGTTAAATCTTAATCTACTTTCCACACTAATTAGTACTAGGATTCAAATGTCAGCATGCATCTCCTCAATGAAATAATTTTAAGCCTTCAAAGATATAAAACGATGTTTAATCTCAGCATCAAAACAATCTAAAATGTTCTGTTTTTCCTATCACCCTGACTTCAAGGGTTACCCAGGAAAACCTGAAGGGCTTCAAGGGCTGCCTAGTCTATAACTATAAATATTGGAGATCGAATATCATCAATGAAAGGAGCATAAATTCACATCTAATTAGATGTGGCAGGGAGGACACCCCACCATCTGGCTTGGATTATATGATGGTCCTTCAAAAGGTTCATGGAAAATTGATTTAAAATTAAGTTTGGAAGTGGGCATTTATGTAGTGGCTAAGATGCTACTTGGGAAGGCTTATTCCATATTGGAGTTCCTGGGTTTGAGTTTCAGATCTGCTCTCAACTCAATTCCAGTTTCCTGTTAATGCATACCCTGTGAGGCAACTGACGATGGTTCAGGTACTTGGGTCTCTGCTACCCACATGAGACTTAAATTGAGTGCCCAGCTATGCTGTGGACGTTTGGAGAGTAAACCAGCAGATGAGGGATTCTCTCTCTCTCTCTCTATCTCTCTCTCTCTACCTCTCTACCTCTCTCTCTCTCCCTACCTCTCTCTCTCACCCTCTCTCTTTTTCTGTGTGTGAGTGTGTGTCTGTGTGTTTCTGTCTTTCAAATAAACAAAATAAATAATTTAAACAAAATTACTTTGGTGCAAAAATTCTTGAAATCCATGCATAGCTTTTTCATAATATGCATTTTCATGAATTTCTGGAAGCCCCCTTGTGCTCCTGCAAATCCAACCGGATAGACATCAACTCAGAGGTTACACCAAAAGCTTGCTTGTCTCTTTATCTACGTCCACCCTCTCTTTTCATTTATCCCTTGTGGAGAAAAAGCTCACAAAGCAAAAGGGGTTAGCTTTCCAGAGAACTCTGTGAGTAATATCTGAAGTTTTCTTTTTTGTCATTCACTGAATATTCATGGAAATTCCATGAATATTATTGTTTAGGACAGTTCCCTGAATAAGTGTCTGGTGTGTGACTATGAAAGAGTCACAGGAATTATGTTCCTTGTGCTGTGTCCCATCAGATCAAGTGTGCGTGCTGTGGGGAAAGCTGCTGGAGAGGGGCCTCTGGCAGGAAGCCTGGTGCTACCCTGCAGGTCTGATTCATCCGTTATGGGCGGTGCTGGTTATAGTTGATCATGATGCCTACGAAAAAGTGGGTCATCAAACAATTCTTTTTCTGATCATATCATGGTGAGAGTCTAGTAAATGCTAATTTCTTGTTCTCTCACCAAACTGTGTTAATCCAATCAAGAAATGTGTATCTATAACTGCAGGAGTCTCTGCATCAGAACAATTGTTCTTTGATTCTGAACTACCCCTGGATTTCTCTATTTCTGAAGGCTTCTAAACTAAATTTCTCAGAAAAATAAGACAGCTTTGAAGTGATGTCTTCTCAGTATCTTAGTTGTCCAATTAGCAATCTCATGCAAGAAATACTAGATTTGATATGCAAGCAGTAGAAAGGAACTTGAAGAATGAGATATTATGTTTCCATCACAGAGAAAGGAAGAATTCCATTACAATCCTTCACTGTGGGCTCCTTGAGAATACATGGTGACATGTTCTGTTCCACAATGTAATATACCTAGATAAATGAATTTTTATGGATTGCAAAATTGAAACCTCCATATCTCCCACTAGCCCTAGAACAGAACATTGGGTCTACAGGAATTCACTGTGTTTCACATTATTTAAGTATTATCACAGATATTCTTTCATTGACACTCCTTCATTATTCAGTTTTCAGATTTCTTCTCTATTTTCTGTTCTTTTTAGATATTCTTCATACTTTCATGTTTTCCTTGAATTTCATGCTTCTTTTCAACCAGCGAGCATTCAAACTAGTGTATGAGGATAATTTGATTCTTTTCTAAGAGATGAGAATCTGCTTTAGTCCACTGATTGCCTACTCACAAATTTTCTGTATGCATTTACAATGATATCTCTGCATCACAACAGGACAACATCATGGTACATTTTTGAAAATTTGAACTAGAATTTTGCTTCATGTTTTCATGTGTAATAAATGATATGCTCAGATTTTAATATTTTCTGCACTTAAAGGTTATTTTACTTTTCTTAAAAAATTAATTGTTTACTTATTTATTTGAGAGACATAGAGAAACAGGCAGATGGGCAGAGATGGTTCCTATCTGTTAGTTCACTCCCACAAATGCCTGCAATGACTACAGCTGAAGTGGAGAGCCAGGAACACTACCCAGGTCTCTCATGGGGGTGGATGGGACCCAAATACTTGAATCATCCACTACTGGCTCAAGGTCTGCATCGGCATGAAGCTGAGTCAGAGCTGAAGTCAGACCTTAAACACAACTCTGATGTGGGATATAGACATTTTTTTTATTATTATTATTTGACAGATAGAGTTAGACACTGAGAAAGAGAAACAGAGAGAAAGGTCTTCCCTCTGTTGGTTCACCCCCTAAATGGCCACTACAGCCAGAGCTATGCCGGTCCAAAGCCATGAGCCAGGTGCTTCCTCCTGGTCTCCCACGTGGGTGCAGGACCCAAGCACTTGGGCCATCCTCCACTGCCTTCCCAGGCCACAGCAGAGAGCTGGAATGGAAGAGGAGCAACTGGGACTAGAACCCAGCGCCCACATGGGATGCCGGTGCCGCAGGTGGAGGATTAACCAAGTGAGCCACGGCGCTGGCCCCAGGATATAGACATCTTAATCAGTCTTTTAACCAGTAGGTTAAATTCCTACCCCTTATTGGAAGCAATGATCATTTGCAATACTTTTGACTACATATTTTCAAATGTTTACATTTGAGTTAAATCTAGTGACCTGAATATCATTAATCACAACTAAAACTACTGTTTATTGAACATTTGTAGTATGCCAGGCAGTGTTTCTAAATACTTTAACACATGCTTATACATTTAACCTTTCTGAAGCTGAGATTTAGAGTAGCTAAATAATTACCTCAAGATTCTGCAGCTTTCATTATCAAAGTTAGTATTTGAACTCTGATTCTTTAAGTGCAAAGCCCGGTCCTTAACCACTACACAATAGGGAAGAGTGTCTTTTATTTAAAATGCTTGGAATGAGAATTGTTTCAGATTTTGGATATTTTCCTATTTTGGAATATTTTCCCATACCTAGTAAGGTATCTCGAGGATGCATCCCAAGAGTAGATTTGAAATGCATTTGTATATCATATGACTGAAGGTAATTTTATGCGATCCTTTGTGCGTGTCTGTGTTTTGACTGTGACCTGTCACATGAGATCAAGTGTGGAGTTTTCCACCTGTGATATCATTCTTACACCCAAACAATTTCAGGTTTTTGGGCATCTTGGATTTCAGAATTTCTTACTGGGGATGCTCAACCTGTGCTAACATTCAGATGTTGCAGGAGTTTTCAGGGTCTATTTGGCTGCAAAGTCAACCCCTCCATTATGCAGCTGGCCTTGTACCTGACATTTCTGTGAGTTCTGACCTTTTGACTCTGTCTGCCAACAGAGACAGCATGGGATTGGAAGAGTCTGCTCTCACGGCCACACAGAGATCTAGTTGAAATTGTTATGTCTAGTGTCTCACATAGATGTTGTCGATTTAGGAAAAAAGACCTGGTGTTTTGGGGAGTACGTGAGACTCCTGGATTATCAGGGTGCTTTTTTCTAGTTTAGAAAACATTTTGATTTTGAAACAAGGATGTCTGTTGTGGGAATGGAAACTTTAGACACATTGTTAAGACGAGACATGACCCTTCAAAGAAATGTCTTGCTCTTGGGCTACTCTCTTGCAGTCTCCTGGGGTTTCCATTCGCTCCCCCTGCAGGGAGGAGAGTGGAAAAGTTTGACTTTGATCTATTTTAAAGTCTCTGCCGTTACACAGTGACATTTGGCTCTTAGAAACTGGCTAATTTCTTTGACAGCGAACATTTATGAAAAAGAAACCTCTGCAGATAGTGTGCATAATTAACACCTTTTCTAAAGCTTTCACTAAGCTACAGTTGTGTGGAAGAACATCCTGCTTAAATCTTGAGCTCAACTTGAAACATCTCAAGCCAAGAACTTCTTAGTCCAGGCAGAGAAACTAACATCTGATTGGGTTCTTCTCTTCTGCTGCTCTTAACTGGTTATATGTAGAAAGCTGTGCTTATGAGGATACTCTGAAGGGAAGTACCCTTGCTACTGAGTCATAGAAAGTAGTAAGAGGCAGAACAGTATAAGAGAAAAATACAAGTGCTGAGAAGTCACTCAGACCTAGTTAAAGGATGATGGCCTTACACTTTGCTTGTACACAGACTCCCTGAATCTCAGCTTCTTAACTGTAACAGGAGGAGGATGATCACACTTACTTCATACAGGCATCGGAAATATTAAAGACGTAGATCTATGTAAAGTACGTAGATCAGAACTGGACACAGAATCAGTTTCCACACAATACAGGGACCATCATCAGTAATTAAGAGAGACTGGAAAAGAGTTCTCTGGAAGTTTTCTGATTTCTAGTCTTTTCTGTCTGATACACAGAAGTAAAACCATCTTTTAGTCCACCGTCTTTCTGTGTCACAATCCTGCCCAAGACTATGCCACAGGGGGGCCGGCCCCGTGGCTCACTTGGTTGGTCCTCCGTCTGAAGCGCTGGCATCCCATATGGGCGCCGGTTCTGGTCCCGGTTGCTTCTCTTCCAGTCCAACTCTCTGCTGTGGCCCGGGAGGTTAGTGGAGGATGGCCCAAGTGCTTGGGCCCCTGTACCCACATAGGAGACCAGAAGAAGGCACCTGGCTCCTGGCTTCGGATCAGCATGGCTCCGGCCATAGCAGCCATTTGGGGGCTGAACCAACGGAAGGAAGACCTTTCTCCCTGTCTCTCTCTCTCACTGCCTAACTCTGTCTGTCAAATAAAAAAATAAGACTATGCCATAGGATCCCAAGGCCAGGAGAATGAGACCCTAATACCTCAACTTTGGCTTTAAGATCCATAGGCTGGGGGCCAGCACTGTGGCATAGCTGGTAAAGCTGCCATCTGCAATGCCAGCATCCCATGTAGGCGCTGGCTCAAGTCCTGGCCGCTCCACTTCCGATCTAGCTTTCTGCTATTGCCTGGGAAGGCAGTAGGTGGCCCAAGTGCTTGGGACCCTGCACCCATGTGGGAGACCCAGAAGAAACTGCTGGCTCCTGGCTTTGCGTCAGCCCGGCTTCGGCCATTGCAGCCATTTGGGGAGTGAACCAGTGAATGGAAGACCTCTCTCCCTCTGCCTCTGCCTCTACCTCTCTGTAACTGTGCCTTTCAAATAAATAAATAAATCTTTAAAAACAAAAAGCCGTAAGTTACCCCCTCTCCGGGTGCTTCATCCTTTTCTCATATCCCTCTTTGCTCCCAGTATTTCCCTCTAATCAGTTTGTCTTTCTGTCTTAGCACAAGGCTTTTCCCCCACCCTCGTGGGAATACTTATAGTTGCCTCGCCCGAAGATCCAGGCTTCTCTCTGGGTTACTGCTGTGAACATCACATATTTGGGGAACACACTGAGTTAGAATCTGCACCATATGGATTCCAATGCTTAATGTTTCTTTTTAACCCTCAATTTCTTAATTGGCAAAGTGACGAGTGATGATTAGGATATTGAATCTTTTTTTTTTTTTTTTTTTTTTTTTTTTTTTTTTTTTTTTTTGACAGGCAGAGTGGATAGTGAGAGAGAGAGACGGAGACAGAGAGAAAGGTCTTCCTTTTTGCTGTTGGTTCACCCTCCAATGGCCTCCACGGCCAGCGCACTGCGCCTGGCGCATCGCGCTGATCCAAAGCTGGGAGCCAGGTGTTTCTCCTGGTCTCCCATGGGGTGCAGGGCCCAAGCACTTGGGCCATCCTCCACCACATTCCCAGGCCACAGCAGAGAGCTGACCTGGAAGAGGGCAACCGGGACAGAATCCAGCGCCCCGACCGGGACTAGAAGCCGGGGTGCCGGCACCGCAGGCAGAGGATTAGCCTAGTGAGCCACGGCGCCAGCAGGATATTGAATCTTAAAATGAGATGACATAAATAACTTGGCTAATAGGCACAAAATCAACACTTAGTGAAAGTTATAATCACTTTCATAACTATCAAACCATAATTCAAAATCTTTCTCCTCTGTAACAAAAGTATTCCTAATTGCCATTTCCACCTTAATCTTCTGCTATAATACACTCAACCTGAGGATTAAAAGATCTCCATGGATATAGAAGTTTAAATTCTACTCTAAGATTTACTTGAGTAAGTCTCTTAATTTCTGTTAAGCTCAATTTCTACATCTGTTTAAAAATGGCAAATGTCATAGAGATAATATGAAAACTAAATAAGAGAGTAGATACAAGCATGACACAGCATTTTAGAAATGTATTAAGGAAATCATGACTACTAGATATTGGCTCGTACCTAGGATACTTTTGACTGCACGTGTATATTCTGCCCCTATTGCTTGACCTTTTTAAAGGGTATAGATTTTTGTTTCATAATATTTAATATGACTTTAAGCTTTTTCCAATAAGGATCCTATGTTTTAGGTTAATTTTTAAAGGATGAAAAGGATGCATTACGTTGAAGTGCTTTGTTTCAGACTCAGAACTAAGAAAGCAGTCAAAGATGCTTAAAGGGAAAGGTTTCAGAGCAGCCTAGACAATACCAGAAGTAAAAGCAGGGGAGGAGGAAGAAAGCAGCCTCCGTTCATCTTTCTGCCGGAGGCACAGTCAGAGTTGTTTTTCTGGTTCTGGGGAAACTGCTCCCAGGATCTTCCAGTCAAAACTCCACTGATCTCAGGCCCTTCCTCCTCCAGTGTCATCCTTCAATGCCCAGGCTTGTCAGTTTCCACAGCTGGAATGCAGATAACAGAAGTCTCTGTGTTAGCCTGAAGGTGTTCACCAGAAACCTAGACACACCTACTTCTGTCAAAACTGGTAGCAGGAGCTGGGCTGATGAGAAAAGGAGACTCTTGAGGAATTACTAATCTAATAAAGTCCAAGAGCATAAGTCTGGGCTAAGTTGGAGGAGGGAGTTAGCTTTTGGAGTCCATGAGTAGTACATATTTGTAGTCCATGAGTAGTCCATATTTGTAGTACAAATAAGGAGGATATTTTTCTCTTTTCATCAGCATTTCTTGATGATTCCTTTATACAAAAATAACTTCATGGGGTTGGCATTGCAGCCTGGCAGGTTAAACCTACAAAACCAGAGTCTTATGAGTGCCAGTTCGAGTGCCAGCTACTCTACTTCCAATCCAGCTCACTACTAATGTTTTGGGAAAGCAGCAGGAGATGGCTGGTACTTGGGCCCCACCACCCATGTGGGAGACCCAGTTGCAATTCCAGGCTTCTGGTTTTGACCTAACCCAGCCCCAGCTACTGTAGGCATTTAAAGAGTGAACTGGCAGATGGAAGGTTTCTCTCTCCATGACGGTCTCGCTCCCTCTCTGTAACTTTGCCTTTCAATTAAATAAATCTTAACAAAATAACTTAATAAGATATGAAAATAAAGTTTTTTACCGTAAGAGATTTATGTTTAATAAAATTATTATATAGTGTTTGGTATAGAACACTAGATGAAAAATCAGAAAAATTTGAAGCCTAATTTATCCCTCTGAACTTGAGAATATCTCAACTTTTCCAGGATCTGAGATTCCACTTCAACCAAAAGAAGGGATTAGGCTGGAAGGCTTTAAATCCATTCCAAGCCCAAAGTTTTCTAGACAAATTCTCTAACCCAGTGCACCAGGGGCAAATTACAGACCCACAGAATCACCTTAACGTGATCTACAGGAACTTTGACACTGGGGCACATCTCACAGTCACTCTGTGACTTAGTTGTCTTGATTACTGTGGTCTTCCATGGTTTTCTTCTTCTGCCTGTGCTCCTAAGTGATGTATTCTATAGTTGCCAGTGCTGATGACAAATGGGACTGTTATGTTGCCAGCACTAATATGCCACTTACCTAAGGGTGCCGATGATTGACTTCATCAGCACAGAAATGGCTCTGATTAAACCACCTCCAGTTCTGCTAAAGTCATTAGCAACATCTTGTGTGGTTGATGAAAGTCTCTAGGTACTCACGCTGCGGCTACCTTAGGATCCCAATGTGCCATCAGTTTTTGGATAGCAGTTTTCTTATCCATGCTTTGCTATTTGAAATTCACACTAAGACCCAGGCATGGTTCTTTGTGGGCAGGGTGGGATTGCCTCCTGTACTTCTCAGAAGCACCCCTTCCTAACCCGAGCCTTCTTACCTTAAATAAAATGTTGGCAGTGTCACTTTTGTTCCTTCCTGAGGCTCATTCTTTCTAATCTATGGTTTATGGAAGCTCCTTCGCCTCTTATAGGAACAGAATCTCTTCCCAGGCCCACCCCATCATCACAGCATTTCTAAATCCTAGAGTGATTACACTTTAGATTCAAGCAGAGACCCTTAACAGAGCTATATGACATAGAAGCCAAATGATCTGAACATGGGAAGCAAAAACTGAACTCTATTGGAAGAAGCTCAGTGTTCTAAAATGCTGACAGGAAAGACACTTGTCCTGGCGTTGGAGAGGCTAGAGGTCCAAGTGACAAGAAGGGAGGAGTAGAAAGAGGGAAGGAAGAAATCAGTCTTTTACTTCTGTCTCTGTAGACACACTGTGGTACTCCTTTCTCTACTTTAATGCCTTCCTCAAATGACTACAGAATCATGACCTGCTGTTAATAAGTATTTCCTTCTGGAATTCTTGATATCATAATTTACCTTTTTATATAGTATTAAAAGAAAAGGCCATTGATATTTCATCACTACTGCAACTACAATAAAATTCAAGGTCTCTGTGTGTCCTGAGCTTCCAACCTCATTAGGATTTACCTTGGTGCTAAGCAAGGGTCCATAGAGGTTAAAGAGCAGCTTGTCTGATTACTAATTAGTATAGCTTGTGTTTGTTATTTGGCATATTGGAGATATTTGGTTTCTTCACTGTGGTGCTTTTTCTTGTTATACTATGACTCTAGATTAAGTGGACTGTCTGTTTTTGATGGAGCCTTAGAGGCTTGAGATGGGTGTGGCCTGAGAGCTCTGTTTGGTGTGCCAAAGGTGACACTCCCAGGTTAGGCGTGATAGATCTCTCTCTTTCTTGATTCAAAAGGGAAGTAATTCCGCACAGCTGAACGAAGTTGGAGGTAGTTAGCAGGCAAATGATACACCCACAGGAGCCAGAGATCGGAAGCTCTTTCCCAAGGACCACACAGGGAATCTGTTCGGCCCTCAGAATGTGCTCAAATTCTCCTTCAGTCTCCCACTGGGTTGCCAAAGTTACGGAATTGTAGTGTCTCTGGAGAGTACTCACGTGAATTCCGCGAGTTCTCTCCCCCACCGTCTCTTTTTTCACAGTCTCAGTTCAGTAGCACCACAAATTCACTAGGTCCTAATCTCCTGTTAATTCGCCCCGCCCGGAGTCAGGTTTTTCTGCTAGGCTCAGGGCCGGTGCAGACCTGAGGTCGCCCTGCTTATGACGTATGTCCAAGATGGCGCCTGCTCTTTGTCTTGCTCGCCTTTGAGAGGTGAGTGGAGAGAGAAACCCGTGTCCGTATCGGTCACTTTTTTTTTCTCTCTCTCTCTCTTCTAGTTAGCCTGGTGAAATTTTCCCCCTGGGGTCGTTCCCTCTAGTCTCCTCTCTCCGCTTGCCTGCCAGTGTCTCGGGCTATTGAGGTTCGGCTCACCTCGCGTTCCAGCGCTGGTGTGTTGTCTGCCGCTGGTGTCCCGAACTGTGGGCTCCCACGCTCTCCACGCAGGTCCACTGTGAATCACTCGTTCCGGAAGAGTTTCTTCTGCTGTTTCTTCCCCTACTCTTCCTTGAACCTGCAGTATCTCCACTTTTATTAAACTGTCTCTCCCCGGACTATCACTGTGCTCCCTTCCTATTCCGCCATCTTGCTGCTCCTCAATTTTTTTTAATTTCTAATTAGTATATCTTTCAGTATAAATTTTTAATGTTCTCATTCCAGGAGCTCTTGATAATATCTCTGTGTCTGTAGGTTCAAGTGATTCTTTTGTTTATTTTTTATTTTTAATGAATACAAATTTCATAAGTACAACTTTAGGAATATAGTTATTCTTCTCACCATATCAGCCCTCCCACCTACACTCCCACCCCTACTTCTCCTCCCTCTCCCCTTACCAGTCTCATTCTCCATTAAGATTCATTTTCAACCAACTTTGTAAACACAAGACCAACTCAATACTAAGTAAAGATCTCAACAATTTGCACACACACACACAAAACTGTTTGAGAACTGGTTTTATAGCTAACTCAATAGAATTCATTGAGGACAGAGGTCCTGCATGGGGAGTTAGTGCACAATAACTCCTGTTTTTAATTTAACAATTAAACACTCTTATGTAAGATGTCAGTGACCACCTGGAGCTCTTGACATGAGCTGCCTAGGCTATGGAAGCCTTTTGAGTCCACAAACTCTGTCAGTATTTGGAAAAGGCCATAAGCAAAGTGAAGTTCTCTCCTCCCTTTAGAGAAAAGTACATCCTTCTTTGATGGCCACTTTTTCCACTGGGCTCTCACTCACAGAGATCCTTCATGTAGAACATTTCTTTGCCACAGTATCTTGGCTTTCTATGCCTGAAATGCTCTCACAGGCTTTTCAACCAGTCCAGGAAGACTTAACAGCTGATTCTGAGGTTAGAGTGTTACTTAAAGTGATAGTCATTCTATGAGTCTGCTTTGTGGACTGCTTCCCATGTTGGATGTTCTCTTTTTTAATTCTATCTATCTATTATTATTACCAGGCACTTGATCCTATTTATATGATCTCTTTAACATTTCACTTTAACATTGAATATGATCACTTTAATAATTAAGAGGGCATTTTTACCACCAAGTTTAATGGGATTTGGAGTCCCATGACAAGTTTTTATACTGTATCCTCAGAAGTAAGTCCATAGGAATGTATGCAGAGCTATACAGCTTTACAGTTACAAACTTCCTCCTCCTTCTCTTATTCTCACTCTTTTTTTTACTGAGATCTATTTTCAATTGACTTTATACACAAATTATTAACTCTAACTCTATGTTAAGTAAAGAGTTCAACAAATAGTATGAAAAAAAATGACGAAGAAACAAACAAAAAACCGAAAAACAAAACTGTTCCTTGACAGTCAAGATGAGGGAAGCTCAAATTATCCCTTCTTGAAGGGTCAATTTCACTTCTACAGATTTCATTTTAGGTGCTTTATTAGTTCTCACAGATCAGGGCAAACATATAGTATTTGTCCCTTTGGGACTGGCTTATTTCACTAAATATGATGTTTTCCAGATTCCCCCATTTTGCTGCATATGACTAGATAGCATTTTTTACTGCTGTGTAGTATTCCATAATGTACTTTAGTCAGTTTTCAACTGATAGACATTTAGGTTGATTCCATATCTTAGCTATTATGAATTGAGCTCCAATAAACAAGGAGATGCAGATAACTCTTTTGTTTACTGATTTCATTTCCTTTGGGTAAATTCCCAGGAGTGGGATAGCTGGGTCATATGGTAGGTCTGTATTCAAATTTTTGAGGTATCTCCATACTGTTTTCCATAGTGGCTTTACCAGTTTACATTCCCACCAATAGTGGATTAGGGTAAAAAGAGATAGAGATAGAGATAGAGATAGAGATAGAGATAGAGATAGAGATAGAGATAGAGATAGAGATAGAGATAAAGATGATAGAGATTGATAGAAAAAGGGAGAGGGAGAGGGAGGGAGAGAGAAAGAGAGAGGAGCAGAGAGAGATTTATTCATTTATTTATTTGAAAGGCAGAGTGAGAAACTCCATCCAGATCTCCCACATGGGTGACAGGGACCCAAGTACTTAAGTCATCATTTGTTTTCCTAGACACATTAGCAGGAAGTTGGGTCAGAAATGCAAGGTAGCTAGGACTGGAATCAAGCCCTCCAATGGCATCCCAAGCAGCAGCTTAAGCCATTGCAGCACAACCCCTGCCCCTGTGGGTTAAAGTGATTCTTTACAAGCCTCTCAACTTATGTTCCTCTTCATTGTATTTACTTCCACTGACTATCCTCACCCCACAGGAAACAGCACACTCCATGAACACATATATATACTTCATACACACATATGCATACATAAATTATCAGTGCAACTCTACTGTTATTGGAGTTCAGAGGAGATAGATCACTGTAGGCTATAAGAAAAGAGGGAAAAGATGGAAGAAAACACCTGAGTATCATGTAGTCAAGAAATATGTTAAAAGGGTGATTTCAAGCTGGAAAGCAGAAGCCAAAAGTTGAATGGCCTCTGTTGTTCAGAAAAGATTTGGTTTAGGACAAGAGTCAGGCCCAAGGAGTGATGACATGAGGAGAGAGGGTACAATTCTATCTGGGAGACTGATAGGAACTGATTGGGGTAACGTAAGGCTGGCATAAGAAGGGCTTTACTTGGGGATGTGGAGGAGCGTGGGGGCAAATATTATAAAGACTAAAATGAACTGATATAAAAAAGGGGGGGTATAGACACCGATAGCCCCATTGTTCTCAGATTGGCACTCTCTCTGAAACCTAGTCCCCTCTGGGGCAGGTCTTGTCATTTGTTCCACTACATCTACTCTCCTCTGTTTAAGAGCAGCAAACATGATAGAATACAGATCACATTCTTCAGTCCCCAACTTCCCTAGGTGTGGCCATATGACTAAGTTCTGACCAATGAAATGGAAGTGATGCGACAACTTCCAGGTCCTGCTTTTCCACCGGAAGGTCATGCCTCCTTTCTCTGCCCCTTCATATGATTGGAATAAGGATGTGGTACAGAAGCATAAGGAATTGCACAGATAAGAGCTATACCACGGACTCCTGTTTGTTCCTGGAATGGAACTGCCATACTTGCTTGGATGTCTAAGAGTGAGAAAATTGGACTATCTTATTTAAGTCACTGTCATTTTATATATATGTTTTGTTCAACTGATTATCTGTCATAATACCTTTTGACATTTTTAAAACAAATTGCTTAAAGTTTAAGTAAATTTTAATTTACATATGTTAAAATCATAGAGATTTTATATTTCAGAAATTATTTCAGGGGTACCACCATATATTTTGAAAAAAATGTATTGATAACTCTTAGCAGTAGTGGGTAAGCTTGCCAGGTCATCAGGGACCAATGGATGCCAAAGCTTCAGATAAGGAAGAAATGGCTTTCCCAATTGATGGACAAGAATCTAGGGATCTTGAAGAGTAACCCAAGAGGAATAGGATGGGAACAATAGGAAAAATAAAAATAAGCCTGGACTTTGCCATGTAATTCTCTATAAATCTTCAGAAATCTTCAGTAAAGAGTGATAAACCCAAGGCTGCCTAGTGTTACATGAATTTTACTGGATAAGCCTGTTCAAAGAGACAGTTTGTATCTAGACTGAAAAAGCAGACAGTAAATCTAAAAGAGGAGACAGAAAGCATAGAGAAACAAGAAGGTTTAAGCTCCTAGGTATTTTCATAACTCTAGGGAAAAGGGCTATGGACTTGACAGTCTAGGGATAAGAGCAGCATTATCTGGATCTCTCAGGATGGGCCATCCCAGCACACAACTGCTCACTACACATGTGTAAGTCCCATTCATTATCATCAATGGAAACAAGAAAAGTAGGTGGGGTCGGAGCTGAAGCAACAGGATTTTGCAAGTCCAAATACAAATGTCTTGGATACAAAGGAAACCCAAGAACCAGAGCCTGAGTAAGTCAATCTATGGAGCAGGTTTCTCAATCTCAGCATGATGGACATTTTGCCCCGCGTAGTTCATTACTGCCCTGTGCATTGTGGGGCGCTGAGCAGCAACTCTGGCTTCTGTCCACCAGCTGCCAATGATATACAATGACCATCACATGTTTTGATGATCAAAAGTATCTCTGAATGTTGCCAAATGTCTTCAAACAATGCCAAAATATTCCTGGGCTGAGGACGGCTTTTCCAAAGATTTATAGGTCACCACTATGGAGATCATTTTTAAAGGGGTAGATCAGATTTGCTGTCTTTGTGCAAGACAAGTGGAAAAGACAAAAGGCTACCATTTGGGACAGAAGGAGAAGAAACAGCTCAGAAAAAAAAGGACTCTGTATTACTTAGAGAAAATTCCATGAAATTTGTCTAATTGCCCAATACATTCCTGGAGAAAAAAAAGAACAGGTAAAAACAGTGTGGAAAACAGAGAAGTAACAGGGCTTCAGGAGAAGAGATAAATGGCAGGGAGGTGTTCTGCCTGTATCTCCTCCTTAGCTGGACAATTCTGTCTTGCACACCTCTAGGTGGCCTTCCCAGAGCCCTAGTCTCCAAGGATTAAGTAAGATTTTCTTGTCAAATACTGGGACATCTCTTCCATCTAATAATAAAGTTACTCTGTTTACAGCAACTGCTTATGTAATTCCTTCCTGTCTAGATCCATAAGAAGAGAAAGTACATCAGCCTTCTTCACTGTTGTATCTCTAGAACGTAACACACCTCCATAATAGATACTCAAAAACTGTTTGTTGAATAAATGAAAGAATAAATCAACAAACTAACCTAACGAGATAAATTTTATCACCTTCATTTCCCAGATGAAGTCTGGTTTGGAAACCTATCATTTTATTTAATAAAGAAAAGTCATAAATGTTGTCACCTCGGTTGTAGAGCTGGCAAACTTAAACTCACACAGCATGAGTGGCTTTCTTTTTAAGTGAAGGGTATTTTTTTTTCACTATTTGATTTCATTTGTTTTGATCCCATTCATATGACACGGAAAAGGTAAAGCTATTGAGACAGAAAGCATTTCAGGTGCCAAGGGTGGGGGGAAGGGATTGACTACAAGGGGACAGAAGGGAACTTTTTTGGAGTGATGGATGTGTTTTATAGCATCACTATGATGGTGGTTCAACAACTGCCATGTATTTCTCAAAAATCATCAATTTATATACTTAAAATTGGTTAACTTTATGGGATGTAAATTATACTTAGATGTATCTATTTTAAAAACAGCTAGAGAGGTAATAGCAATATCAAAGATCTCACAATGAACAATATTAATAAGGATAAAAAGGCACAATTCATAGTAATAATGTTCCATCAAGAGTGTGTAGTGACTCTACATGTTTATATATCTAGGAAGAGAACATCAAGACAGTATAAAGCCAGAATTAACAAATACCATTATAAGGGGATATGAACAAGTCTACACTTGTACTTCAGGATTTTTGTAATTGCTAGGACAAGTAGAGAGAAAACAGAAAGAAATAAATGATTTAAAATAGCTCCATCAACATATTTGACCAACTGACAATTATAAAATATGTCACCCAGGAATGGTGTAAATGTTCAAGTTCTCGTTGACGTTTACCAGGAAAGCCCATGTTCTAGGTCATAGAGCTATTTTCAATAAATTTAAGAGGATTGCAATCACACAAATTGTGTTCCATAAGTTGTGTAATTTAAATTGAAATCAGTAACAGATGAATAACTGAAAAATCTCTAAATGTTTGTCCAAGTAAATATATAGATAAAAATCAATGAAACTGGAAGCCATTTCTTTGAAAACATCAATGCAATCTATAAACCAGTGAAGGGTATTTGAACACTAAATAGCAAAGAACGACTGCAATCCAGGGCTCCCAGTTCTAAATCCCACGTCCTTTCCATGATAATTCACACCTGTCCTGTTTGCATAGCACGGTGTGGAGCATCTTCAGGGCCTCTGTGTTGCACAATGTCAGTGGTGCTTTTGGAGATGTGCAGTACAGGAGCTCTGAGCCTCTCACTTCTAAAATCTCCAAAACAGGTACCATCCTTATCCCTGAGAATCTGAGTTACATAAAATTCTATTCTGCTATCTAAATAGGATTCACATTCCAATTAAAATTCTGTCTAGATACACAGCTGAGCCCTTTTGGCAAATTTTTCCTCCCCTAAACTTCTTCCTAATTGAAAATTGAATTGAGGAGAAGTAACAAAAAGGAAGTACAGGCAGTCTCTGTTTTACCAGGAGGCTATGTTCCAAAAGGTTTTCAAGTGCATTGTTTGAAATTTAGAACATCTAAAAAAATAAAATAAAATAAAACTGTCATAAAGAGGAGATATGTTTTCAGGTTAGACCACAGGAAGTCATTTAACACATTGAAAAAATGATCATCAATTTAAGGAAGCTTTGAAAAGAGTCCTAGAAGTTGGAATAAGTTTCCTACAAGAACACATAGATTCAGCAAAGGCCTTGAACAAAATGTTTGTAGACCTTCTACCTCATCCTATCTAAAGAACTAGGATAAAGATTCAAAAAACAATATAACTTGTAAAAATACTGTCAAAAAGAACGACTACCATCAACTTCTCTGAGACTTGAATCATGATTTTTAAAAGGCATTCTCCAAAATTTCATGGCTGTACCCAAAACTTTCATTCAGAGTATCAACATCTACTTATCCAGAATTATGTTTCACGACAAATTTGGTTTGGAGGTTTGATAAAACATTACTTTGACTTATAATTATTCATCTACAGACCCTCCATTTAATTTGTATATCTAATAAGTATCTAAAAATGCTACAATGCCAACAAATAAATGTCCTCCTTAAACTCTATTTCGGGGGCCAGTATTGTGGCACAGTGGACTAAGCAGCCTGTTGCAACACTGGCATCCCATGTTGGAGCACTGGTTCAAGTTCTACCTGCTCCACTTCCTATCCATCTCCAAGCTAATGTCCCTGGGAAAGCATCAAGAGATGGCCCAAGTGCTTGGGCCCCTGCTATCCATGTGAGAGACTCTTCAGCCTTCTGCCTTCAGCCTGTCTCAGTCCTGGCTGTTGCAGCCATTTGAGTAGTGAACCAGTACATGTTCTCTCTCTCTCTCTCTCTCTTTCTCTCTCTCTTTCTCTTTCTCTCTCTCTTTCTCTTTCTCTCTCTCTCACACACACAAACACTCCACAGCCTTTCAAATAAATAATAAATAAATATTTAAAAATTAAACTCTATTCCACCCTCAAAAAATTTTAAAAAATCTCTTTTTTTGTAAAATCACACCTTTTTTCACAAAATACTACATATCCACTTTGGTTGCTCAAGCCAAAAATCTAAAATTCAAGATTAATTGTTCTTTTCCTTCATCACCCACCTTTCACATCTAAATCATAGTAAAATTTTGTTCATTCTACCTTTAAGATCTATCCTTCATCTGGACCATTGGAAAAATATTTTGACTACTTTCCTGGATGCATTCTTTCTCCATCGTCCATCTGCCATGCAACAACCAGTTTGAAAGAGCACACATGCTCTGGTTGAATAAGATATGGCTCCTGAATTCATGCAAATGGTTAAATTCCAAGTCATGTGTTTATGGAACTAGCAATCAATTTAATTATAGTGTTTAGGAGTTGAGCATAGTGGGTCATTCTTAAGTCACTGGGAGTGTGCCTTGGAAAGTAGTTCTCCCAAGAGAATTGGTTGTGAAAGCCCATATCTGGCTCAGCTTCTCTCCATTTCCTGAATTACTGTATGATGATGATTCCCCTACACCCTCTGTCTTTGCCATCTTCTGTCCTCACCAGTGAATGGAATCTGCTGTTAACCTACAAAACTAAGCGCCAAAATTAACCTTTTTCCTGTATAAGTAACTTATCTTTGGTATTTTGGCATAATAATGAAAAGCTAATATAATGAGCTTAGGAGTAGAGGTACCCAGCCCAGGTTGTGATTGTGCTCTTCTGTATTACAAGTCCCCTTAGCATTTCCTGTTGTTACAATACAGCCCTGGGACAGGATCGTTGGACATTCACCTCTTAAAGCCAGGTGGCAATAGTCTTGACTATCATTGAAAATGACCAGCCTTCAGGTCCTTAGCTACTGAAGTGCTAGGTGGGATTTACTAACCCTTTAAAATATATGCATTTGGGACTAGTGCTGTGGTGCAGTAGGTAAAGCCACTGCCTGCGATGCTAGCATCTCATGGGGCACCTGTTTGTGTCCCAGCTATTCCACTTCCCATCCAGCTCACTGCTAATGCCCTGGGAAAAGCAGTGAAAGATGGCCCAAGTGTTTGAGACCCTGCCAGCGATGTGGGAGACCAGGAAGAAGCTCCTGGCTCCTGGCTTTAGCCTGGCTCACTGCTGGCTACTGTGGCCATCTGGAGTGTTAACCAGCAGATAGATGATCTCTCTTTTTCTCTATTCTTTCACTCTTTTTCTGTAATTCTGACTTTTAAATAAATAAATAAACCTTGAATATGTTTTTGAGTCAAGTACACCATTGTATTACAAACACAGAATCATCTAAATTCTTTTTTTTTAACTTTTATTTAATGAATATAGATTTCCAAAGTACAGCTTATGGACTACATTGGCTTCCTCCCACCCCCCGATGACTTCCCTCCCACCCGCAACCCTCCCCTTTCCCGCTCTCTCTCCCCTTCCATTCATATCATGATTCATTTCCAATTTTCTATATATACAGAAGATCAGTTTAGTATACATTAAGTAAAGATTTCAACAGTTTGCACCCACATAGAAACACAAAGTGAAAAATACTGTTTGAGTACTCGTTATAGCATTAAATCTCAATGTACATCCCACATGAGGAGTAAGTGCACAGTGACTCCTGTTGTTGACTTTACAAATTGACACTCCTGTCCATGCCATCAGTAATCTCCCCATGCTCCAGTCATGAGTTTCCAAGATAAGAGTTCTCCGACTCTTATCTTGTTTAGACAAGGTCATAGTCAAAGTGGAAGTTCTCTCCTCCCTTCAGAGAAAGGTACCTCCTTCTTTGAAGACCTGTTCTTTCCACTGGAATCTCACTCATAGAGATCTTACAGAATCATCTAAATTCAAACTACCTTATTATATTTCAAGTTTGTAAGTAAGCTTTTAAGAATAACCTGATGAACAAAAATGTTATTATAGCATTTGATTGGAAGAGCCCCAAATAGGCTTCCACAGAGTAAGCTAGTCATTCGCTTTCAAGGCAACCATCTAGCTTTTTCCATGGTTCTCAAGAACTTGGGTTATGTTGACCATTCTGCCATTTGCACTCTGGTCATTTCAGATGGGATACTTCAGACAGGAATCCACAGTCCCAGGAGCCCATCCCATACTTCTACCATCTCTTACCCAACTTACCCAACCCAGTATGAGGAATAAGATGAAAACATTTGATTAAATTAACTTACAGAAAACTGATTTTTGCTAAGCGCTTATGGCCCTTTAACTCTTCCAGATATATTCATGCTAATTTTTGCAGTTAATAGGATCAGAAAATACAACAATTTTCCTGGCCTTTTATAGAAAGTTATTTGGGAAAGGAGACTTTTATCTGGACAACTTAGTTCTATTTAAAAGTCTGACCCCAGAATTAGCTTTACTAAGCTGTTTTTTAACATTTTATCTTCTGAACCCCTTATGCTATCTTTTCTGTAATCTACTTCATCATAAAGTTTTAGGGCCAATAAGATGTTTTAGTCAACCATTCACTTGCCAAGGGTCAAGCTATATATAGTTTAAAAGGCCTAATTTCATACAAAGTCACTACTGATAGCTCAGCTATTGTTATTGCCCATTAATACCGGGGACCTTGCTAATTGCATGATGAATGCTAGAAATAAATTGTCATTGGTGAAAATATTTTAGACATGAGTTTTTTATTGGTGAAAATAACTATATTACCTATAATTTTCTAGAGATCTTATCTTAACTTTTATGAAATGAGATAAAAAAATCTAGTCTTGCCATTTAGAATAGTAACGAACACTTGCTCCCTGAATAGCACTGTGCTGAGCCTTTTCCTTTGAAACTTCCGGCTGACTTACGCCAACTATAGTTCTTCCTCTAGAATATTATCAGAGGTCGGATCTTGAATGAGCTAACAGAATTGACTTTATGGATTGCTGGGCCTGCTTGCTAATAGATGTTTATTTAATACAATAAATGTATATTTAAGACATTTTTGCTTTAAATATAATCTAGTAGTAATATCATTGGAACATACTGAATTTTAACCTCTCTGACCTTTACGACCTACCATTTGTGGCCAAATTGGCTTACATAAGTGAGGAACATATAGGGCTTATAAATATTCTATGGCGGTTCCCATGCTCAAATGATACAATAGCAACAGCACTGCAAGGCAGTAGGAAAGGTTCAGGAGACATACCAGAATCATTCTAGTAGGCCAGAGAACCGTAGCATTTTTTGTTAGTTGGAAACTATCTATAAAGGGACACATCACTGAGAAGCCAGTGATAAACAGTGGGAGAGAGGATAGGCTAAAAAAAAATGGTGGCAGAACAGAGGCAAGGAGAAGACAGATAAGGCTGAATAAAGCTTGATGCAAGATTATTTTGGTTAATAGTCAGGGTAGAGGATTCTGCTAAGATTGGAGCTAAGGGTGCAAAGCAAAGAGATTATAAGACTGCTCAGATGAATGGATACATAAAGTTTGCATTCCAGTCATGTGCAAGGCACTTGTTCAATCAACCATCCATATGGTGCAAGTTTTAACGGCACTCATGCATACAATGACTTTTCCATGTAGAAGAGAAAAGATATTGGATATGTTGTGTGTTTTCTGTGTAACTAAGAATACATGTGCATTAACTAAGTATATGCATGCAGGCATGCAACACACTCACATGCTGATGCCAATCACTGGAGCTATGGAAGTTGGGAGGCCACTTCAAGATTTAAAACAAAGCAAAGCTTTAAGCTGATGAACTTCCTCCCCCATCCCTGCTCAGCAGCCCTCACTTCTCCATCATGACAAGATTTTCAATGTTCTGGGACATAGAACAGTTCTTTCCTTGTGTAACTATTTCTGTATTTCACCCCCCATGGCACACTCTTTCCGTGGCAGCCTAGAATTAGAATCTCTAGGGAGAGTGAATGGGAAAAGTGAATTCGTAACAACAGCCTAAAGTGTAGAACTAGGGGCTTCCATATATGCCTGGGGACAAGGCTTTGATGTCCTTCTGAAAGCCTTGAGGCCAAGTTAATCAACTTTTTCTCCTTTTGTGCCCAACCATACAAAAGAGAAGAGAGAAAATGAAGGTGCACAGGGCTGCCACATCCGCGGGAGCTCCCAGGGCCTTTGCAGATGTTTTGTCTGTTCGCTCCTGTAGAACAAAAGTGGGTTTTCTTTACCTAGGAGTAACCCAAAGGGATTTTAGATGCAAAACATGTCCTAAAATGTGACTGGGGGCCAGTGCTGTGGCGTAGCAGGGAAAGCCACCACCTGCAGTGCTGGCATCCCATATGGGCACAGGGTCAAGTCCCAGTGCTCCATTTCTGAACCAGCTCTCTGCTATGGCCTGGGAAAGCAGTAGAAGATGGTCCAAGTCCTTGGGTTCCTGCACCTACATGGGAGACCTGGAAGAAGCTCCTGGCTTCTGGTTCCTGGCTTCAGATCAGCACAGCTCCGGCCATTGCAGCCAACTGGGGAGTGAACCAATGGATATAAGATCTCTCTCTCTGCCTCTCCTTCTCTCTGTGTAACTCTGACTTTCAAATAAACAAATAAATCTTTAAAACAAAAACAAACAGAAATGTGACTGGATACTGTGGGTGAAGCCTAGAAAACAGTATTTATTATAAATGGCTAGGGCTTTGAAGGAATGCTTTGAGTAATGTATTCAAATCCAAATATTTAGCATCAAATATCTAGATCAGTAAATTTTTTTTTAATGCAGAACTTAACTTTATATTTTAGGACCAGATCAGCCTCACTAATAAGCACATCTAAAACTCACTGCCAATAGAATGGGAAAGGACATTTTGACAGAAGAAGAAGGCCAAGGGGGAGCACATGAGATTTTGTACTGGAACGCATTGTTAGCGGCTAGCCACGGTATTTTGTCCAGGCTATTCCAGATTAAGAGGAATTAAGTTTTCAATGGGAACTTCCAGTGTGGCTGAAGGTAGCCTGTGTGCTTCAAACAGATTCCCAAAGCAGGAGGAAAATGGAAAATGGAGTATGTCCTTGGCAGAAGTTGAACTGGGGACCCTAATGGGAAGAAGGACAAAGAAGAGGAAAAGAGGGAAGAAAAAGAGAGCATTTTGGTCTCCCCATCTTACTAAAGTAAGTAAATTGTGGGAAGTTAAACTAAAGAGAAAGGAGACCCATTCAGAGACGAGGACAGTGAAAGGCAAAGGAGCACCACCGAAGGATTTTAAGTAGGAAAATGATAGATCCACTATATGGTTTTGATTTATCACTTGGATTGCAGTATGGATGATAACTGCTCTCCATTCATGAGAAAATATTTTGGATGTAAGAAATTATTATGGTCAATTTGATGGGTAATGAACTATGTAACTGTGTGTGCACACATCTGTGGGTGTACATAAAATCTATTAAGTTATAGTAGTTGGTGGTAAGTTAGCAACAATTAGAACAAGAAGTTTGTGATGTAAGCAGGCATTATTATGTCCATTTAACAGATAAAAAAATGAAGGCTTAAGAGATTAATAATTTTCCCAAGAACACATAAACAGTGAAGGTTGGATCATATTTCTTTACTCCTGGTCTTGTATTTTTCAGTGACTCTACATTTTCAATAATTCAAGATTTAATAAATTCTACTGAATTCTTTTAAATTTGTGGGATCAGGAGAGGGGTGGGAAATGGCTTTGTGTTCTCACTGGATAAAATGGATGGCATCTACTTTGCTCGTAGACAGGAGTGGGGCAACAATGTCTTGTGTGTGCCGATCCTCTGTCTGGGATAACTTTCTCTCTCAAAACTTTTCCCTTTCTCCCTCCTTCCTACTGCCTCACATCCCAAGGTCATCACTTCCTCCAGGCAGCCTCCCCAGATTTCTAATGCTGGGAACATGCATTTTCTCTGCATTCTAATAATACTCAGGGATTAAGTTTGCTCCCCCACTCACACCATTTTCCAAATGCCTGTTTACAGCTCTGTTGCTCCCCCATTGTACTGTGAGCTTCCACAGAGAGAAAATGTGCCTTTTTACTCTTGTATCCCCAATCTTGGCATAAGGCGTGGCACACTTTAAATACTCCAAATTGTTGGTTTGAGTTTGTTAAATAATTTCTAAAGGAGCTATATGGAACCTAATGAGATTAGAAATGAACTCTAGTCACCATGAAAAGAATCTCTGTACCTAGCACCAATCCTATATCTACCAAGCTCTAATCTACTGTGCATGATTTATCACCAAAGCAACTGTCTGAAAATGCTTTTTCCTTATCGCACAGCCACAGTCAAAGCTAGTTTGCTTTAAGCAAATGCTATTTTTTCTCCTTCTATTTTTTTCTCCAGCTATTTTTTTCCTTTTATTTACTTATCCATGGATAGCAAGAAAAGAAAAATGACTCTGGTCTCTATTTATATATACACATATTTAGATAGGGATAGCCATAAATTGCTAGCTAGGCACAATTTGAATATCTAAAACCTATCTGTTCTATTTTGGATTCCCTTGTTACAGAGAAGAGGAGAAAATACACATAAATCAAATACACACGGACATAGAGGTTTAAATTTTTATTATTTCCAAAGCAATGTGTGAGTTCATGATTAGCCTTTATCATTGAAAGCAATGTATCTGATACCACAGAAATATTCAGACTTCCATAAAAATTGGATGTGCAGTTTAACACTGACTTCATGGAGTCCTCTAAAATTTTCATTCCCAAATGATAATAGGTTTCCATTCTCTTTCAGAGTTGAAACAGCTCAAAAACTTTCCTTCATGCCCTGATCTAATTACTCAAAACTGTTCCTTAACTTCCCATTATCATCAGAATAAAGTCCTAATTCTCAGTTCTCCCTATACAATCTGCGCTGAACCTGCTTCCCCGATACATCTTCCATTAATGCTTTCTCTGTCTACTAATTTGAACTAACCCTTGTTAGTTCGACTTGTCCCTAACTATGCAGATATTTAGATGATATGAAATATATGCCTGTCTTTAGCACAGTTCCTGGGCTAACATAACATGCTCTCAATAAATGATGGACCTCAATTCACTCCCCTTTTGTTCGTTCATTTGTGGATCTCACACTCTGCTGTCTAGGCTTACTCTGGTTATACTTAGGGTAAGTAAAACAGGACAGCTGCATAATCTGCAGCTATAGCACAAAATAACAATTCTGACTCTTTATTTCACAAACATTAAGGATTTCAAGGTAGTGACAGCAATGCAAAGTAAGTACAAGGTCCTTCTAAGTACAGAGCCCTAAGTGGCTGATCTCCAACCCAGACTAGCCCTGACTAAGATACAAACTTTATGAGCTTCCCTGACTCAAGAAAGTTCATTGTTGATGTGGGTCAAACAAGTAAGTAAATACGATTACTGTGTAATGTAAGTGCTGTGACATGTGTAAGCATAGGATGCTGTGGAGCATAGTGGAGGAGCACTCAACTCACCATAGGATGGAGATAGAGACTAGGATGGAGGGAGGAAATCCTAAGAGAAGAGGTGGTGTCTAAACTCAGTTTTGCAGTTCAAGTCAGTAGTCGAAGACAAGAAAGAAAGAACGGTTACAGAAGGGTAGTTCAGGGAAAGAAACTGGCTATGCAAAAACCAGAAGCTGGCAGCAAACAAATCACACTCCTTCTTTAAGGCAATGACTCTCAAATTTGTGCAACTATGAATCACAGCAAGAAATTCTCATTTTTGACTCCATACTCATACCAAAGCAAAAATGTCCAAGAGCAATATTTATTCATACTCTATACAGTTTCTCTTCCCTCTCATAGTCTTAAAAAAAATTTGCAATCTACAATGAGAGAATCTTTCTGTAAGGACTATCTCACAGGTCACCTGCATGGAAAACCTCCCCAAGGCCGGTGCCATGGCTCACTAGGCTAATCCTCCGCCTTGCGGCGTCGGCACACCCGGTTCTACTCCCAGTCGGGGCACCGGATTCTTTCCCGGTTGCTCCTCTTCCAGGCCAGCTCTCTGCTGTGGCCTGGGAAGGCAGTGGAGGATGGCCCAAGTGTTTGGGCCCTGCACCCCATGGGAGACCAGGAGAAGTACCTGGCTCCTGCCATCAGATCAGTACGGTGCGCGGGCCGCAGCGCGGCGGCCATTGGAGGGTGAACCAACGACAAAGGAAGACCTTCCTCTCTGTCTCTCTCTCTCTCACTGTCCACTCTGCCTGTCAAAAAAGAAAGAAAAAAACAAAAAGAAAACCTCCCTGATACCTTCAGTGCTAAGCCATCTACACCTCTGCGTTGTGTCCCTTTGGGCAATTTCTTGCTAATGCCTAGGACATGCCAGGCACCTCCTGTTAGCTATAACTTGAAGGCACCTTCAGATGCTTTGCATACAGTAGTGCCCAGTAAATGTTCATTCAGTGATAATGTGAGCAATCCATGCTTCTTCAATCTTCACATCTGATGTTTTTCTCAGGACCACCAGTGCTTCGTTTTGCTCTCCTTTCCACTAGATTTTTCCCTGCACAGGAGTTAATAAGGATCTATGGGCTCAAATTTATAGGCCCTTTTCCTTGGTGCGCTTGGTAATTCATATTAATTCAGTTTGCTCTGTACTCTTTTCTCATTGCTTTGCTGCTAGCCTAATACCAAATTGTAGTTGTAGAATTCTAAAACTTCACACTGCTGAAGCAGTCTCTATAATAGATCTTTGATTAAAAGAGAAGTTGCCCTTGACTTTGGAAGTCTGTAAATAATTCAATGATGGTGAACAATTCAACTGAATTCATTTTTGGTATCACCATGTATCAGGAACTTTAACGTATGTTATAAAAATCCTTAAGCCCATCTGTGAATTAAACATTATCATTATGATCAATTCACACTTTATTATAAGTTCACACAGACTTAGGTATGTCTTATTCAATGAAAAATGATCATGTTCTCTCCATGATGCCAACCAAATATTCACAATGACAAATTTTATCCATTGATACCCATTTGAGTGATAAAAAAATGAGCTGAACACGGCAGCCAATAATGTGACTCTGGGCATGAGAATAAATCTAAAAACCACAGATCCTTACTTTCTGAGTTTTGAGCAAGGTCCAGCTTCCAGTCTTTCTTGCTAGCTTGGCATTGACTATTTTGCCGGATGTTTTGTCGTGGGTACTGGGCTATTTCCAAGCCTACACTAGACTTCATGTCAGATTTTAAAGGTTAGCTATCCTATTTCTGTTACCCATTGGTTGTTTTATAGAATTGGCCTGTTTTATTTCCTCATTGGTGTCAGAAGGAAAAGAGTATTTCTTTACTCTCCTGGAGGCATGTAGAAAGTTGAATGTAAGTCAGAATTAAATTCAAATGTTGTCAAAGCTTTTCCCTTGACATGTTGACTTACACCAACTTCTGTAGGAAGCAAACTCTCTTTCTATCAAGAGGTCAAGTCTGTACGCCCCCAAGTCTGCAGAGGCAGGAGCCCTTCTCAAATGTCTGCATCACAGCTTGACAATTAAGACAGAAATATTCAGAGTGAACCTAACAATAAAAAAACTGAAAGCTGGAGATAACATGAAGCTCATTTCTAACCCCAATAGGGAAAATTCTGCAGAAGACAATATGGTAAAGTGGAAGAAGACTGACCTGGGAGGCAGGAAGTCTGGTTCCAACAATTGCAGAATGGACATTATATGTTAAAGTGTTTTGTGAACCCTACAGCCACCACCATCAGAAAGAATTGTGACTTATTTTTGCTTCTGATACTGAAAAGCAACTTGGAGAATAAACGTTCAATTCCTTCATTTGTGAAGCTGAGACTTAGGGAGTTGCTCAAAGGGTTACAGCTGCCCACGGCCAAGCCAAAGTTGCACCCACACCTTCTGGTTATAGACGGGATACACAAGGCCTTTAAGTATTACTTATGTGTATCTCACACTTTCTGGGTCACAGCTTTCTCAATTAGCCAAGTACTCATGTCAAAATAAAAATTGTACTCAACTCAGGCCCCTATACAGATATTTGGGGCTCCAACTCTAAGAGAACCTAACACTAGCAAAATCACTACCAACTCCAGGTGTTAATCCATGCCTACTTCCGCAGTAGATCAAAACTTGCAAGGATCCATGTCTTTTCTAGGCATTGCCTCATTCCAATGAGACCCCAGGATCCCCCCTGCCAGTGCTCTAAGTGTACCAGTAATTCCCTGTCTCTTCCCAGCAACAAGTGCACTCTTTCAGCAATACTAGCTCCAATGAGGAAAAGGCCCACTGAGTCCCATGACTCCTGGCAGTATTGAGGATCTTCAGGAAGACCAAGGGCAGTTTCTTTCATCCACAATTGCTGTTTCCTCCTTGGACTAACTTAAGTAATCCCACAAGATCTGCAGTGACAAAGCTCACATGGAGCCCAGACTCTGGCTTCAGCTTCATGAAGGGGTGGACTGTGTCCATACTCAGAAGGGTCTTGAAATTGGTTTAATGCTCATCTGATATTGACATCTTAAAGTTTTATATATATATATATATATATAGACTCAGACTTAAAGTTTTATATATATATATATAGACTCAGACTTAATTATATTTATATTTATATATATATATATATATATATATATAGCAAAAGACCTTGCATTTTTGTTTAATACTTGACTGCACATGTTATGGTGGCAGTCTTGCATATAATTGAAGCTATTAGTATCTTTTGAAAATACCACATAGGACCTCTGGTTTTCCTCTACTAAATCCGTGCCCTTTCCTACTGAAAAGGATATGTGTGGGTGTGGTTGGGTGGATATAATTACACAAAGCTCTCACATTATTTTCTTTCCATGACTTAGGAACTTTCAAACAAATGGGTTTCCAATGGTTTTCCTAAATGGAAAGTACACAGAAAGGGCATCAGATATTCATCTTGAGCTAAATATGATTTATTAATGATGTATTTGCTAAATAATTCATCATATTCAGTGTCACTCATGTGTTCTAATTCAGAAAGGGTACATAAATGTCTTCTATCTGTCTGGTGTTTTACATAAATTTACTATTCATAGAATTCCTTTACTAAACTTCCAATTACAAATGGCATCATTTTATTCATGCAATAAATATTTATGCCAGACATTTCTCTAACTTTCTGCAGATAAAGAAATGGACAAAAAAGACAAGGTCATTAACAAATGCTTATGGTACAAGGTCTTTTGCTAAACATACGAGGGTATAAAATTAAAGGCATGGCTTCTGTCCTCAAAGAACAGATACTCCAATAGGGAGAAACAGATGGAAATGATGCATAAGATTTAGGTCCATAAGTACCAGAAGGAAGATGTAAACTAGAGATGAAAAGGAGGGATCTCAGAGGAAGGAAAAGAGAAAGGAAGCAATTAACTTACTCTGATAATTAACAAAATTGTCAATCTCTATGTACAGATTTGATTTTGAAAATCTGAGTGCTTTTGCAAAAAGATGCTGATTAAAATGGAAGATTTGGGGTAAGCTTTCAGCTTAGCAGTTCAGATTTCACTTGGGAGGCCACATCCCTTATTAGAGTGGCTACCCAGGTTCAAGTCCAGGCTCTGCTTCTGATTCCAGCTTTCTGATAATATTCACATTGGGAGGCAGCAGTGATAGCACAATCAGGTGAGTCCCTACCACCTATGCAGTCCCAGCCATTGTGGCACTGGAAAATGAACCGCAAGATAGGACTTCCATCTACCTCTCCTTCCCTCTCTCTCCTCTCTCTCTCTAGTAAATAAATAAATTTTTAAAAAATGGAGGATACACCTTGCGGCGCCGGCACACCGGGTTCTAGTCCCGGTCGGGGCGCCGGATTCTGTCCCGGTTGCCCCTCTTCCAGGCCAGCTCTCTGCTATGGCCAGGGAGTGCAGTGGAGGATGGCCCAGGTGCTTGGGCCCTGCACCCCATGGGAGACCAGGAAAAGCACCTGGCTCCTGGCTCCTGCCAGGATCAGCGCGGTGCGCCGGCTGCAGCGGCGGCCATTGGAGGGTGAACCAACGGCAAAGGAAGACCTTTCTCTCTCTGTCTCTCTCTCTCACGGTCCACTCTGCCTGTCAAAAAAAAAAAAAAAAAAAAAAAAAAAAAAAATTAAAAAATGGAGGATAAATCAAAGCTTCTGATACTGAATTAGCAATATGAAATTGAATCACAAAACATACTTTTAAAGAAATATGACAAAAATATTACCATCCAAAGGCAATCTATGAAATCAAGGAAGCTGGGGATAACTCAGTAGATGGCAGTATATGGCAAACCTAACAATTATAATAAATAAATAGGCTTGTTTTCAGAAAACATGGATTTATCAATATAAGACAAGTTAGATACTGAGGATTTGACACGAAAATGTGTGAGACTCAGACTTAATTGTCAAACTATTTATTATGAAACTGTAAAATTAGATAAGAAAGCCAATGAAATGCAAACTGGTAGGCTGCACAAATCCAAAGAACACTGTACATATGAACATGCTATGTGGATGATAGACAAAATGTGAACAATACCTCTGAGTAAGTGTAACACAGTGCTGGTGGCCAGGGTGAGGAAATCTGAGACCGCCCTCTTAATTCTGAGTAAAAGTCAGTGGGCATGACCAAAAGCAAAAGGTAAAGCAGGTAGCCACATTATTGTTGAATAATGACCTGAAGGCATAGAGGGTGTGGCTTCAGCTAAGACAATACAGGTGCAAATGTGACATTGGTCACCCTTAATAGGAGAAGCCTTGTTTTGTAAGCAGATCAACTACCTGTCTGATCCATCCAATCCAGGCACTCAAATTTTGATGACTGTTGTCAATCAAAGTCTTCCTGCTTTAGCTAGATTATGAGAAAAACAGCTTAGGGGAGCCTTCAACCAACCCAAATGCTCATGACAATTTGGACTTTTCAAAAATAAAGGCATCAGGGCTGGTGTTGTGGCATTGCAGGTTATGTTGCCATTTGCATTGCATTATTGCAGTGCCATTTGGAATCCAGGCTATGCTGCCTATGATCCAGCTTCATGCTAACACATCCTAGAGGAAACAGGTAATGTCTCAAGTACTTGTACCCCTGCTACCATATGAGAGACCCAGAAGGAGTTCTAGGCTACTGACTTTGATCCGGCCCAGCCCTAGGTGTTGAGGGCATTCAGGAATGAATCAGTGAGGACACATTCTATCTATCTATCTATCTATCTATCTATCTATCTATCTATCTCTTTCCCTCTATGCCTTTCAAGTAGGTGAAAATAAATAAAAAAATAAGCATTTTTAAAAGCTAAGACATCAAAGAGTTTCAATGAGAATGACTGAAGTGATGTCATATGTCATATGTCATCCTGATACAGAATGGTAAGCCGCCCAAGTTTAAGTCCCAAGTTCAGCTTCTACTTTGAACATAATACAAATTTTGTAGAAAACCTCATTTCCTCAGCTGATGAAATGAGGAAGCGTTAATAGGCTTTATATACAAAAAATTAAATTAGAAAATGTATACTGCTAAATAGAGATCTTGTTACTTTGTTAACTGTTTTTATAAATTTTAGTTTTCTAAAAGCCTAAATATAGCATTTGAATAAAAATATACACATAAATTTATTACACACACACACACACATCCAGGATATCCTTGAAACCTTCTCTTGTCGAGCAAGTAGGAAAGTAGACAGCTGGTCTAAGTAACTGTGCTATCATCCTGGACTTGATCACTCTCTACTCCTCAACACTGCCCCAGTATGTAGTGAACTAAATGTTTCTTTGAGCGAAGTGTTTTGTAATAAAAAAAAAAAAAAACACTACTCTTAGTCTCTCTATATGCAGTTCTTGGAAATATGTAAGTGATCAATTTTTGCTTCTCAGATCTAGCTACTGCTAGTTCTAATCTTGAAGTTTAGGACTGTGCAGTTGGTTGGTTTTTCAGTGGGATGGTTGGTTTGCTTCTGTGTTTTGTACATGGAAAAGGTTAAGATAATTGTGGCTACTGATGAAAGGAAAACATCTTTCATCTGGGTCCTACCTGAGTAAATTTTCCCTAAACAGAAACTTTAACCCTAACAATATATAATAACTTGATTTGATATTTAGCCTCTTTTAGCCTTATTTGTCATATTAAAATTTTTCACCTACAGTATCAAAAAATGCTCTGTAAACTCTAAAGTATTTTATTATAATTGTTAACTATAATTTAACTAAACAACTTCTAGAATGTCTTCAGGGTATATTGATAGGTGAGACCTACACACACACACACACACAGAGAGAGAGAGAGAGAGAGAGAGAGAAAGGAATTCAGAGGGTAAGTCAGTCCTCAAAGAGAATAAGTAAAAATCCAGGCATTACTTCCAGAGGGTGAAGTTTGCGCTCCTATGAAGCAATGATCAAAAATGTCCAGAGCAAAGGGCAACACCATGAAAGAGGTTGCAATGGGGTCACTGGAACATGGTTGGTAGTCTACCTGGGGAAACTTCTGTTAGGATGGTGCGTAGACTCAGAAGTAACATCACACTGAAAGTGACAAAGACTTTTCACAGAAATTGCTTTAGTGTGAAATCAAAATTCCATCTGGCATCCAGAAAACGCAGCAATGTGGGAGGTGTTGCCCAGCACACAGGAGGGACACCACGTGTGCCCTAGACCTAAAGGGAGGGAAAGGCTCACTGCAAACACAATACACCTTGAAGATAGTGCCACACAATACACCTTGAAGAAAGTCTGTCAATTTGTGAAGATATAAATAGAAATGTTCCTATCTTTTTGAACCATAAGCCAAAGGAAGATTTTTATTCCATTTTATTTTTTGTTTTATAAATGCATACAAACAACATCAACCCAGAGAAACCGTCCTTGAGGTGGGTGCTTGTATGGCTCTCTTTTCTTTATTGCTCCTATTCACTGGTGGAGGTAGCTTGCTTTATCCGCTGCAACTTCAATGCCCGTTCTATTGCTTTTGTAAGTAGACTACACCCATCTACTGTCCTGGAGTCCATGAAGTGAACTAAAGCTAATAGCTACCTCCCTACCTCTCTTCAGACCTTCAACAACCACCAGAAGTATCAACAAACCCAAAATAATTCAATTGGCTTTGGCAGTCATTCTGTTACTGTCCTTGGTTGTACCTTGAACAGGGACCCTTGTGCCTGATCTTCCTGGGCTTTGTTCTGCCTGTGGTAGACACACAAAGAAGCCTGCTGTTGAGAGCCAACTCTGAAAATTCTGTTTGCAAATATGCTTGAGTGTGTCCTGGGTTTCTCCCATCAATACACATTCTAGGGCAAGCAGTTTTTTTTATTTTTATTTTTCAACATAATTTGAGTCCCTGTGTATGCACCAAAGAGTCACAAAGAGAATTTGACCCAAAGGGACCAGAACTTAACAGTCTTTTGCTACAGGACACATTTTGATTCTTTTGCAGTAGCTTCTTCCTTTCTCATTGTGAGTGAATCAGTTATTTCAAACAGAATCTGGCAACCGGTCCCATAACTATTTTGGATTGGCACATTTTGCTTGGTTGCTTTCATCTGGGATCCACCTTACATTGCCACGGCAGGCACACCCTGTGAAACGGCAGTGCACTCCGTGGAAAGGACAGAGACTTTATACCCAAATGGGCTCAAGTCCCGCTCCCTCCATTTGCCAGCTGTGTGTCTTTCAGCCACTTATTTATTTAATATTTTTCACATTTGCCATATTTATTTTATGTGTAAATATCATATACATGCACATTCTATGTGTAACTATGCCAAATGATATGATATCTACCCATTTCAAACTCTTTATATATATTAACTTCCACATATGAGAGAAAACACAGAATTTGTCGTTCTGGGTCTGGCTTGTTTCACTTAGCCTTTTGTTGCAAATGTCAGGATGTCATTCTTTTTAATGACTGAGTAATATTCCATTGTATATTTTTAACACATTTTTTAATCCAGTTATCAGTTGATGGACATCTAAATTGATTCCATACCTTTACTACTGTGAATTGGACTGCAATAACCTTGGGAGTTCAGGTATTTGCTTCATATGTTGACTTCACTTTTTTGGATACATTGCCAGAAGTGAGATAGCTGGGTCATATGGAAGACTTATTTTTAGTTTTTTTTTTTTTTATGAATCTTTTCCATAATGATGGTACTAACTTGCATTCCCAGCAACTGTGTATTAGTGTTTCCTTTTCTCCACAGCCTTGCCAGCACTTGCTACTTTCTGGCTTCTGGAGAATGGTCATTCTAACTGAAGTGAGATGATGTAGCATTGTGGTTTTTATTTTATTTCCCTGGTGGCTAGTGATCCTGGGTATTTTCAAATATATTTTCTTGACAATTTGTACTTCTTATTTATTTGAAAGGCAGAGTTACAGGGAGAAGATGAGAGAGTTCTTCCATCGCTAAATCATTCTCCAGATGGCCACAAGGGCTGGAGCTGGGCCAAGCCAAAGCCAGGAACCAGGAGCTTCCTCCAGGTCTCCCGCTTGAGTATCAGGGGCCCAAACACCTGGGCCATCTTCTGCTGCCTTTCTCAAGCCATTAGTAGGGGAGCTAGATGGGAAATGGAGTATCCAGGACATGAACAAGTGTCCATATGGGATGCCAGCATTGTAGCTGGCAGCTTTTCTCTCTATACCACAGCCAGCCCCTGTATTTCTTCTTTCGTAAAATGTCTATTCATATCTTTTGACCATTTCTCAACTTTTTCTCAATTTATCATTTGTAAAGGTCTTGGGGAAGATTCCAAACAGTCTGGTTAAAGAAATTTACCATGTTCCATGTTCCATAACATGGGTAAGAAATTTAATCTGCACACTGAAGAGTGTTCAGTATAAATTTATTTTTCCATAACCCAATTTCTTTTTTTTGACAGGCAGAGTGGATAGTGAGAGAAAGAGAGACAGAGAGAAAGGTCTTCCTTTTGCCATTGGTTCACCCTCCAATGGCCGCCACGGCCAGTGCGCTGATCTGAAGGCAGGAGCCAGGTGCTTCTCCTGGTCTCCCATGAGGTGCAGGGCCCAAGTACTCGGGCCATCCTCCACTGCACTCCCGGGCCACAGCAGAGAGCTGGCCTGGAAGAGGGGCAACCGGGAAAGAATCCAATACCCCAACTGGGACTAGAACCCGGTGTGCCAGCGCCGCTAGGTGGAGGATTAGCCTATTGAGCCGCGGCGCCGGCCTCCATAACCCAATTTAAAAGCCACCTATGCATCCTTAATCTGAAAGGCAGAAATTTAATCTCAGTCAATGTGGGGACCACCACTCTCCCCGCTGCCAACTTCCTCAGGCTTTATCTGATTTATGGGGAGAGATTACATGGATAGATCAGTGGGGTCAAGTGGAGGGAAGAAGACACCTAGGCTGGGCTGCTACTTCCCTGGGCAGGCACATGTCTGCTGGGTTTGTGTCTATTCAATGTTGGTTCCTGACAAGTCACTGTTGAATCAGCCCTCATTTTCATTCCAGAGCCCTAGTGACTGGTGCCTCTCAGGTCATTTCTATGTCCCACTCAGGAGTGGATATGAAGCTGCTTTCATGCCACAGGTGCTGTGGAAACCAAGTGGGGTCATCCATAAGTCCTGCACCAAATTCATGCTTTTCTCTGGCTTGATTCCCTGCTGTCACATCCTGATGAGCACCGGGAGCTTTTAAAAGCCTTCCAGGCCAGGCACACTGGACACTCAAAACAGCCCTTGCATTACGGAGTGTGTTGCTCTCACTGGGCTCCATCTGAGAACAGAGCTGTGGGCCTCTCTGCAGCTGAATCCTCCAAACCCATGGTAAAAACCAGAGTGCCTACTTCTTTCTAACTTCCTCCGTGACTCCTTCACCCCAGCCCACAGCCCTCTCTAGCCCAATAAACCTTGAACAACCAGGGGCATGCGAAGTAGATCTAACTCATGGTGCATTGTCAGAGTTGTGCATCTCCTCAGAGCCTTGCCTTCTGGAATTCAAGGCTTCTCTCTGCTTCTAGTAAAGTCTCTACTCATTCTTATGATCCCAATATCAAAACCACAGAGCAACTATAAAGTAACTGGAAATTGTAGGAGAAAAAGGTCCCATGATATTTCAGAAAACAATTCTACTCTGTTATTTTAAAATGACTCTAATATTATATTCATAATAATTTGGAATTGTAATTGAGCACTTTCCAGAATCACTAATAAGGAACAATTATTAGATGGATGACTTCAGGCCTCAGTAAAAACATAATAAGAAAAATGAGGAAAAATTATACAATGTTAAAATTGGAAAAATCTTAGAGGGCATTAATTCATACTTTGGCCCCAAGAATCCCTTAAAAGTCTTTTCCCTCTGTGAAGTGGACACTGTTGTGAAAACAATTTGATAACACAAAAATACTTTAAAAATCTCATTGAAAAATGGAATTGAAAGATAAGTATATTTTGGTGTAAAACATGTTGGGATGCATGCATAGTTTTTCATAGTATGTGTTTTCCATAAACTCTTTGAAGACCCTTGTGTGTATTATCAACTGCATGATTTCCTCCTTTAAAGGTAAACCAGAAAATGTATACTGTTAGTCTTTGACTTCAGCATAACGTAGCAATTTTTGCTGGACATAGACCAGCTCTGGAAAGGAATCCTGGCCCAAACTGAAGGTCAGGAGAGACACACAGAAGCTGCTCTCCTCCCACTCTAACCTGCTGGACCCCAATTCCACACTGATCTCTCCATGCACCTTCGCAGACACCTGCCTGCCCTGCTCCCATAGCAACAGCACTGACTGCTCCTGGGTTTGCAGCTTGCAGCCTTTCCCCAGGCCCCTGTTGTGCATCACCCTGTAGCCAACTTCTTGGCTGGGCCCCTAGTGCCCCTCGTCCCTAATTCAGGCTCTTGGGCTGTCCTCAAGATCAGGTCCTGAAATCCTGATCCACATTCCTCCTGGCTTGGACCACAGAGGACTAAGACCCAGCTCTTGATATAAGAAACTCATAGAGTTCTGCATCGATAGAGCATGGTACACAATCCTGAGCCTCAAAAGCTTTCATTTACTTAGCGTCCCCCTGAGTAACGCTGTAAAAGATTCCTAAATCCACAGAATTTCTCCAGAATCCACTTACCTCAGTGAAGTCATCCCCGTCTGGTTTTTAAGAGCGATTTCCCCTTTTGAGACACTGGTGCACCACGTGATGCCATTCATCTATCTTCTGTTATTCACTGTCTTGGAAAGACCAGTGATGCAGTGTAGAGAGTATGGCCTTCTTTTTTTTTCTTTTTTGGCAGGCAGTGTGGATAGTGAGAGAGATAGAGACAGAGAGAAAGGTCTTCCTTTTGCCGTTGGTTCACCCTCCAATGGCTACCACTGCCGGCGCGCTGCGACTGGTGCACCGCACAGATCCGAAGGCAGGAGCCAGGTGCTTCTCCTGGTCTCCCATGGGGTGCAGGGCGCAAGCACTTGGGCCATCCTCCACTGCACTCCCTGGCCACAGCAGAGAGCTGGCCTGGAAGAGGGGCAACCGGGACAGAATCCAGCGCCCTGACCAGGACTAGAACCCGGTGTGCCGGCACCACAGGTGGAAGATTAGCCTATTGAGCTGTGGCGCCAGCCGAGAGTATGGCCTTCTGAGACAGATGACCCTGAGTACACTGCTCCAAACCACCTGCTCCTAGTTTTGTGATCCCCAGCAAGTCACTTAACCTCTGTGAATTTATGCTTCTTTTTATTAAGAAAAAAGATGTATAATTAAATCGGTTGCACAAATATATTGTGAGGAAGCTGCAAGAAGCTGCGTGTTCCCTGTGATGAAGACAACGTGAGACCTTCAAAGCCTGTGTTTATCTGAACGAGCAGAATGGTATAGCAGGAACAGAATAAAAGCCCTCTGTTCTAGGGCTGGTTCTGCTTTAATCGTTTTTTTCCAGTTTAGATAAATCTCTTCTGTTTAGGGGTGGGCCGTGGAAGACAATGCTTTTTCTTTTTATATTCCTGATGTTTCTTCCCATGTGCAGGGAATATGAGAGATATAATGTTTTTGCTTTCCTTCCACTTCTTCACTTAATTGTTTTTTTGAGATTTATTTTATTTAAGTAAACTGAAAATAGACCTTTGTGAAGATTAAGAGTGGGCAGAGGAGAGGGGGGAAGGGTGGGAGTATGGGCAAGAGGTGCAAAGGATCCTTTGCTCCTAAACCTATATATATGAAATACAAGGAATTTGTATGCCTTAAATAAAATGTTCAAAAGATTCACTTTATTTATTTGAAAGGCAGAATAAGAGGGAGAGTCTGTGAGAGTGGGAGTTGGGGACTCTTCCATTTGCTAGTTCACTCTCCAAATGGCCACAACAGCCAGACCTGGGCCAGGTGGAAGCCAAGGATGGGGAACTCCATCCAGGTCTCACAAGTGTGTGGCAGGAACCAGGCAGTTGGGCCATCTTCCACTGCTTTCCCAGGTGCTTCAGTAAGGAGCTGGATTGGAAGTAGGATAGCCAGGATAGCACTAACACTCTGATATGGGCCTGGCTTAACCCACCACACTGCAATGCTGGCACCCTCTTCAGTCACTTCTGTCCACGGCAAGTAAATGCCGATCTGCCCGTCTGCTTGCTCGTCCCTCCCTCTTGCAAGTAGTGGCCACAGGGGATGAAGTCCACTCCATCCCTACTTGCACAGGCTCTGCTCATGGGGAGACACTGCACCAGGTCAGCATAGCTGAGTGAGTTATTCTAATACTGAGTGGTTCAGTGTCAAGGCTTTGTATCAGATATGAGTCACTTCACCCAATGTCAGAGTGCATCAGCAATACAGATACTAGCAAGGTTCCACCTGACTCACTCTTGTCTTTTAATTGAATCAGAACTTAGTAAGCAATAAAGCTTTAATTAATTAGGACTTTTACCCACACCCTACAGACTTTCACTTCTCTGGATCTCAAATTATTCATCTGTAAACTGAACTGGGTATTCTTTGTGGTCATTGTTTGTTGTAAAATCTTGTAATCTGAAAAAGAGAATGAATATTATAACATTTCATATCGTGTATATTAGGTAGCAACTATTCAACAAAAGGCAATGTCTTCAATTCCATACACAATGACACAAAAAGATGAACTCAATATTGGGTGTTTTCTTCGCTTTACAGGAGAGTGGATATAGCATTTTTTTGTAGTTTCCCAAATGCTTCATTCTGTGAAGAACTTCAAAGGTAAAGCATTGTATGTAGCTCCCTCATTAATCAAATTGTAAGCATTTCCCAAATTTCTAAAAAATCGACCTTGGAAAAAATGAATCTGATTCCAGGATAGTCCTAAAAAAACCTGTCAAGATTTTAGTGGGATAGTCAGTTAACTATCCCATTTCTCATCCAAAAGGGATAGTTAACTGATATATGGTTGACAACTGGAGAACCAGAGGTTGTGGGCCCCAAGTCAGTTAATCCACTTATAGAGTTGTATTATCACCAACATTTTAATGCCTGGGAAGAAGGATTATTCTTCCTGTGTAATATGTAGCTAAGGAACTCCAGGTTGGTGAACCACGGTTGAGGACAGGACAAACACCCAGGAGGGAACTGGTGGGCTAGTTACTGGTAATGAATTAGTTTGGCTGTAAGTGAAAAAAGAAATTCAAGGCAAATCAGCCTTGCAAATGTTAGGTGTGTATGTGTGTATGCATGTGTGTGTGTGTGATGTGTGTGTGTGTGTGTGTGTGTGTGTGTGTAAAGTCAAAGATGTCAAAAATCCCTGAGGGAAAAGTTACTGAGGGAAAGGCATGAGTATGCGAGAGGTGTGAACAAAACCAGACCCTGGGGAAGAAAACATGGCAGAATTATTTCTCTTCTAATCCCCCCTTCTCCTCCATTCCCCCTGCCCCTTACTAACATTTGACAACTTCCATTTGGCAGGAAATATGACCACTGATAGATGCTGAATCTTTGGTTCTTTAGAAAATGGAAGAACTTTGGTACCCACTCCTAGACTTGTGACCAGTTACATGTGAAGATATATATATATATGCATATGTATGTGTGTGTATTAAACATGGATTGATTGTAGGTTTTCAGATCAATGGCTTTTTAAAGTTTATTTATTCATTTATTTATTTTTAGAGACAGAGAAACTGAGAGACTGAGATCTTCCATTACTGGTTCATTTCCCTAATGCCTCCAACAGTCAGGGTTCGGCCAGGATGTAGCCAAGAACCAGCAACCCAGTTAGGTCTTGCATGTGGGTGGCATGGATTTGAGTACTTTGAACCATCATCTGCTACCTCCCAGGATACACATTAGCAGGAAGCAGGAATCGGACATAGAGCTGGGACTCAAACCCAGTCACTGGATATGGGGCTAGGCATCCCAAGCATCAGTTTAACTGCTGTGCCAAATTCCTGGCCCTATATATTTTTTAAGTGAAAGCTTTCAAAGTGGCAATGTTTTGAGGTAACACTAGGTATGTTCTTCTGAAAAGGAAGAAGTCCTCTGGACAGAAATGACCAGGGAAGCCTTGGGGAAGTCATAGTAGGTTGAGCCCTGTGACTGCCTACCCTTATACCACAATACTATGTTTGCAGCTGAGGACATGTGAGCATGAGGAATTAAAACAAGACATAAAATATTGGGCTGGCATGATTAATAAGCAGAAAAAGACTTTATTCTCCCGTGTAAACTTTTATGACCAAAGCCATGTTGGACTGTGTGGTTAAGTTCAAAGGCCTAAGTAACACCTTTTCTTTCTCCCCCCTAAAAACTTCACCTCCTCTTCCTCTGAAACCAGAGAGGGGTTCCTCTCTCCACAGTGTGAGACAGAGACACTCTACACCATATCTCATAGATTTGTAAGGAAAGGTATGATATGTACAGTGTATTTGGCCCCCAAGGTCACATAAGGAGGCTTTATTCTTATTCTCATTTCATAGGGTTGTAAACCAAGGCATGAGATTTTAAGTAACTTCTCCAAGGCACTATAGCTGAGCAGTGGTAGTACAATAATTTGAATATGGTAGCCCTGGCTCCAGTGCCAGTTCATACAATTTTTGAACAGAAGACATTATATAATTATTATTAAATTCTTAAGTTCCTCAATAGAATTCAAAATTAAAATTTAAAGATAAATTTCCCTCAAAAATAACAAAGCCTAAAATCTCTCCCCTCCTTCATTTGTTATTCTGCTTTGTCTTTTTTTTTAACTTTTATTTAATGAATATAAATTTCCAAAGTACAGGCCGGCGCCGTGGCTCACTAGGCTAATCCTCTGCCTAGCGGCGCCGGCACACTGGGTTCTAGTCCCGGTCGGGGTGCCAGATTCTGTCCTGGTTGCCCCTCTTCCAGGCCAGCCCTCTGCTATGGCCCGGGAGTGCAGTGGAGGATGGCCCAGGTGCTTGGGTCCTGCACCCACATGGGAGACCAGGAGAAGCACCTGGCTCCTGGTTTCGGATCAGCGCAATGCGCTGGCCACAGCGCGCCGGCCGCGGCGGCCATTGGAGGGTGAACCAACGGCAAAAGGAAGACCTTTCTCTCTGTCTCTCTCTCTCACTGTCCACTCTGCCTGTCCAAAAAAAAAAAAAAAAAATTCCAAAGTACAACTTATGGATTACAATGTCTTCCCCTCCTCATAACTTCCCTCTCACCCACAACCCTCCCCTTTCCCACTCCCTCTCCCCTTCCATTCACATCAAGATTCATTTTCAATTCTCTTTATATACAGAAGATCAGTTTAGCATACATTAAGTAAAGATTTCAACAGTTTGCACCCACATAGAAACACAAAGTGAACAATACTGTTTGAGTACTAGTTATAGCATTAAATCACAATGTACAGCACATTAAGGACAGAGATCCTACATGAGGAGTAAGTGCACAGTGACTCCTGTTGTTGACTTAACATCTGCTTTGTCTTAAACATAACTCTAAGAGCTTTTCCACTCACCATTCTATTTCCTCCCTTAAAGCTTTCTTGCTTTTCATTTGTTCACTTCCCCTGTGGTACCTACTAACTCACACCTACATCTCTGCACCCTTACTGCTATCTTTGATGTGATCCACTGAACAGTTCCAAAGCCTACACAAGGCTTTGACTGGATGCATCTCAAATGTAGTATTTGGGGAAAGTAGAACTGCTTCTATTCTCTGAAATTCATCCCCCCAGCTATTACCCTTCCCGAGCTGCAAATATGTGGGTGGAATATTTCTGAATTTAAGATGCTCAGCTACTGTTTCACAGAGAATAATACATGGTCCATTCTGCTTCTACATCTTCCATGTGATAATGGCTCTTAATGAGGGATTTAGGTGCCAGGAGATCAGTAATATTCACATCCTCTGAGAGATAGTATGAGAAGGAAAGAGGATGAGTGATATCAGAATCCCTAGATATGGACTTTGATTCACTCATTTCATAATAGCTGTTTAACCTTGAGAAAATCAGTTAATACTTGTGAACTGTAATTTCTTCTCATTTTTTTTTAAAAAAAAGCACAGTAATAAATCTACCATATTTAGGATTTATACTCAGCATTGTGAAAGAAAACCTAAAACAACAGTGGCCTACATGGCATGCCTGCCTAGTTCTTCTATATACACTGGCTGGCATGGTGGCTCAGAGATTATCAACATTTAAATTCTTTTAACTTGTGTTCTATCACTCCCAGTGTACAGTTTCACCTTGTGATGCATGAGGGTTTCACTTCCTCCCACGGTCACAACATATCTGCTATCTGGTTACAAATGAGAAAGATGAGCCGAAGAAACAGATGACCCTGCGTGTAAGCACATTATTCAGAAGTTAAAAGCAGGGAATGGCATCAGAGAAAATGGCAGAATTAGAGAACACCCTAAAACTATGTTCTTCATTAAAGCAATGACAAAACTTGCAAAAAATAATCAGAATTACCTTTTTCAGAACTCTGGAAACTATCCACAGGCTTACTGCAACCCGGGAAGCATTTTTTCAAGAAAGGCAGCCAAGCTTCAGTGAGAACAGTACATTGTATGCGTTTTAACTTACCCTAGACTCACGCCTTTATCTCCAGGTCCACAGTAGCCTTGGAAACCTAACGTCTGCATTCTCAGTGAACACATGCAGTCTGGTAGCCACTGGAGGAAGCTAGAGCTCCCTCGAAGCCTCACTCCCAAAGAACTGTCATTATTTGGATTGTCCAGTGAATGATCTCACTTCTGAAACTGTCTGTCTTCGACATGTCTCAGATTGATCCAGTGTAAAAAGTCTTTCCCTAATCTTAGTTGAAAACAATTATAGGCACGTATTCAAATTGCAGCTAGCTGAGACAGCTATCCCGAGTGGATAAATCTGAAAATAGATCTACCATATGACCCAGCCATCCCACTCCTTGGAATTTACTCTAATGAAGTGAAATCAGGATATGAAAGAGTGATTTGTACCCTCATGTTCATCACAGCTCAATTCACAATAGCTAAGATATGGAATCAACCCAAATGTCCATCAACTGATGATTGGATAAAGGAATTATGGTATATATACACTGTGGAATACTACTCAGTGATAAAAAATGAAATCCTGTCTTTTGCAACAAAAATGGATGCAACTGGAAACCATTATACTTAGTGAAATAAGCCAATCCTCAAAAGACAGATACCATATTTTTTGCTAATCTGTGGTAAATAATAGAATACCTAAATAATGTAATGTTTAGAGTTAAAGGACATTTTGAGATTCAATCATTGTTTACAGCCCTTGTCTCAACTGCTAAGGAACAGTGTTTCTTCATACTATTTGTTGAACTCTTTATTTGGTGTAGGGTTACCTTTACAATCATTAAGTAAACTGAAAATAGATCTTTGGAAAAAATTGAGTGGGAAAAAGAGAGGGAGGAGGAAGAAAGTTTGGGGCACTGGCAGAAGAGAGTGTAGGGTGAGAAGTATCACTATGTTCCTAAAACTGTATACCCTAAATAATTTTTTTTAATTAGGGCAAACAACACAGGAAGACTAACTAAGAAGCCTAAATGAGAAAAGATGTTGAGGGAGACTTTGAAAAGGTCTGATATATCCTTGGGAATACAGAATGCCACATGCATGTATATAGTTAGGCGCATATCCAGGGCTCTGCATATGCTCATGAAAGACTTGGGAAGGCTCTAAGTTCTCACTTTGGCTCTGACAAGTAGGAAATGAAGGCTAAAGTTGAGTTTCCAACTACATATCTGAGGGCTGAAGACAAGTGCCAACATGCAAACAGAATCTTTTGGCAAAAATTATAAGACATATTGCTTCTACACCTTTAGGAAAATTTCTATGAAGTCATTAAATGAACCATGAAAGCTATAGGGGACATATACAACAAACAATAAAGACTTTGCAGAATTCATTCTGATAAGTCAGTAAATAAACAGTAAGAAAACCCTGTGTGTGTCAGTAGGGGTAGAGGAGTTCTGATTTCCAGAATTATCAAATGATTTTTTTTAACTTTTACTTAATAAATATAAATTTCCAAAGTATAGCTTATGGATTACAATGGCTTCCCCCCCCATAACTTCCCTCCCACCCACAACCCTGCCATCTCCCACTCCCTCTCCCATTCCATTTGCATCAAGATTCATTTTCAGTTATCTTTATATACAGATGATCAATTTAGTACATATTAAGTAAAGATTTAAACAGTTTGCACCCACACAGAAACATAAAATGTAAAATATTGTTTGAGTAATAGTTATAGCATTAATTCACATTGAACAACACATTAAGGACAGAGACACTCATGACAAGAGCCTAGGGAGATTACTGGCGCCATAAACAGGAGTGTCAATTTGTTAAGTCAACAACAGGAGTCACTATGCACTTACTCCTCATGTAGGATCTCTGTCCAAATGATATTATTTAAAATCTCCAATTTTCAACAAAATCTATGATCATGATAAAGAGAAAGTACAACTTATAAATAGGGACAAAGCAATCAATGGAAACTGTCCCTGTAGAAATCCAGACATTGCATTTATTAGACAGACATTACATCAATTATTTTAAATACTTTCAAAGAACTAAAGGGAGTAATGTCTAAAGAACTAGTGAAAACTCTGAGAATTGCCTTAATTAAGTTAGTTTTAACCTAATCTAGATTTTGATAAAATAAGATGTTCATTGTAATCAACAGAACCATCTAAGAGAATAAGTCAAAATATATGGGAAAAGGACTAACAAGGAAGGAAAAGTAAATGATATGCTAGAAAGTATCTATTTAAAAGAAAATGGAGGGGTCAGAGCTGTGACATAGCAGGTACCTACAGTGCCAGCATTCCATATGGGTGCTGATTCGAGTCCCAGCTGCACCACTTCCAATCCAGCTCTCCACTATGGCCTGGGAAAGCAGTGGAAGATGGCCCAAGTCCTCGGACCCCTGCTCCCATATGAGAGACCCAGAAGAAGCTCCTGGCTCCTGGCTTCAGATCAGTGCAGCTCTGGCCATTGCAGCCATCTGGGAAGCAAACCAGCGGATGGAAGACCTCTCTCTCTCTCTCTCTCTCTCTCTACCTCTCTGTAACTCTGCCTTTCAAATAAAAAAAATCTTTAAAAAATAAATAAATAAAAGAAAATAGAGAGAAGAGCTGTGTACAAAACAAATAAATCTTACTTTAGCAATAATTATATAAAATGTAAATGCATAAATAGTAAAAGATTGACAGAATTAATTTTTAGAACATAATTCAAAAAATAAAAGAAAAATAAGAAAGGAGGGAAAACAGAGGATTGGAGCAGGGAGGGAAGAAGGATCAGCATTAGAATCCACAGCTTTAAGAGTCCCACAAGTGCAAAGTGCTGAAATCTTTACTTAGTATATAGTTGGTCTTCTGTACATAAACTTAATTTAAAATGAATCTTAATGAAGAATAGAATGGGAGAGGGAGTAGGAGATTGGATGGAATTTGGGGGGTAGGGTGGGTATGGGAGAAAGAACCACTATATTCCTAAAACTGTACCTATGAAATTTGTATTCATTAAATAAAAGCCTTCTAAAAAAAAAAAAAAAAAGAGTCCCACAAGACTGCCCTCATCTGAAAAGGCTGTCACAAGTATCAAGTTGCCCCACTTCATTACTTAGCTGAAAAGCTGTGACTTCTCTCCCTTTCAGTATCAATAATTTGCTAGAATAATTCATGAGACCTATGAAAATTAAGGTGTTTACTTGCTATGATCAGTTTCTTACCAGTCAGCTATTGCCAAATGGGAAAGTTACATAGATCACGATATGAAGATGGTGGCATAGAGCTTCCACACCCACTCTGAGCATGTCACTCTCCTAGTACCTTGATGAATTCAGTCTTCTGGGGCTCTTTTAACCCCATTTAGGGGTTTCTGGAGGCTTCATTCTGTAGGCATGATTGAGTATATTATAGGTCAATGATAATCAACCCAATCTCCAGCCCCACTCTTCCCTGGAGGATGGATGTGGGACAGAAAGGTCCATGCTTCTAATTAAGATGGTGCTATCTGCTGACTTTCCAAAACGAGTTACTTCATTAAAACAAAAAAATTCTTCTATGACCCTTGTCACTCAGATTCCAATAGCTTCAGAGCTCTATGCCAGGTTCTGGGGATAAAGACCAAGTGTCTTTCCTAAACCACAAGGACACTAATAAAGCGGTTAATTCATCAAGGGAGATAATAATTATAAGCATATATGCACCTAAAAACAGAACCTCAACACACATGAAGCAAAAATGGACAGAACTGAAGGGAGAATTAAATGATTCAGCAACAATAATTAGACTTGAAGACCCCACTTTGAATAATGGGTAGAACAATTAAATAAAAGGCAAATAAGAAAACAGAAAACTTGAACAACTGCATAGTCCAACAAAACCAAACAGACATCTATATAATGTTCCACCCAACAATAGAATATAAATTCTTCTGAAGCACAGGTGCAGAACATTTTCCAGGATTTATTAGTCCATAAAGCACGTCTTAATGATTTAAAGAGATTGAAATCACACCAAGTTTATTCTCTGATCATAAAAGGATGAAGTTATAAACAACAGAAACAATTTTTGAAGTTAAAATATGTGAAAATTAAACAAGACATTCCTAATGAATCAATAGATCAAAGAAGAAATCAACAACAAAGAAATTGCAAAAGATGCACCCATCATTTTCAGTTATATTATACTGGGCATAACTTAGACACATGACTAAAAGAATTGTCATATGAAGCTTGGAGGTATCTTTACTCTGACAATGCATTTAAAGTTTAAATGCTGTGATATTGTGGAAAAATAAGGGAATAGATATTGGGGAATATATATCAGTCTCGGACATGTAAGCTCGGTGTGGGTACCAAATAGAAAAAAATGTAAGACCTTTGTAACTCATAAACCGTTATACAAAAGTGAGTCATTGTTATTACTCATCTGGTCAGGTTAGCAGGGATGCCAGCCATCTCCAAGGCTGACTCAACCCCTAATTGAACAAACACTAAAAAAAAAAAGTATGTTGAACTGAATTCAACATTTATTAGCCAAAATTTCAACCTCTCAGTGCAAGCACAGAAGAGTGTTTCTTCACAAAAGTAGGTTAGAGAAGAGCCTCTTGCTTCCACAAAGTTTCCCTGAAACAGAAGTCCTCTGTTCACATCTTCTTGGGAGCAGGGAGTGTCTCCATAGCAGTTATCACTGTGGGCATTACTAACAGTTTGAGAAATTTGAATAGCCCTTATGAGTTCTTTCTCTCTGATGTTCTTGTGCCGACTGAAATTTGTCATGATTTCTGATTTTTATTTAGAATCTGTTAAATAATTTCACTTTGTATGAAAGAAAAGCAGGGAATATAGCTAATATGCAGTTGAATAAATAAAAGTCCTTGGCCTTGATTTATAAATATTTGCAAACATTAGAGTACCTATAGAGTCTTATCCTAGACCCATGCTTTGAAAGTGCGGTAAACTAGGGCCAGTGCCGGGGCACAGTAGGTTAATCCTCCTCCTGTGGTGCCTACATCCCTTATGAGCCAATACTAGTCTCAGCTGCTCCTCTTCCAATCCAGCTCTCTGCTGTGGCCTGGGAAAGCAGTAGAAGATGGCCCAAGTCCTTGGGCCCCTGCACCTGCATGGGAAACCGGGAAGAAGCACCTGGCACCTGGCTTCAGATCGGTGCAGCTCTGGCCATTCCAGCCATTTGGGGAGTGAACCAACAGATGGAAGACATTTCTCTGTGTGTCTCTCTCTCACTGTCTGTAACTCTACCTCTCAAATAAATAAATAAAGTCTTTTAAACAAATTTAAGAAAAAAAGTGCAGTAAACCAGTCACAGAACAAACACCCTTTTTCCAAATCTGGTATCCAGTCAACTCTGTTCACAAGAGGAATTACAAAATAATAACAATCTACATGACAAATATCAAAATCCAAAATAATTTCTATATATTGAAGAAATAATCAAAAATAAATAAATACTCCGATGTCCTCCCTTCTAGAGTATTATTGTTAGAATAAAGCATAATATAAAATATTCCTGGATTTGGGGCAATATGTTCACCACAATCTAGAAGCTTCTTTGGGATCGATGTTTAAACAAAATCTGATGTAACATTTTCATTTTACCTCAATGTATTTCTATGTTGTTCTTTTGTCAAAAATATTATATTAAAATGCTTACATCAAACACTAATGATATTCCAAGGAGAATGACCATGTGTAACATATGGCTGCAGTACCCCCACACAGCGTGGCACTCTCCTTTTAGAACTCTTGAGAATAGGATAAGACCAGGGCTTGTTTCATGTTCATTCTCAGCTGCACACCTGCTGACCAGTAGTATTTCTGTTCTAATCCTATTCCTCTTCTGATAGGAGATTCATGTTGAAAACACTGGGAACACTGAAGATAATGCCAGGGGCACTCCCACCAGAGCCTCTGCTTATTGTTTGGTACACAGCCATCGTTCTCATCTGCTTTGTTTATTTGTATATCCTACGTGTTGGAACATTTTTGGGCACACTGTAGGTAATCTATTAGTATTTATTGGCCAGCTGATACCTTCTAGGGATTTCATTGTTAGACCTTTTGTTCCAGCAAATAAATAATGTGTCTGATTTCATAAAATAAAATATTGAATGAAAGCTATCATTTATTGGTGTCCTATTTTCATGAGCCAACCATGAGAATGCATTTCAACTATGTCAGAGGTTTCTTGGCCTGTGATTTACAGAGAAAGAGAATAGGCCAAGTCACACAATTAGGAAGAGGCCTTTCTGAAATGAACCTGTTTCCACTAGGCCTCCCTGACTCCCCCCTTTCAGAAGCCACTTACTTTAAAGGCCAGTGATGCAAATAACCCTTTGCTCCTGCGTTTACATAACTTTATCCAAAGTGATTTTAGAGGTTGAATATCTAACACTTTGTCTGATCTGGCCTCAAGTGTGCCTCATTAGTTTCATTAATATTGCTCTGTGCTGTTCAAAGCAGTAGCCACTAACCCCATGAATGGCTAAATGAGCACCTGAAAAGTGGAAGCATCTACTGAGATTTAGTATGAGAAGCATCTCCAAGATTTAGTATGAGAAGCATCTCCAAGATTTAGTATGCAAAGATGAATGCAAATTATCTAAATAATTTTATAATGATTACATGATGAAATTATTATAGAATATTAAAATTAATTTTCATTATTTATCCTTATATTTTTGTAATGTGGTCACTAGGCTATTTAAAATTAGATATGCATCTTGCATTATGTTTCTATAGGGTAGTGTTGGGATACCTTTTCAGACAATTTTAGTTCTGTTTAGGCATGAGACAGATAGAAGGAAACACACACAAGTGCATCTGCACAATCCCTGTTCTTCAATAAACGTATAGTGATGTATAAAAAATGGACACACGCACATTAAGAGCTGAATTAATAGGAAGTGTGTGCAAGCTGCTTCACAGTATTGTCAGGTATTGTGTAAGAACTTGCCTAGCCTATCTGGTCATTAGTCTCCCTCTATTGTGCCCCTTAACCCATCAACATATGAAACAGCATCTTTGTTGCTACAGGTGTGTAATTTGGAACCACTGAAACTAGGACCCTGGTCCCATCACTTACTATCTCTGTGGCTTTGGCTAGGTAGTTCTCTGATGACATTTTAAAATACAGATGAAAATATCAGTGCCACTTAAAACAAGGGTTGTTACAAAGTTGGAATGATACAGCAGTACCTATCTCAAAGGATGGTGTAAATAACAAATGATCTAACATGGGTGTTATCGCCCATTAGGGCTGCTATGACAAAGTGTCATAGGCTTAGTGACTTTGTTTATTTTTGAAAACTTTTATTTTAGAAAATCTCATATGATTTCTTGTTTTTTATAATTTTATTTATATAAGGTGATCAAATATATTTCTTTTTTTAAGATTTATTTATTTATTTGAAAGAGTTACACAGAGAGAGAAGGAGAGACAGACACAGAGAGAGAAGGATCTTCCATCCACTGGTTCATTCCCCAGTTGGCCACAATGGCTGGAGCTGTGCCAATCTGAAGCCGGGAGCCAAGAGCTTCTTCTGGGTCTTCCACACAGGTGCAGGGGCCCAAGGACTTGGGCCATTTTCTACTGCTTCCCCAGGCCATAGCAGAGAGCTGGTTCAGAAGTGGAACAGCTGGGATTTGAACCGGCACCCATATAGGATGCCAGCACTGCAGGCTGGGGCTTTACCTGCTACACCACAGCACCGACCCCCAAATGTATTTCATACATAGAGATTTAGGAGAATAGTGATAATTCCCACTCTACCCTTCCTTCCACCCATACACCCACCCCCTGCCTCCTTCCTTTCTAATCCTTCTATTCATTTTTACAATGACATTCTTTCAGTTTACTTTATGATGATAAGCTTAATCCTTCACTAAGTAAAGAATGGTGATAGTGGGCATCCTTGTCTGGGTCCAGATTTAAGTGGATATGCTTCCAGCTTTTGCCCTTTCAACATGTTACTGGTTGAAAGTATATTTTGTCATATATTGCCTTGATTGTGTTGAGGAATGTTTCTTCTCTACTCAATTTGTTTAAGATTTCCATCATGAAAGATGTTATATTTTATTAAATACTTTCTCTGCATCTATTGAGGCAACAATATTTTTTCTTCAATTTGTTAATGTGATATATCACATTTATTGACTTGTATGTGTTGAACACTCCCTGCATACCAGGGATAAATCCCACTTGGTCTGGGTGAATGATCTTTCTGATGTGTTGTTGGATTCAATTAGCTAGTATTTTGCTGAGGATTTTTGCATCTATGTTCATCATCAGTGATATTCTTCTATGGTTCTCTTTATTTGTTGTGTCTTTTGCTGATTTCTGGAATTAAGATGATGCAAGCCTCCTAGAAGGAGTTTAGAAAGATTCCCTCCCTTTAAATTGTTTCGAATAGTTTGAGAAGTTCTTCTGAAAAGTCTGGTATATCCAGCTGTGAAGCCTGGGTATTTCTTTTTTGGGAGGGTCGTTATTACTGACTCAACCTCCCTCTTGGTTATTGGTCTGTTTCTATGGTTTCATGATTCAATTTTGGAAGATTGTATGTGTGCATGAATCTGTCCATTTCTTCTCGGTTTTCCAACTTTCTGGCATTTAACTGTTTTTAGTCATTCCTAATGATTCTTTTTATTTCTGTGGTATCTGCTGTTACATCTCTTTTTTCATCTCTGATTTTATTGATCTGAATCTTCTCCCTCTTATTTTTTGTTAGTTGAGCCACTGATGTATCAATTTTGTTTATTTTTTCAAAAAATTATTTTTTATTTCACTGATTTTTTGTTTTTTATTTTTGTTTTTAATTTTTTCTCTAATTTTAATTATTTTTTCCTCCTGCTATTTTTTTTCACGTGTTATTTTTCTACGGCCTTAAGATGCATTGATAGATCATTTGTTTGATGCCTTTCCAATTCTTGATGTAGGCACTATTACTATGAACTTGTCTCTTAACACTGCTTTTTCTGTGTACCATGGGTTTTGATATGTTGTATTATCATCTTCATTCTTTTGCAGGAATTTTTGTATTTCCCTTTTGACTTCTTCTATAACCCACTGTTCTTTTAGGAACATGTTGTTCTTTCTCCATGTGTTTGCATATTTTCTAGAGATTCTTAAGTTGTTAATTCCCAGCTTCATTCCATTGTGGTCAGAAAAGATACATGGTATGATGTCAATTTTTTTTTCTGAATTTGCTGAGACTTGTCCTAGCATGTGGTCTATCCTAGAGAAAGTTCCATACACTGATGAAAAGAATGTGTATTCTTCAACTATGGGATGAAATCTTCTGTAAATATATCAGATAGGTGCATTTGGTCAACAGTGTAGATTAGCTCTGTCGTTTCTTTGTTGATTTTCTGTCTAGTTGATCTGTCCATTGATGAAAGTGGAGTGTTGAAGTCCTCCATTACTATTGTATTGGAGTCTATGTCTCCCTTTAGATCCATTAACATTTGTTTTAAATAGCAGGCTCCCTGGCATTGGGTGCATATACATTTACTATATGACTAGGCAGCTTTTAAACAGCAGAAATCTATTTCCCTCAGCTATGGAGGCTAGAAGTCATTTCCACATAGACAGTGTCTCCAGCTCTGTCTTCTGGTAGAAAGGGCATGACAGTTCTTAGGGACCTCATGTTGGGAAAAAAATTAAATTGAAAGATGTTTATATTGACACAAAAACATTTCAAAAGTTGTGCAGTTTTTTCATAACATCCATTTCCCATTAACTTCTTTAAAATTTTTGTTTAAGTTATACAAGTTTGTATAACTTGTATTTGTTATTAATCTGTGTAGGTTCTCTATGTCTTCATGACTCAATTTTGGTAGACTTTATGTGTCTAGAAATATATCCATTTCTTCTAAGTTTCCCAATTTGTTGGCATATAACTCATTGTAGTAATTCCTGATAATTCTTTTTATTTCTGTGGCATCTGTTTTTACATTTCCCTTTTTATCTCTGATTTTATTGACTTGGATCTTCCCCTCATTTTTTCTTGGTTAGTTGCACCAATGGTGTATTTTAAAAAGCTCTTCTTTCACTGTTCTTTTGTATTTTTATCTCAATTTTATTTATTTTTTCTCTAATTTAATTATTTCTTTCTACATACTAATTTTGGGTTTGCTTTGTTATTGCTTATCTAAGTCCCTGTGATGCACTGATAACTCATTTATTTGGTGCCTTTCCAATTTCTTCATGTAGACACCAATTACTATAAAATTCCCTCTTAACACTGCTTTTGCTGTATTCTGAAGTTTTGATATGATGTATTGTCATCTTCATTTGTTTCCAGAAATTTTTGCTATCTCTTTTGATTTCTTCTATAACCCACTTTTCATTCAGGAACATGTTGTTCAGTCTGCATGTGCTTATATATGATCTAGAGATTCTTGAGTTGTTTATTTCCAGCTTCATTCCATTGAGGTTAGATAAGATGCATGGTATGATTTTGAATTTTTGAGTTTGCTGAGACTTGCATTACAGTTTAGCATATGGTCTATCCTAAAGAAAGTTCAATGCACTGATGAGAAGAATGTGTACTCTGCAACTGCGCAGTGAAAAGTTCTTTAGCTATCAGTTAGGTCCTTTCAATCCATTGTGCTGATTAGTTCTGTTGTTTCTTTGTTGATCTGTTTAGTTGATCCATCCATTGATAAAAGTGGGGTGGTGAAGTCCCCTGTGACTATTGTATTGGAGTTTATGTCTCCCTTTAGATCCATTAATACTTCTTTTAAATAGTCATGCACCCTTAAATTGGGTACATATACATTTATTATAGTCACTTCTTCCTGTTGAATTGATCCCTTAATCATTACATAGTGCCCTTCTTCATCTCTTTTTTTTTTAAGAAATACATTTTTTAAAAACCTTTCACATGTTAAATTTCTTAATTGTTTTTTTTAACTTTTATTTAATGAATATAAATTTCCAAAGTACGATTTATGGATTACAATGGCTTCCCCCCCATACCGTCCCTCCCACCCACAACCCTCCCCTTTCCAACTCCCTCTCCCCTTCCATTCACATCAAGATTCATTTTCGATTATCTTAATATACAGAAGTTCAGCTTAGTATACATTAAGTAAGGATTTCAACAGTTTGCTCCCACACAGAAACATAAAGTGAAAAATAATAGATGATTTTTTTAAAATGATGATGAAATCAGATCAGACCTATTGTCATGTTTAATCCCAGTGAGAGTCAAGTTGGGAATTGATAATTTCTTTTTTTTTTTACAGAGGATCAGTTTAGTATGCATTAAGTAAAGATTTCAACAGTTTGCACCCCCATAGAAACACAAAGTGAAATATATTGTTTGAGTACTCGTTATAGCATTAAATCTCAATGCACAGCACATTAAGGACAGAGATCCTACATGAGGAGTAAGTGCACAGTGACTCCTGTTGTTGACTTTACCAATTGGCACTCCTGTCTATGGCATCAGTAATCTCCCTACGCTCCAGTCATGAGTTTCCAAGGCTATGGAAGCCCTCTGAATTCTCCGATTCTTATCTTGTTTAGACAAGGTCATAGTCAAAGTGGAGGTTCTCTCCTCCCTTCAGAGAAAGGTACCTCCTTCTTTGAAGACCTGTTCTTTCCACTGGGATCTCACTCACAGAGATCTTTTGCCAGAGTGTCTTGGCTTTCCATGCCTGAAATACTCTCATGGGCTTTTCAGCCAGATCCGAATGCCTTTAGGGCTGATTCTGAGGCCAGAGTGCTATTTAGGACATCTACCATTCTATGAGTCTGCTGAGTATCTCACTTCCCATGTTGGATCACTCTCCCCTTTATTTATTCTATCGGTTAGTGTTAGCAGGTACTAGACTTGTTTATGTGCTCCCTTTGACTGTTAGTCCTTTCATTATGATCAATTGTGAACTGAAATTGATCACTTGGAATAGTGAGATGGCATTGGTACATGCCACCTTGATGGAATTGAATTGGAATCCCCTGGTATGTTTCTAACTCTACCATTTGGGGCAAGTCAGCTTGAGCATGTCCCAAATTATACATCTCTTCCCTCTCTTATTCCCACTCTTATGTTTAACAGGGATCACATTTCAGTTAATTTTCAACACTTAAGAATAACTGTGTATTAATTACAGAATTAAACCAGTCATATTAAGTAGAACAGACAAAAAAACTACTAAGAGGGATAATGTATTAAGTTGTTCATTAACAGTCAGGGCTATGCTGATCAAGTCACCGTTTCCCATAGTGTCCATTTCACTTCAGGAGGTTTCCTTTTTGGTGTTCAGTCAGTTGTCACCGATCAGGGAGAACATATGGTATTTGTCCCTTTGGGATTGGCTTATTTCACTCAGCATGATGTGTTCCAGATTCCTCCATTTTGTTGCAAATGACTGGATTTCGTTGTTTCTTACTGCGGTATAGTATTCTAAAGAGTACATGTCCCATAATTTCTTTATCCAGTCTACCGTTGATGGGCATTTAGGTTGGTTCCAGGTCTTAGCTATTGTGAATTGAGCTGCAATAAACATTAGGCTGCAGACCGCTTTTTTATTTGCCAATTTAAATTCCTTTGGGTAAATTCCAAGGAGTGGGATGGCTGGGTCGAACGGTAGGGTTATCTTCAGGTTTCTGAGGAATCTCCAGACTGACTTCCATAGTGGCTTGACCAGTTTGCATTCCCACCAACAGTGGGTTAGTGTCCCTTTTTCCCCACATCCTCGCCAGCATCTGTTGTTGGTAGATTTCTGAATGTGAGCCATTCTAACCGGGGTGAGGTGAAACCTCATTGTGGTTTTGATTTGCATTTCCCTGATTGCTAATGACCTTGAACATTTTTTCATGTGCCTGTTGGCCATTTGGATTTCCTCTTTTGAAAAATGTCTATTGAGGTCCTTGGCCCATCTCTTAATTGGGTTGTTGGATTTGTTTTTGTTGAGTTTCTTGATCTCTTTGTAGATTCTGGTTATTAACCCTTTATCTGTTGCATAGTTTGCAAATATTTTTTCCCATTCTGTCTGTTGTCTCTTCACTCTCCTGACTGTTTCTTTCTTCTTCATCTCTTTTAACAGTTTTTATATTATACTCTATTTTTTGTCTATTAGGATGGAAATACCTGCCCTTGTTTTGCTTTCCATTGTCATAGAATATCTTTCTCCATCCTTTCACTTTCAGTCCACATGTATCTTTGTTGGTAAGCTATGTTTCTTGTAGGCAGCAAATAGATTTGTTTTTGAATCCATTCAGCCATTCTGTATCTTTTAACTCTAGAGTTAAGGCTAATTACATTCAAGGTGACTATTAAGTAATCACTTTGCCCTGTCATTTCTCCATAAATGCTCCTATTGTCTTCTCTAGACCCCTTTTGTACTTTTACTGGGGGATTTCCTGCCCTCACATTCTTTCATAATGAGGGCTATATTTCTGTGTTTCTGTGTGTAACACATCCTTAAGCATCTGTTGTAAGGCTGGATGAGTAGTGACAAAATCTTTCAAATTCTATTTGTTACAGAAGGTCTTTATTTCACCTTCATTCATAAATGAGAGCTTTGCAAGGTCCAGTACTTTGGGTTTACAGTTTTTTTTTTTCTTTTAAGGCTTGGGCTATATTTTTCCATTCCTTTCTAGCCAGTAGCGTTTATGATGAGAAGTCAGCCATGAGTCTAATTGGAGATCCTATAAATGTAATCTGGCGTTTCTCTCATGTGTATTTTAGAAACTTTTCTTTATGTTTTACTATGGAAAGTTTGACTACAATGTGTCGTAGTGATGTAATTTTCTGGTCATGTCTGTTAAGAGTTCTATGTACTTCCTCTACTTGGATATTTCTTTCTTTCTCCAAATTGGGGATGTTTTCTATAATTATTTTGCTAAATTGGCCTTCTAGTCCATTCTCCCTTTCTCCACCTTTTGGAACTCATAAGACTCGTATGTTGGTTCAATTGCTAGTATCCCATAAATCTCCAAGATTATTTATTTTGGGGTTTTCTCCTCCTCCTTTTCTTCCTCCTCCTCCTCCTCCTTCTTTGGTCTCACTGTAAGATTTCCAAAGATTTGTTTCTATTTTGTATATTCTTTCATCTATCTCACCAAATCTGCTGCTAAGGTTTTCTACCACAATTTTTTGTTTCTTTTTAAACTTTTTTAAATAAATATAAATTTTGAAAGTACAACTTTTGGATTATAGCAGTTTTTCCCCCATAACCTCCCTCCCACCAGCGACCATCCCATCTCCTACTCCCTCTCCCATCCCATTCTTTATTAAGATTTATTTTTTAATTTATTTGACAGGTAGAGTTATAGACAGAGAGAAATACAGAGAGAAAGGTCTTCACTCCACTTGCCCAGTCCCCAAATGGCTGCCACGGCCAGCGCTGTGCTGATCCAAAGCAGGAGCCAGGTGACCCTTCCTGGTCTCCCATGTGGGTACAGGGGCCCAAACACTTGGGCCATCCTCAACTGTCCTCCTGGGCCACAGCAGAGAGGTGGACTGGAAGAGGAGCAAGTGGGACAAGAACCCAGTGCCCACATGGGATGCTGGTCCCACAGGTGGAGGATTAATCAAGTGAGCCACGGCACCAGCCCCAAGATTCAATTTTAATTATCTTTATATACAGAAGATCAACTTGGTATATACTAAGTAAAGATTTCAACAGTTTGCACCCACAGAGATACACAAAGTATAAAGTACTGTTTGAATACTAGTTTTACCATTAATTTGCATAGTATAATACATTAAGGACAGAGATCCTACATGGGGAGTAAGTGCACAGTGACTCCCGTTGTTGATTTAACAATTGACACTCTTATTTATGACATCAGTAATCATCCAAGGCTCTGACATGAGCTGCCAAGGCTATGGAAGCCTCTTGAGTTCACAAACTACGACCTTATTTATACAAGACCATAATCAAAGTGAAAGTTCTCTCCTCCCTTCAGAGAAGGGCACTTCCTTGTTCATTAACAGTCAGGGCTATGCTGATCAAGTCACCGTTTCTCATGACACTGGTCTTGTTTATGTGATGCCTTTGACTCTCAGACCTATCATTGTGATCAATTATGAACTGAAACTGATCACTTTGATTGGTAAGATGGCATTGGTACATGCCACCTTGATAGGATTGAATTGGGATCCCCTGGCACGTTTCTAGCTCTACCATTAGGAGTAAGTCCAAGTGAGCATGTGCCTAACTGTACATCTCCTCCTTCTCTTATCCCCCCTCTTATAGTTAACAAAGATAAATTTTCAGTTAAATTTAAACACCTAAGAATAATTGTGTGCTAATTAGAGAGTTCAACCAATAGTATTAAGTAGAACAAAAAAAAATACTAAAGGGTATAAAATAGTAAGCTGTTCCTCAACAGTCAGGACAAGGGCTAATCAAGTCATTGTTTCTCTTAGTGTCTTTTTCACTTCTACAGGTTTCCTTTTAGGTTCTCAGTTAGTTGTCACAGATCAGGGAGAACATATGATATTTGTCCCTTCAGGACTGGCTTATTTCACTTAGCATGATGTTTTCCAGATTCTTCCATTTTGTTGCAAGTGAGTGGATTTCATTTTTTTTTACCGCTGTGAAGTATTCCATAAAGTACATATCCCATAATTTATTTATCCAGTCTTCTGTTGATGGGTATTTAGGTTGATTCCATGTCTTAGCTATTGTGAATTGAGCTGCAATAAACATTGAGGTGTAGACAACTCTTTTATTTGCCAATTTAATTTGCTTTGGGTAAATTCCAAGGAGTGGGATGACTGAGTCATGTGTCTACCACATTTTTTATTTGATCTATTGAATTTTTCATTTCAAATATTTCATTTTTATTTCTCTTTAAAATCTTGATTTAATGAAAAAATTTTCATTCATGGCACGTATTGTTTTCTTTAGTTTGTAGATTTGTTTCTTACTGCTTTTGAGTAATACTGTGTTTAATTTTTTGAATTGTTTCTTTCTGGCATTACCTCAATCTCTTCATCTTCACATTCTAGTATTAAAATGTTATTTTGTTCCTTTTGGGGGCATGGGTCATGGTGTCTTCCTTATTCTTGTTTCTTGAATTTTTGTGTTTATTTGTAGGCATATATGGTGTTAATTTTTTGCTTTTTTCCCTCTGCTGGCTTTTAACTTAGAGCTATGCCACTTTGACTTAATGAAATATGTACACTTTCAGTGAATACAAAGAGGTGTGTGGTGGGCGTGACCAGGGAGCTCTGGTCAGGGCTCCAGGGTGGGAAGAGTATATAGGGTAATGCTCGAATTGGGCATGGCAGGTCTCAATGCTCAAGTGTTAGCCCCCACTGTGTTCCACACCCCCATATGAACCACACAAATGATCTGCACAGTCCCCACTGTGAGCTTAGTTCCCACTGCAATGATGTGCTCCAGACAACCAAAGAGCTCTGAGTGTGTGGAGCCAGACCCACTGATAGCGCAGAGACCCAGTTACACTGGGCACCTTCTCAGCACTCAAGGTTCCCACAGCTGCTGGTTGCAGAGGTTTCTCCCTGCCCTTCCAGCCTGTCCAGTCAATAGAGGCAGATGTTTCCCATGGCAGTTCCACCTAGGCATCTTGATCCTAGAAGGCTGCAGGCACCTCACAGTCCAACGCGTGGTTGTCTGGCCTCCTCCCAGTCAGGCTCAAAGTCAGTGGGAACTTCAGATTATTCCCTCCACTAGAATCTCTAGATCACATGCATGCAAGAGCCACTGGCTGAATGCTGCTCTCTCACACCCACTGCTGCCAGTACTGCTGAGAAGGTGGAGTCTAATCAGTCAGTTGCTGTGAGCACACACATAGTCTTCTGCAGCTCTTGCCAAAATACAAAACGGCACCTGCCCTTTCTCAGCTGGGCAGTGGACACTGCTGTGGGAAAGTTTTGGCATGATAAATATTCCCCCTCTACTTCCACTGAGTCCATGGGCAACCGCTAGCAACAGCTAGCCCCTAGGGCTCCAGTCTAGACTCATGGTGTGTTCTCCTTCTGGCTATATCACCATAGATTGCTGCAATTCTTCTCACTTCTGTCTCCAAGCTGCTGCCCACTCTGGCTCTCCTCAGGGACCTCTTTTTTTTTTAAGTTTTATATTTAATGAATACAAATTTTATAGGTACAACTTTAGGAATATAGTGATTCTTCCCCCAAAACCCACTCCCATCCTACCTCCTACTCCCTCTCTCATTCCATTCTTCATTAAGATTCATTTTTAATTAATTTTATATACAGAAGATCAACTCTATGCTAAGTAAAGAATTCAACTGTTTGCACCCTCACACAAATATAAAGTACTGTTTGAGAACAAGTTTTGCAGTTAATTCTCATAATACAACTCATTAAGGACAGAGGTCCTACATGGGGAGTAAGTGCACAGTGACTTCTGTTGTTAATTTAACAGTTAACACTCTTATTTATGACGTTAGTGACCACCCGATGCTCTTTCCATGAGTTGCCAAGGCTGTGGAAGCCTTTTGTGACCACAAATTCATTCAGTATTTAGATAAGTCCATAAGCAAAGTAAAAGTTCTCTCTTGCCTTCAGAGAAAAGTACATTCTTCTTTGATGGCCCTTCTTTCCACTGGGGTTTCACCCACAGAGATCCTTCATGTAGGATATTTTTTGTCACAGTGTCTTGGCTTTCCATGCCTGAAAGGCTTTCATGGGCTTTTCAGCAGGGGCCTCTTTTAAAATGGCACTAATGGCAGTCTGGCATTGTGGTAAAGTGAGTAAAGCCACTACCTGTGACATTGGCTTCCCACTTGAACTCAGATTCTAGTCCTAGTTGTTTCACTTCTGATCCAGCTCCATGTTAATGTGCCTGGGGAATCAGCAGAAGATGGCTCATGTGCTTGGGCCCCTTTACCCATGTGAGTGAGCCAGAAGAAGCTCCTGCCTCCTGGCTTCAGTCTGGCCCAGACCCCAATCATTCTGACCACTTGAGCAGTGAACCAGCAGATGGAAGATATCTCTCTCTTCCTCTTCCTCTCTCTCTCTTGCTCTCGCTCTCGTTCTCGCTCTCACTCTTGCTATTTCTCTCTCTCTCTCTCTCTCTGTAACTCTGCCTTTTAAATAAATAAAATAAATATTTTTTAAAAAAAGAACCCTAATCCCATTCATGAGAACCCCATCCTCATGACCCAATCACCCCCCAAAAGCCTCTTCTCATATAACTATCACATAGGGGTTATAGTTCAATATAAAAACTTTGAGGGCCAGCACTGTGGCACTTGCAGTGTGAGCATCCCATATGGGCACTAGCTCAAGTGCTGGCTGCTCCACTTCTGATCCAGCTCTCTGCTATGGCTTGGGAAAGAAGTAGAAGATGACCCAAGTCTTTGGGTCCCAGCACCTGGAAGAAGCTACTGGCTCCCGGTTTTGGATCGGCACAGCTCCAGCCATTGTGTCCATCTGGGAGTGAACCAGCAGTAGGAAGACCTTTCTCTCTTTCTCTCTCTCTCTCTCTGCCTCTGCCTCTCTGTGACTCTGCCTTTCAAATAAATAGCTAAATCTTAAAAAAAAAAAAAAAAGCTTTATAGGGAACACAAACATTTAGAAGACCATAGTAATGGGTAAAGTACATAGCATGTGGCCTGGCACACAGAAACTGATAGTAAGTATTTTAGTATTATATTTATTTCCAGCATAGAGCTTATCACAATTCCTCATTACATTATTTATTTGTTACTTGTTTATTGTTTATTACTCTCTCCCTCATCAGAAGGTAAGTTCCTAAAAGACACTTAAGATGGTATATGTTCCAAATCTTATCAAGAGTTTGACACACAGCAGGCTTTCAATAAATATTTGCTGGATGATTCATTGTCTTTAAAATCTATAAACATAGTGTGGTGGCTCTAAGAACAGAAAATGGTAGCTTGAATTCCAGGATAAAGCTGAGAATTTTTTCCATCTTATTTTCTTAGAAGCACATTATCCACCCATCCATAAGAACTCACAGGGTGATGAATATATCGGTAACTTGATAGTTCTGAGGATGAGATCTCCAGGAAGTGCTGCTAAAGGGTGCACTGGCTTGTTGGGTTGGATTCTGCTGTACTCTGGGCATCTGTAAGCAAACATTCTCATCCCAATGGATTGGAGGCTGTGGAGAAAGCAAACATTGAAATGTGACAGCTAATATCCATAAATGAATTGAGGAGTGAAAATTGATGTCTAAGAAGAATGTTAAGAAACTCTGCTGTGTGGTGCACAATTGAATAGTCTTTACAACACCCTTGTGTGTTCTCAGTAAGTCCATGGTTGAAGACCCATTTTATAGTGAAGTGTTTTGGGGCTAAGACTGTTTGGAGGGATATGATGAAATATTGTATCTGGCCCAAGATGAAAATACAGTGTGCCACAGTCACACAAGACAATCTGGGTATGATTGCAAGTGGAATTATCCCCTTAGTGAGAAAACAATGAAAAGGAGTTCCTGAAGGGGTTGGTGCCGTGGCGCACTAGGTTAATCCTCCACCTGCGGCACAGGCATCCCATATGGGCACTGGGTTCTAGTCCTGGTTGCTCCTCTTCCAGTCCAGCTCTCTGCTGGGCCCGGGATGGCAGTGGAGGATGGCCCAAGTGCTTGGGCCCCTGCGCCCATATGGGAGACCAAGAGGAAGCACCTGGCTCCTGGCTTCAGATCGGCATAGCTCCAGCCATAGCAGCCATTTGGGGGGTGAACCAATGGAAGGAAGACCTTTCTCTCTGTCTCTCTCTCTCACTGTCTAACTCTATCTGTCAAATAAAAAAAAAAAAAAAGGAGTTCCTGAAATAAGAGAAAAGGAGAAGCAAAGGCGATGATGCTCATTGGCTGACACAGAAGGCATGTGGGCATCTTGCTGGAGTGGGGAAGCAGTCCCCCAACAGTAACCCTCCAGACATCTGTCCCCTAAGCAGCAGAGTCCAGCTCAATTTACTCAAAATGCACAGGGCAACAAAGTAGAGTGGCAACTGGCTCAGTAGAATGAGAGATTGCTCATGTTGAAACCACAGCCTGGCAGCTCTGGCACTCACTGATCATAGATTTACTGTTCTAGGTTTACGGTTGGTCTAGAATCATGTAAACTGACAATAAGGTAGCTGTGCCAATGAAAAATGGAGCCCAAAGCTATGCCCTTCCTAGTCTTAATGAACCAAGAAAGCTGATTCAATGGTGGCATTATTAGGGTCTCAGCCTGATATTATAGAGTTTATGACCTACACAGCCATCATTAATTGGATGGAGATTCTTGGTGATACAGGTTAAAAATTGACCCCAAAATAAGAATCCCAAATATCCTTTAGAGTCAGCCCTTTCTTCTGGACTGAGGCTCAGCAGAAGTTACAACTTCAGACCAAAGCTGGGACACTGGGTTTCAGAGCCTACTTACTTCCTATTACCGAGATGACAAGCCAAGTTGAGAAGAAAGAGGTGACAAACTCTTTGTTACCATCAGCCACAAACACTTGAAATTCCCCAAATATGTTGGGATATTTCTACTACACCTTTGAACTTGCAGCAGCAAATGCTCCCCTTGGATTAGACCACCTATTCACCTTCTAATCATTTGTTTTAGGAATAAAAACTCTGAACTCTTTCCAGCAAGGCTCAACTTCCTCAGCTTTTTGGTTCCCAAGATATCTTGTGATTTCCACCCATTATCACCCTTGATACACCATTTGATTCTTTGTACAATTTACATCTCTAAGACAAGATAGGGATGCATCTTACTGTAATAACAGCCTCTGGTCTAAGGCCTGACCTGTAGTTATTAAACTGCATCTGACTTGGGAGCTGGTAGAGCTTCGCTGGGAATCTTCTGTGAAGCCCATTCCTTCCCCTTTTCCTCCCCTTCCCCTTAACGCAGGCTCCCTGTTCCTTCCCTTACATAGATTCCTTGTTCTTGAGAACTGCTCCTCCTCACAAAATACAAGAAATTCTTTGAATTGAAAAGCCCAAAGCTGTACGGTGATAAAGGGCAGTAGAGAGAACCCTGGGGGATAGATGACAGAAAATTTGGGTTCCAGCTCCTTCTCTGCCCCCATGGGCTGAGACACTGGGCAAGTCCCTTCTGTCTCCTCTGGAAAACAAAATGGAGTCACCAACATCTCAGATTTCTGAATCTGGTAGAGAAAAAATGTCATTTTATGCTAGCTAACCAAAGAATATCTCTAAAAATGAATGTTAAGAGTCTGAAGTATCAATACTTGGGAAATTAACTACATGTAAACACCTAAACATCTAACTACACAGCATACGTAACAGGACAGGGCAGAGGGAAAGGGGAACTCACCTAAAAGGAAATGAATGAACCAGGCAAGTGAGAGTCCTTGTCTCACGAGTGATGACAGTTTGCCATACCTTAGGATGTGTTCAGCCTTCTGGGTGCAAGATTCCAAAAAAAAGGAGGATATGCTAATTCATAAAAATTGACTGGGACAGATTGATTGAAGAGGGGAGGAGACTAGAAGCAGGGAACTCTGACATGTGAGCAACAGCAGGATCAGGGCAGATTGGAAGGATTAGAGGAGCACACACACATACATGCACACACGCACATGTGTGCGTGTCCCAGCAAAGAAATGGAATAGGGATTCTGAAGCCAAAGAACGGGAATGTCTTGCCCAGGCCCACAGGTTCCAAACTCTGGGCCCAGTCCCCTTTCCCTCAGGCCCATAAAATGGCAGGAAGACCCATCTAAAAAGCTTTCTCTAGGTTTACATAATGAGGCATTATGTAAAGGGTGAACTTAATTTAGCCAAAGTGTTGACCAGAGCAAACAGCAATAAAGCAGACGTGATTAAAAACACGTCAATCACATTTACGCCTTAGAGCATACAATATGTACACAGCCTTCCCATCAGCTGTGCAGCTCCAGGCACCAGACCTGCTAATATGGCCTTTGGCATTGACAATGCCAAAAGCGAAAAGCCTAAGCAGACCCTGAATTTCTAAAGGCACAAATCAGGGAGGCATTTTGTTACCATAGTCTGCTAAAAATATTTGCATTTTGTGGGTAACAAAAGAACAGGTTATTCTGAAACTTTTCTGCTGATAAGCTCAGTTATGGGTTGAATTATACCCTCCTCTCCACCCTCAATTCAAGTGCTGTAGTCCTAAAGTCTGGTACTTTAGAATGTGACCCTATTTGGTAAAAGAGTCATTGCTGCTATAATATTTTTAATTACTTTCTTTATTTGAAAGTGTTTCAGAGAGAAAAGAGGGAGAGTGAGGAAGGAAGGGAAGGGGGAAGGGGGGAACTGATTTTCCATCTGCTGGTTAACTCACCCAATGGTCACAGGATCCAGGAGCTTCATCTGGGTCTCCCACATGGGTGGCAGGGGCCCAAGCTCTTGGGTCATCCTGTGCTGCTTTCCCAGGCACATTAGCAGGAAGCTGGATTGGAAGTGGAGCAACCTGGGCTCGAACAGGTACTCATATGTGGTTCCAGGGTCACAGGCAGCAACCTATTCCATTTGGTATAGTTAAGAAGAGGTTATGCTGCAGTAAGGTAGGTCTGTAACCCAACATGATTGGTTTCCTTACTTAAAAAAGGGAATGTCTATCACTCAGGAATAATGTGCTATGAATTTTGATTGATTTAAATAGTGTTTTAAATACATAACAGGACAGGGCAGAGGGAAAAGGAGGGAGAAAGAGAGAGGAAAGATCTTCCATCGCTAGTTCATTTGCCCGAAATGGTCATAACAGCTGGGGCTGGGCCAGGCCAAAGCCAGGAGCCTGGAGCATCACCCAGGTGTACCACATCAGTGTCAGGGGCCCAAGCACATTGGTCATCCCTGCTGCTTTCCCAGATGCATTAACAGGGATTTGGCCTGGAAGTAGAGCAGCCTGGACTTGAACCAGTGCCCATATAGAATGCCAGCAACTGTGGCATGGCAGGTGAACTAAGTTATTTAAGTATACAGCCTGGTTCCATCAACTAGAACAATGTTGATCCTTTCAATACCTCAGTCCCCTCAACTATAAAATAGGTATAATAGTAGTCTCACTTCATGGGATGAAATGAGCTAATATTGTTTTTAGCACAGCACAAGACAGATAATATGCACTCAATAAATGCGGGCTATTATTATTGCCAGAGTTCATTATAAATTACAAGGCACTTTCACATATTTCATTTCATCTTTCTTCACATCCCACAAGCGTAATGTTATTCACATTTTACAACTGGAGACTGTGAGGCACAAGGGTTTTAGCTCCATGATCTGGGGTGGGTTTGGGATGCAGGACAATCCAAGTTGGAACTCCAACTCTGTCATTGCCCAGCTGTGTAATTGGGTAAATTTTTTAAACCCTTCCACATCTCTGTCAAACTTTCAGAGGAAATGAGTGATGAATGTGTGGCCAGTGTCAGGTTCATACTAGGTTTTTTGATCAATTATTTTCATTGCGATTAATTAATTTGTTCCAAAACTATTCATACATAGAGTTAAGGTCTTGAACAAGTCTCAAGTGTTTTCAGCTACACCTCACCACCTCCCTGAGAACATATAGTAGCCATCAAAACTAGGGGAATATTGAAAGATGTGCAGAAACTGGGTCAGCTAATGGAGAGAAGGGCAAGACGTGGCACAGGCAGGAAGCACATTGAGGTGGAGGCTGGGAGAAGATGCAGTCTATTGTAATGCACTTGCCACTGAGTGACCGGTGGGTTACCTGAAGGGATGGTGTCAAATCAGGGACTCAGCTTTGGTCTCTGTGACACAAACTTCGGACATTAAAGCACAGCAACAGATAGATCTGTTGGGCTGATAGATGGCCTCCGTCTATGCCACTGAGACTGCTCATGAGCCTATTTTGCCAGAACTGAGAAACTAATTGCCCAGCTGGCATCAATCATCCAAGCCACCTGTTTCCTTGGTTGTTTAAAATCTCTTCTGTTGTGGATACTCCTTAGTAGAGGTATCATTCGATACAAAGATCTCCAAACTTCGTGTTTTTGTATAGGTGCGGTAATGACCCCCCAAAAGATGTTTAAACCGTAATCCTGGGAATTTGAATGTAGTAGGCTACATGCAAAGAAGAATTAAAGTTGTACAGATGGAACTAAGCTCGCCTGTCTGCTGAATTTAAAATAGAAAGAGTATCCTGATTATTCAGGCAGGCCCAATGTTATGGAAACCACTCTAAATGCAGAAGATTGAGAAAACTGTCAGTATGAGGGGGACGCAGTGTGAGAAAGGCTGGACCAGCCATTGCTGGCTTTGGAGATACAAGAAGGGACTCAAGAGTCAAAGAATGCACACAGCCTCTAGGCCTCCAGAAGGAACACACACCTGCTACTACATTAACTTTAGCACCTAGGGCCCACCTTAGACTTCTGACCACTCAGAACTGTAGCACAATGTATTTACGTTGTTTTGAACCAATAAGTTTATGATTATTTATTACAACAGCAGTAAAAAAAAAAAAACACTTATTCTTGCTTAATTACCTATTCACATGCTTCTACTAAGGACTTCATCACTCCCATTCTTCTTTTTTGCCTTCCAATCCAGACCAGACAGCACAAGCAAGCACTTGGACAAGCATGACCAACAAACCAAGTCATATTCCACTGCTCAGAGTTTTTTTCAGTCTTACTATGGGCCACTTTTCTGACACAAATGGGGTAATCAGGTGCATCGTCTGAAGCTCTGTCCCCTTAGAGGAATTTTTCCCATTAAACTTTCAGGGCCATTCTACTACTATATAGCCACACTCAATTTTCTGCTTATACCCCATACTAAGTGTGATAGAACATTTTCTGTTGCTCTAATAAAATACCTGAGATTAGATAGTGTGTAAAGAAAGAGATTGATTTGGCTCACAATTGTGGAAGGTAGAAGTCCAACCTCAAGTAACTCCATCAGTTCAGTCTCTGATGAGGGCCCTGACTACAATACAACATGGTGGATGGGTGTGTGAGATCAATTACATGGGAAACAGGAAGAAGGAGAAGTTCAGGGGGTCTGCTCACTTTTGTGTGAACTAGCCAGACTCCCATGAGAACTACACATAGCCCCTCCAAGGGCAGCACTCCAATGCCCTAATCCCCTTCCCCTAGGCCTCACCTCTTAAAGGTTGCACCACGTCGACAATACCACAACTCCCAATGCATGAAGCTTGAACCATATCCAAACCACTGAGCTCACTCATCTGTATCAGTGTCCTGTCTATGACTGCCATGACAAATTACCACAAGCTCAGTGGTTTAGGAAAATGGAAAATTATGCTCTCACAAATTTGGAGTCCAAAAATCAAATAACAAGATGTCATCAGGGGTTCCTTTGGAGGTTCTGAGGGAGAATCCCTTCCATATCTCTCTCTGTCGCATCTGGTAGCTGCTAACCATCCTTGGCATTCCTTTGTGGGTTTATCATTCCAATATCTGCGTCCCTCTTCCAACTGCCTTCTCACCTGAGGTCTCTGTCTTCTCCTCCTTCGTCTCTTATAGGGACACATGTCTTTGGATTTAAAACCCACAAGGGTAATCCTATATGATCTCATCTTGACATCGTTAATTACATCTACAAAGACCCTTACACAAGTTAAATTTACATGTTCATACACACACAAATATATATACATATATATATATGCAGAAAGTTCAAAGAAAATGTGTATTAAAATTATTATATATTTCAAATTTTTTGCATGGATTTCAAAGTTACCTTTTAATTCTATTTTCCATGAAGTTGTTGAAGTCCTTGTGTGTGTGTGTGTGTGTGTTCAGTACAGTACAACATTCATGAATCAAGCTCTTCCTTTATTATCGTCTGCCAACTGAAAATAAACCACTCCTTTCCTTCAAAGTGTTCATAAGCGCGAGCTGAGGAAGATGAACAGTGCAACAGCAGCAGGGGGTGTGGCAGTCTACTCTCTGAAGCAGCCCACTTGTGCCCTCTGTCTTTACTGATGTGCAACTGCGGATGTATCACTTACATTCAAAAACGGATTGCTCTTTAATTCATCCAACCTTATGATTCAGTAGGTCTGACAAAACCCCATTCTGTCTTCATGATCACTTGACATCTCATGGTCAGATGTTCCATCTTTCCCCAGGTCCAAGAGCCTGAAGAGCTACATTTAAAATGGTGTCTAATTCTTTGCTGCAAATGGCTTCACTGTTTGTCTAAACCCTGAGGGTCTATGTCATGATTCTCCTATTGAAGGTTGATTTAAACTTCACACACTGCATGTTTTTCAACCACAGATACTTCAAGCACTACAGAGCTCATCAGATCACACAGCCCAGTGGGAGGGCTGCTTGATCTTGCATCCAGGATTTGTGCAGAGCCTTTTCCTGCTTAGGGCTCCACTCAAAGCTGACCATCTCCCCTTTCACTTGGTAAACAGGGCATGGCACCATCCTCAAGGATGGCATATGCTACTTCCAACGTGAAGCGGTTTCCAAGTGTAGTACTTGCTTGGAAGATGTAAGATGCAATTTTGCCCTTCCCCTGGAGAGGCCATCTTACCATGCCCAGGCCCCTTGACTCCTGGAGAAACTTCCCAATTAGGGCAGACCCGAATTTCCTGCATCCCTCATTCTGGAGCACATTATCACCAAGGCCCTTGTCATACTTTCCACTTCTTGTTGGCCCAATATGATTCACAAAATGGCATTAATACTATGAACTCCAGATCCATTTGGGCTGTGTTATATCTGAGGGGAGTACAGCTAACATGACCTTGAAACAAGATCATGAATATATACTATTTTCTACTGTGGGTGACTATTAATGGTTTCTGATTCTACTTTCTAATCGAGATGAAGGGAATACATTTGTCAGATCAATGGCAACAGGTAGTGTACCTGAAGTTGTGTTAATCTGCTCCAGCAGAGCAGATGCAATTAAGCTCAGTTGGAGGAATTCTACTGTGACCTATTTGGATCCATCAGAGAGCAGATAGATTAATTAACTGGTGATATAAGAGATACCACCACCCACGAACTCTTTATATCTTAGAGGAATACTCAGCTTGGCCATCCCTCCTGGAATACAATACAGTTTCGTTATACTGTCTTGACCAGGAGTGAGTGGGATTGAAGGAATTTCAGACGCTTTCATATAACCTTCATCCATCCTTACCATGTTAGCTGTTACCCCACAGGTTAATAAACAGGTACGAGAGTTCTGCATGCTACAAATATGTCCATTCTTATTATATATTTGGAGACCAGATAAATACTGTCAGGTGGGTTCATGGATTCAGAGGACCCACTATGAGACAGACATGAGCCATGATTCCATTTACTATGAGGTTTTCATGTGTCCAGTCGAATGGGGCTGGGGCATAAAGCCACTTCCTGTTCCTGCGTATGTATCTCTGTTCAGATTCTGTGCTCAAACTTCTATAAATGTCTTGGCATTTCTCTTGGTGTATGACTACTCAAGTAGATGGCCACAGGTCCCTTGGTGGTGGGGGCAAGTATGAGGACAGATCTGGGGGAATCATTGCTGAATACCTTCACCATCTTTGCAAGGTGCTTCTTGCAAAGCATACTTTTTGAGTCGTTAGGTTTCAAGTCTGAAAAAGGCCTAGAAACTGGGAAGGGATTATAAACTTAATTGGAGCAAGCCCCATCAGTCTTCTGATCAAACATAATTAATTTGGTTATATAAACTAAACAGTTTTTTGTGCTTTTGCCAAATATATTGCTCGAGGAACACATTTCTATTCATCTGCTCATCTGACCTTGTCAATAATGGCCATAAGCAAGCTCACCTTGCTTCTGATGGTATAGTACTGCTATGCAGTATGATAATGCCATCCTTATTGCATTAGGGGTCCTCATTCTATAGCAACATCTTCTGCATTGACCTTGGCTCAGCAGACAAGCCATCACTAAACTTCTCAGTGACGCCTGTACCTCATTTAACAATGCATTCTGTATCATTTTGAAAACTGAATAATCTGGACTTGGCCCTGACCCACAACATATTCAGCCCATAGGTCTTTCCAGCATGCCCATTTCACTGTGTCTTTTATCCCTTCTTTATCATTTTTCAAAACAGTTCTGGCAGAACTACTTCATTCAGTATGTACAGCTTGTCACATTTTCCAAGCTTCCAAAAGTCACTATAATGATTTAGATCTATCTCCCAGAGTCCTTGCCAAGGTGTTGAATACTATATCACAGAAGAAAACCCCCTTGGGTGGGCATTTTGTCCAGCAGTTAAGACACCACTTGGGACACCAACACTGCATGTTGGAGTGTTTGGGTTCAAGTTCTGACTCCTCTTTGATTCTGGTATCCTGCTAATTTACACCCTGGGAGGAAGCAGGTGATAGCTCAAGTACTTTGGTCTCTGATGCCCATGTGGGAGACCTGGATTGAGTTTCAGGCCTCTGAGTTTGAATTGCCCAGTTCTGGCCTTTTCATGCATTTGGGTAGTGAATCAGCAAACAAAAGGTCAATGTCTGTCTCTCTATCTCTCTGTGTGTCTTTACTCTTCAAAAAATGAAGATCAATTAAAACTTATTTAAAAATAAGAGAAAATCTTTATTTAATGAAACACGCTCTTTCATCCAACTTTAGATTCTGGGTCCCTGGTCTTCCATAGCTCCCGCTGGACATGACTAGGTCCTGCAGCTCCACTGGTGCATAATTTTCTTCCTCCTTTAGCAAGCCCATCATTTCCCAGGCAAATCTACATTGGGATTTGCTATAGCTGTTGATTCACTAGAAGGGAACACAGGTATGGACACTGAGAGTGGGTGCATGTTATCTTTCAAGGCAGAGGCGTCTGGATTGCCTTCCAACAAAGCATTGACTTTAACAGAGAAGGCTGAGCAACCTCTGTAGGTCCACAGGGTTCATGTGAATCTGGATATTTGAGATTACTGAGTGTATTTTTACTTGGATATCCCCATTTCAAGTCACAAGGTCTTATTTCTTTCTGACAGTGATCGACGCTTATTATAGCAGAAGCCTCAGGGCTGGGAATTCAATTTCTCTGGACCTCTGCTGCCCTTATAATTAAGTCCTGCATCTTATCCTCAGTCTTTCCTATTACAGAGAGGGCCTCGGTCTTCCACACTTTCCTAAAATTGGTGATCAGTGATTCTCATATTCTCAGTCTTTTGTCCTCTTTCTCCAATGCACCAAATATACCTAAAATTAGTCATGTGCTTCCATAGTCTCTGAACTTACAATTTCCTCCAGAACCTCTGATATCTGAAATAAGGCTACTCTCAAGCCTCTCCTTGTCAGCTGTTCTCACCACAAACAACTTCACAGCTGCCTTCTCCATATCGCCAGTTGCCCAAAGGGAAAGGGAGCCTCAAATATGGGGTTCCCCACCATTTCATGTGTTCCCATCAAATGCTTTGGAATATTTTTATGACTTTGTTCAAATATTTTGAAAATTTTGAGATCTAAACCAGAATAGTTGATCAGCTATTACCAAAAGCAAAAGTCCAATTTGTCTGTGTTTCTAATGGGTAAGGTTTTTGTTTTTTTTTTTAATGATTTAGATTATCCCTAGGTAAATTAAGATTGCTACTTGGCTGTCATGGTTTTTACAAATATTTTTCCTTATTTTGTAGTTTGAATTTTGATAGTTTGTCAGTTATTTACTTTTACCAAACAGATCTGCTAAAGCAAGTCCTTGCATAGTCAAACTTACCAAATATTTCAATGTCACTTTTGGGCTTCTGTCTTGCCTAAAGGCTTTGTTCATTTTGAGACTATCAACTAATCCTTTCTTTTGGAAACTTTATGAGTCATTTTCGATGTTTAAATCTTTATACCATCTGTCATTCCAATTTTACTTTCCACAGGAAGAATAAGGGGTATTTTTGAAAATGCTTGCTAAAATATTTTGCATTTCATTGAATCAGATCCTCAATTTTTGCATAAATTTCCTAAGTAAGCTAGAAATACATTTTTTGGTAGAAAATTTAGAAAATACAGAAAAGTATAAGGAGAAAAATAACAAAAAATTAGAGATAATTCCTATTAATGTTGTGTTTTATTTATTTTAGTTATAACTGCTATTTTATATGATATATATACATTTGATTCCTGATCCTTATTGTGATATAAAATCATCATACATTGGCTGTATATCATGATACTCATAAATCTATTTTTTTTTTCAGAAAAAGTGATCTTACAGATAATCCCAAGTGGAATATTTTATTTTCCTTTAATATTTGCCAGCTTAGAAAGTGGCACGTGGTTTGTTGCTGAGAGCCTTGACCTACCACATGCCTGTCTGGAACGCTGTCTGCATCAGAGGATGTCCCAAGGCTCATGAAAGAAAAACATAAAATTTTCAAGCCCTCAACTGTTCTAATTTTGAGGAAGAACTTTCATCCCAAATTCTCAAATTTTTATCATTGAACCCAGAATCTAAAGAAGACAATTATTGCTCCTTTCCTAAGTGACTAAAGCCCTAATCAGGACAAAAGACCTACCTGCCGTCCTTCCTTGGCTGCCATGATTTCTACGCGTGTAGCCATCTTGGTTGGCCTGGGTAACTGTCACTCAGAGAAGCTGTCTGCTCCCCAAACCTCTCTGTCTCTTGAGGAGAAAGCCTAAGTTCTTATCTAAACTAATATATCTGCAGAGTTAATCAGGAGGTAAAAGATCATAGGAGAAGAAAGCCTAGAGGAGAGGAAGGAAAAGAAAAAGTATCTGTTCATCTCACTGTTTGTCCCAGTGACTCTGAAGATGTCCATGGCCGACACTTATATCCAGCTCCAGCTGAAATCTTAAGATGAGCATCTCATCGAGGGGGTGACTGTTTACCAAGAAGGTGTGGGTTCTCCATCTATAATAACAGGCGTGCCAGCACGGGATGGATGAGGGTCATTAAAGTAAGACTGTCTCCAGGTCTTTCTGGTGAGTGGATTCTCTCTATGACCTATTAAACACGTCATTTAGCTTTAGCTGAGATCAGAATTTTCCTTTGTAAACAAAAGGGAAGAAGAGAGAAAGGCATAAGATAATGGAAACAGCATTTATCAAAGGCTTTCTGTATGTCAATCACTGTGTATATTATATATAATGTTATTTGATATTCACACAACCTTGTGAGATGTTATTACTCTTATTTCACAGACAAGAGATTGAGGCTCAGAGAAAAATTAAGAAAATGAACATGATTACATAATTAGGAAGTAAACAGCAGAGCCAAGATTTAAATGCCAATGTCTAATTCCACAAATCTAGCTCTGTGCACAAAATTATGATTTTATCTTGAGTAAAGTATTAACTTCTGAAGTCTTGACTACCTCATTTTTAGTGTGGAAGAAGCAAAAATACTCATTCAGAGTTATCAAAAGCAGAGACATCTTTTAATGCCCTGAAACATATTAGACTACTTGTAAATTGGATTGTAGTGATGTTTTGTGTTTGCACAGTAATAACATGAGCAAGTTCGTGGCTCAACATTTAATTTCATCCTATAATTACCTATTTATAGCACAGGAAACTAGCATGTCTATAAATAGAAGATAATTAAATTTTATTGTGAAGATTAATAAATAAAAACAAAACTAAACACTCAAATAAGCTTGTGTTTCCATCAGTGACCAATTATTTAGTTTAAATCGTGCAAATCTTATCTAACAATAAGAGTGAGACCTATGGCAAACATTTTAGAAGGGCATATAAGCCTGCGGTGGCCACAGCCTTTGGTCTCCACGCACTTTCACCCGCTCTGTTTAGCCTCTACAGTTCTCTCCCTCTTTTCCTCTTCCCATTGAGGAAATTTCAAGAGACCTAGCAGCAGGGATTTATAATTTATGGTAAAATTTTAAACTGTGTGCTACTGGGTGCTTAAATTATTTACCCCTTAGCTTAGCTACAGGAGCAGAGGAAAGGGAAGAGTAGAAGAAGGAAAGCCAAGGGAATGAGAGAGAAGTTGGTTTTGTCTTTTATGCTGACAAGGATATGGTTAAATCATCCTCAGTACCAGAGGTCGGGGGAAACTAAGCTTTTCTCTTTAGATTTATTTATTTGAAAGTCAAAATTACAGAGAGAGAGAGAGAGAGAGAGAGAGAGCGAGAGAGAGCACTTCCATCTGCTGGTTCACTCCCTGAATGGCCACAGTGATCGGGACTGATGCCAGGAGCCTGGAACTCCATCTGGGTCTCCCATGTGGGCAACGGGCTCATCTTCCACTGTTTTACAGGTGCATTAGCAGGGAGGCTGATCAGAAATGGAGCAGCCGGGTCTCTCATTGGTACGCATACAGGATGCCCATGTGGCAGCTGACAGCTTAAACACTGCACCACAACGCTGGCCCTGGGGCTTTATTCTTCAACTGCACACTTTGGGAGTTGAAGTAACAACATCTAAGGACCTTTATATTTTGATTTTCTTTGATGCTAGTACTTGGACACCCTTGAGATCACAACATGTGGATTAATGGCTATTTTGCTTATAATCAGGTTACCTAACAAGGATATTGTCAAACCAAGATATAAAGTATGTTTCCCCCTTTTCTGGTACCTGTTATAAATCCTTGCATGTTTAGATTAAATTATCATTGATTTTTCACCAAAACTCCTCCCTATCATTCCTTGTCATTTTTCCCTTTGCCCATGTACCTCCCTTCACCCTGTCTCACAAATTACCTCCTCTTTTCCCAGGGCAGTGAAATGAGACAACTCTGCCTCTAACAGCTACCTGACACGAAGCAAAACATTGGGCTGATGGGGATGGCAGTCTCACCTCACAGGATTGCTGTGACCTTAATGTGTGCAAAAGCACAGAGAGGCTGCAGAGCCTACACAAGGAAGTTAGATGGTGTCAAAAAGGAAAAGCTATCTCATAGTGATGTTCACTCTCTTTCTCAGTAAATATCTTCCTATTGCTTAATGCTGTTATAGTTTCTTACTCCACAATCTTCTACATGTAACAGAGGATTGTGTGTATGCCTTTGTCCTCTTCCTTTTGTTTTTTTTTTTTTAACTTATTTGAGAAGCAGAGATAGACAGACATACAGGCCCCATCTGCTGGTTCATTCACCAAATATCCATAATGGGCAGGGATGGAGAGCCACGAACTCAGTCTAGGTCTCCCACATGGTGGACATGGACCCAACTACTTGAGCCAACACCTACTGTTTCTCAGATGTATATTATCAGGAAGCTGAAATCAGAAGAGAGGCCAGGACTCAAACTTGGGAATTTCAACATAGATGGTGGGCTTCTTAATTGGTGTTTTAACTGCTGCATCAAGTGTCCTTGTATATTCTTTCATATTCCTTTCCTCCTGCGATCTATGCTTCCAATACTATATTTATGTATAAATTTGGTCATCACTGTGTGACTTCACCACTTGAAATAAACATCTATGTTTGCTCCTCTGTTCTCTGCAGGCCAATGTAGACATCTCATCTCACTCCTTTAGATGAAAAGACTCAGCTTTTGTTTTCAGTTATTCAGGCACAGTACTACAGTGAGCTCATCATGGTCCTGGGTTTCACAGAGCTGCAGTCTGCTGCTATGTCTCATTTCTACTCTCCCCAAAAGTGTGTAACCCCCTAGGCCTCAATTTCTCCCATAACAGATAGAACATTATTGCCTACTATGTGAAATTGTGAGAACTGCATGAAACAATTAAAGTGCTTTTAACATTGTCTATCCCATTGTAAATGCATAGAAATCTTGGAGAACCCCCAAAGTTTTGAGAATAGTGACACAGTAAGCTCAATGGCACCAATAATTCCCAATCCTTTAGGCTGACCTGCATATATATTGATCCCAGGCAAACCACCTCCATCCTCCAGGTACAGCCTTGAGAAACTCAAACCATCACTGTCTGTATGACACATGACCATAACCTGAGTCACTCCCAGCTTCAAACCACAGCCTCCCTACACAACCCCCCAAGAAATAATCATCTAGACGTCCTTTCTCTCTTATTAGCACCCCATACTTCCCCTCTTCTCCTGCCTCACTGTCCTCCCTCCCCTGCCCAGGAGTTTCAATAACAGCTGTGAAAGAGCAGGTTCCTGAGGGGAGAGTAGGACTTGGCATCTCTCCCAAGACAAACAATTAGGGAAGCATTAACTTCTCTTAATGGGCAAAGCAACATTAAGCAGATGGAAGCCCAGACCTGGGTCACTTTGCAGAGAGCCCAAGCTGTGATGGGGCTGCCAGTATTTGTATATGACCTCTAAATTGAAACTTAATTGGCCATTAATGGAATTCATCTAATTAAAAACACTTGTAATTAAGCATGAGGAAGAAAAACAGCCTGAATTTTGGACTTGGAGAAAGCAGAACTACATTTGATATGGTCAATAAACCCATACTTAAAAGCATATTCAATTATCTCCAGTCTTCTATCATGCAGTACTTAGATCTCATAAGAAAATCCACTGTAACCCGCCCCCATCCCTTGGTTTCACCACTCACAATCCAGAAACATCAAGAGAATTGGCACCAGTTCCATGGTGTTTCCTTAGAGGTAAGACAGGAGCAATAAGAAAAACCTTTGGGAGCATTAAGGAATTGACACCATAGGACAGAACACAGCAACTTTCTCCAGTGTAGAACTCCAAGGTTTTAGGGATCCTTGAAATAAAAACGGAGATCCCTAAACTTAGTTTTTCCTTCATTTAAAAAATACAAATGGAATAGATCTGTAAGGCAAAGACAAAATTGGGGAAACAAATTCTCAGAGAGGTTAAGTGGATTTGACCAATGTTGAAGAGCATAAATGACAGAAGTGTGGCTTGATAGTAACCCTGCCTTACCTTTCCCACAATGTTTGGAAGAATAAAATAAGATTATGTGTGTAAAAATACCTCATAAAACGTAAAGTGTTTAATAAGCAGATCTGATTTTACTGTCCTGGGATGGAAAAGTGGATTCTAAATCCACATATCACATTACAACTCCTGTCTCTAAGGAGAGGACCTGGGCATGGTGAGAAGAGAGTCAGGTGGGTGCCTGGATCAGCACAGCATCAGGCAGCCAGCCACACCCAGGCTGGCAGCCCCTGAGAGCACTTAACAAGTGACTAAGGATGACTGGCAAGGGTCAGGAGTGGAGGTGCAAAGAGTGGAGCTCTCCCAGCCCTCTAGAAAGGGGTTGTGATCCTCATTATCTGCCTGTCCTCCAGAGTTTATGAACCAATGGAAAGGGAGACTGATTTCCACACCTCTGGCCAAGGCCCACATTTCTATTTTTCACTGGATCTGAAAATTATACTCTGAGCCCTTATGCTTTGTTAGAGTGATTGCATTTGGTAACACCAATTACTATTAGGAACAACTCCATTTCTTTTTTTCTTTTTTTTTTTTTTTTTTTTTTTGGACAGGTAGAGAGACAGTGAGAGAGAGAGAGAGACAGCAAGAAAGGTCTTCCTTCCGTTGGTTCACTCCCCAAATGGCCGCTACAGCCAGCACTGTGCTGATCCAAAGCCAGGAGCCAGGTGCTTCTTCCCGGTTTCCCATGCAGGTGCAGGAGCCCATGCGGGTGCAGTGGCCCAAGCACTCGGGCCATTCTCCACTGCCCTCCCGGGCCACAGCAGAGAGCTGGACTGGAAGAGGAGCAACCGGGACTAGAACCCGGCGCCCATACAGGATGCCGGCACCACAGGCGGAGGATTAGCCAACTGAGCCAAGGCACCAGCCCTAGGAACAATTCCATTTCTACCAAAGCACTTTGGCCAGGCCCCATGATCTCAACAAGTCTAAGTCTTTGGATCCTATCTTTGGCTACCCTATAACAGATGCCATGCAAATATTAAATCATGATTATTTCACGAGGATTTATTCTGAGTAGTATTAAATCCCTCAGAGTGACCCTTTAGGGTTCTATTGTCCAATGCTCTATTTTATTTATTTATTTTTTGACAGGCAGAGTGGACAGTGAGAGAGAGAGAGAGAGAGACAGAGAGAAAGGTCTTCCTTTTCCGTTGGTTCACCCTCCAATGGCCGCCACGGTCGGCGCACTGTGGCCAGCGCCTCGCGCTGATCTGAAGGCAGGAGCCAGGTGCTTCTCCTGGTCTCCCATGGGGTGCAGGGCCCAAGCACTTGGGCCATCCTCCACTGCACTCCCTGGCCACAGCAGAGAGCTGGCCTGGAAGAGGGGCAACCGGGACAGAATCCGGTGCCCCGACCAGGACTAGAACCCGGTGTGCCGGCGCCGCAAGGCGGAGGATTAGCCTATTGAGCCACAGCACCGGCCCCAATGCTCTATTATGATAATAATAGTGGTAAGTAGATCTGAGAATCCAAGACAGTATGTTTTTGTTGTACAGCTGTGAACAATGGAGAAAATAGACTTCAGTGAGGTTTTGATGAATGAGAGGGCAAAAATACCAGGATAAGACCCTTGGTAATTCAATAATTTATGCAGAGCCTCAGGAAAAAATTGAATAGGGGGAATACTACTTTTCCAAGTAGAAAATAAATGTAGTCATAGTCCAGGTAATTTCTTTGGCCATATGTCTAGGAGGAAACCTGGGTAGCTAATCACCACATCATATTCTAGAAAGTAAATATGAGTCAAGACAACATCTCATTTCCCCAATGCTTCAACAACTGTGTTTCGGTTCTTCTTGTGCTTATTCACATAGGACAGCGCTATCTAAAAATGTCAGAGAAAGTCCCATCCCTGATAGATTGGGACAGGTATACAGCTTTCTAAGAAATTCTGTGCCTTTATGAAAGAACTGTGACTCAGAATAAACATTCCCAATTCACTTGTTCCCACTCCCTCCAAGAACTGAATATTATCACTTGTTATCCAGGGGCAAAAACTTCTCATGATGTTGTATGGAGGATTTTGATCAAGCAGCTGATTTCACTGTTTTATTTTTATGTAGCTTTTGGCCACCTTTTTATTTCCCAGGAATCAGCCATGTGACTCAAACAGGAAGATAGTAACTGGAGGATTGGGAACACTGCTCATAGGAAACAGTAGGAACACTGGTTAGGTGACCTAAATGGTTTGTTGTCCCTTTAGCTAGTGGCCTCTACTTTAAAAAGAAAGTTCCCAAAGTCCACATCAGGAGTAACTGAAGTGTTAACCATCCTAAGGAAGATGTAGTTATAAGTTTCACCTGTAGTCAAACCAGGCTTCCCACAACAGCAGGATAATACATCTTGTTCAGCTCTGGGACCAAACACAGTGTTGCAATATGCTGGGTGCAGAATAAGCATTTGTGGAAGGAAAGAATGAGTACATTCCAATATGGTAAATTACGTAGTTTTTTTTTTTTCCCAAATAGAGGATTCCTCCACTAGTTTAAAGAAGTTTTCTTGAAATTTGAGCACAGAGGTAAGCATGGAAATAATTGGGGCTCGGAGCCACAGGTGGTCAGGGACCATACAGGGTTCACAGCTGTAACTGCACTGAAGAGCATGGTGCTAGCTGGGGACCAACAGTTACTTGTGAAGTGAAAATACACCACTGCCTGGGACTACACTGGGTCAGGTCAGGTCAGGTTCCCAGCTCACCTAGCAAACGACTTCCTTGTTCCTCCTAGATGTTGGATGCAAGGCTTAGACCACATGGCAGCATCCTCGTGAATCTCAGAGTACATCCTACACTACTGAGACCGATTTGCCTACTTTTCCAGAACTCCATGTGGCTCCCATGCAAACCTCTGCTTTCTTCCAAGGGCATGGACAGCAAGAACAAGCTGACAAACCACTCATCATTAACCTTGAAGGAGCACAGCCCAGAGAACTGTCATCCTCCTCAGCCACTTACTTTCCCAATTTCTGTCTTTCTTGGCCCCAAATGATTAAGGTCCAAAATGGTTAAATAAAATAATGATATGCTTTTATAAGCATGAAAGAGCCACTGGCCACTGATACCTGAAAAGTCCCAATCAATAAAGACAAGATTGATCAGAATGGTCAGCTTGACTAAGCTGTTGCTTGGTTTCAGAGACTCTCCTTGTTTAAACCCCTGAAGGGCAATGGCCTAGGGAATGTAGCTGTGGCCTATCAGAGAAAGAACACAGGCCTTTCCCATAAATTCTGGGCTTGATTATTCTTATCACTCACAGGCTGTGATTGGAGGATGAATATCATCAGTCTGATCTGGTCTGTTTACAAGTGATACTAAAATAGAAACAGAAAAGGAGCAAGGTCCAGGCAAGCTGGAATCCTTCCCTGCATCTCCAGGGTAATTGTTGGGGAATAAACTTCCCTTAGAGCCTGATGGAGATTTCCCCCCCCAAAAACTCTTGGGAGAGGAGAACAGCTCCCACCAAGGGACAACCCAGCCATAAATCCTTCCAAAAAAGAGCTTTATTGCATTTCTTGAAAGCATAATACATTAGTTTGAGAAAATCCAAGCATTTTTCCTTAGCACAAATGCATCATTGCTATCTTGGGAGCTATAAACTGGATGTTAGAAACACCCGTCTGTGATACCTTGGCTTGACAGATCTCTTGCCTCTACGGGAAAATGCCCACAAGACAGGAAAGTTCAATTCTAAGTTTTTGATTGTAACATTTTTCCTTTAAGGGGCATGTGTATTTGTAACTGTCTCACAGATAGGGAAGGAGTGTGCCCATTTTTTCATGCAGGAGAGATTCAACATAAAAGGGTATAAGGATGACAGAAATTCATTGTATAAGAGTTTGATCTATAGGATAGCATAATGGTCCCCAAAGTACATTCCCTCCTCCCTGAGACCAGCATCAGTATCACCAAGAAACTTGTTAGAAACTCATTAGACATGCAAATTCCTGGATCCAAACCAGACCTACTGAATTAGAGGCTCTGGGGTGAGACAGAGCTATGTGTGGTTTAACAAGCTCTCTGGGTGATCCTGATGCAGCTCAATATTTTTGTAAATTGATGCCCAATCCCCACCCCTATGGGCACTCATATTTAATTAGTAAGGGATATGATCAGGGCATCAAGAGGTTGATAAGACCCAGGTGATTCTAATGCACAGGTGATTCTAATGCGCAGACAACTTTGGGAACCACAAGGCTAAGAATTGACCCTACACAGGTCTCTGGTAACTCCCCGTTCTGTAACCACTTCAGTCTTGCAGAGAAAATTTCAAAGAATCATTCACCTTTCAAAGAATGGATACAAAAATTTAGTTAGAACAGACCAGGGAAGAGCACTGTGCTTTGATCATGGGTTAAATGACACATGCTGCTTTCCTGAGTCTAAGGGAGATACTATGTTCAAACCCAGCAGACATTTTAGTATAAATTTGCTACTCCTATTTTTATTAAAATTAACTTCTCTTCTAATTCCATTTTCTATGAACTTTTTTTTTAAATTTGAGAGATAGAGACAGAAAGATCTTCCATCTGCTGGTTCAATTACCAAATGCCTGCAATAGTCAAGGCTAGGCCAGAGCAAATCCAGGAGCCTGGAACTCAATCCAAGTCTCGCAAATGGTGGCAGAGACCCTAGTATTTGACACGTTACCTGCAGCTTCTCAGAGTATTAGCAAAAAGATAGAATAAGGAGCAGAGCCAGGACTGGAACTCAGGCCACCAGGTGCAGTGCGTCTCAACCACTGCACCAAACGCCTGGTTTTTAACCATTAGTTCTAACAATGATGCTTTTGGGGCAATGTTTAAATGACTTTGGTATGAGTCAGTAACTTTCTCACTGATATTTAGTGCCTCTTAACTCATGCCATTGTTTTAGAATCAAAATCTCAGCAACTTACCTTCAGCTTTCAGGTTGCCCAGCCTCAACATGGGTCTTGGTTGTTCATTTCTAATCATTCCTCTATGCTCTATTTCAGCCACTGACAATCCAATTTTATATTCCTTAAGCTTAAGAATCAAATATACTCTGTTGTCTTGGAAAACAACAGGATGGAAAATTCTAAGAGATGCCAGGCCTGGGAGTTAGGTGAGCTCAGAGCAGTGTAGTAGGTGGCAGTGTGTATGTAGCAAAGGGTCATGGCATGAGCAGGTGATTTAATAGTATGAGGTTGAATGTGGAGGCAGGAAGCCTGGACTGTGAAAAGAAAAACCAAAAGGAAACACTAGAACATGTAAACAAAGCACTGGCAAGTGCAGGAAGCAGAGCAGCCATCAGGAATATAGATGAGCAGTATAGATTACACTCTAAATTATAGGAAGCCCAGGTAATAGGAGGATAGGCATTAGCAGACAGAATAACAGGAGTCAGGAACTTAGAAATGGGACAACTCCAAACACTATTAGGCAGCAAGACACAGGTGTCTGCAGTACAAATGTCTGATGCTAATTCTGCAGGAAGTGAGACTTGGATGCTTCCAAGGAAAGAGAGAACCAAGCCACAGAGCCCAGGAAGCCTACAATAATAAGGATTCAGTACTGGTTTGCTGAATGAATGCATGCCCAAAATTGTTCCTGGCTTTATCACTCTCTGCCAATTACCATGGTGAGCCCACCACGGTTTATCACAGCAGCTGGAGGGGGAAATATAAGTTCAGGTGTGCTTTGGGTAAAAAAATTACCAATTGATGACCTGGAAGCTTGATTTTGGTTTCAGCGTGACTTCTAATAAGCATGTGGCTGGTGGGGGAAGTCACTTTACACATCTGTATCTCTGCTCCTCTCCTGCAAAGCAAGGCAGGCAAGATAGAAATACTAGATGATGGCTGAAGTCTCCCAACTCTGAACTTCAAGTGTGGCTCCCTACAACAGGCACATTCCTGAAAAAAAAAAAAAAAAAAAACCCACACACACACATGAAAAAGGGACTCCTCACACCACGTTGTTAGGAGACTTGCACACCATGGGCTGTGAGTGCCCTGCTGATTTTCAAAATGCCCAGTCAAGAGGAAGTTGATCAGACCTTCGGGGCCGCGTATGGGAACAAAGGTCCACTCTGTCAGCACGCAGCTGGCCAGACTCAGAGCACGTGGTTGACTAAGTTTAACTGGATGTTTTGCAAGTGTTCCCTAAGGAAAGTCGTGTCTGCTTCCAACACAGCAAAACACTAGAGGCAGTGCAGTCCGATGTTTAGTTTGAGTTTGGCTGAGGGGAGAAGGGCAGGGCAGGGGGAAGGGCAGCCCACTGGGAGTCCAGAAAAATATCTCAGATGAATACAGTATGGCATAAACACTCCCTAAGCCCTCCCATCTTCCCAGCCCCCCAGGGGACATCATCTGCCCCCCACCAGCTACGTGTTTCACTGCATTCTCAACCAGATGCGAGCCGGCCAAGGAAGCCACCATCTGGACTCTAAAAGCCCATTAGAGCCCGAGCAGGCAGCTGAATCTAGTTAAGAACGCCAGCCTCTCCCAGCCTGGCTGCCTCAGCCTTGAAATCACACACTTAGGAAGCATCTGCTTGGGAGAGACACCACTCCCATGGGAACACGGTGCAGGCACAGGGCTGCTGGCAGGAGGCAGGTGCTGGACAAGGTGCAGGAGCCCTTTCCCATCACCCCACGCCCTGCTCTGTTATCTGCTCTGGCCCACCTGCGTGCGAGGAGGAACACGTCCACACACGCTCCTGGAATCACTCTCTTAGGGCTGTTGTTGCAAGCAGGTAGGGGATTTCAGAACACGCAGGGCTGTCACACAGAGCGCCACCTGCACTGGCTATAGTCACGTCCACAGACAGCCCCCGGGCCTTACATAACAGGGCCAGGAGACGGCCTGGAGGCCACGGAAGCCCTCAGGCCGGGCCCTGACGTGAGCAAACGCTGTTCTTCCCCATCCCCACACACTCAGCCTTTTCTCCATATAAGGCTTGGTGTGAAGCGAATGGGCCATGGCACCTCCATGCCCCCATGCCCAAGCGGGCGCTCCCCTCAAGTCAGCTCCAAACAGAGAATTCAGACAAGAAACAGCCTGAGAAATCCTGACGCTCCTTCCAGCCCTGCGCTGACTGTCCTGACTGCTGTCACACCTACCAGGGCTTTTGTGAAGATGGCACACCTCACGCTTTTTTTTTTTTCTTAAAGATTTATTTTATTTATTTGAAAAACAGAGTTACAGAGAAAGGCAGAGCCAGAGAGAGAGAGAGAGAGAGAGAGAGAGGTCTTCCATCTGCCGATTCACTCCCCAAATGGCTGCAATGGGCAGAGCTGCGCCGATCCGAAACCAGGAGCCAGGAGCTTCTTCTGGGTCTCCCACACAGGTGCAGAGGCCCAAGGACTTGAGCCATCTGCTATTGCTTTCCCAGGCCACAGCAGAGAGCTGGATAGGAAGAGCAGCAGCCGGGACTAGAACCAGTAGCCATATGGGGTGCCGGCACTGCAGGCCAGAGCTTTAACCCATTTCGCCACAGCACTGGCCCCACCCCATGATTTCTTGCACAGCCTGTCCCCCTGTCCTCCCCACCCCCACCCCAAATGCCCTCCCTGCTTTGTACCCCTTCACACTCTCTCCCAGAAGCAGCAGTGTGGTGGAGAAAGCCTCTGTAATCCAGACCTCCTGGGTTCAGATCCCAGCTCCACCTGCCTTAGCCTCTCTCAGCCGGCTGCTCCCTAACCCCTAGGCCACTCATTTCCTTCCCTGGGGCATGAGGAGGAGGATGAGCTTGTGTTACTCCAGACCACCACTTGAAGAGCCTTAAATAAGCCGACGTGTGCACTCGTAGGGAGTTTAAAACAGTGCCCAGTCTGTTTTCGACAAGAAGAGGAGCCAGGCGTTATTCCAGAAGGATCTGGCGGATGTTGCTCTCATCTTCCCTCAGCACTGGTCCCAACAGCTCCTCATTAGAAAGCTCACATTCAGACGCCTGTCTCCATCCCTCGTCTTCAGCTTCTCTAGGCATGAGAGTGTGGCTTTTTAACGTTTCCCTACTCTGGTACAAAATGTTTAGCATCAAGCAGATATTGTGGGGAGGGTGGGGGGAGTATATTGAACTAAAATGGTTGGAAAATTTCAGCTAATAATATCTTTCATTTAATGAATAGTAACTATGTCCTAAGCACATTACTAAAAACTTGTGTTATTAAGCAGTTTCTTTAGGCTAAATCTCATCTATTCTTGTCCTGGCTCACAAGTTTGGCTCTCAGAAGCATGAAGGAAAATTGCTATCATAAACGAAAATTTGAGGTGTGAAAACAGAGAAAAGAACTGGAAGAAGAAATAAATACAAGAATCCATCTTCAACAAAGAGAGAGATGTTGGGGAAAATCTGTCTTCCTGGAATCTATTTGCACAAAATAAGGTATACAGACAGTTGAACATTCAAGAAGGCAGACTTTGGTCCAGAAAAGAGAAGTACATAACTCAGATATGTCTAAAGAGAGTGGGAAAGGGGTGGGCATTTGATAGAGTGGCTAAAGTTGCCACTTGGGAAACCCATGTCCCACATCAGAGACTCTGGGTTCTAGTTCTCACTGCTTTGCTTCCAATCCAGCATCCTGTGAGACAGCAGGTGACAGCTCAAGTGCTTGGGCCCCTGTCACCAGGGGGCAGATCCAGATTACATTCCAGTCTCCTGGTTTCAGTTCAGCCTAGCCCCAGCTCTTAAGGGCATTTGGGAAGTGAATCAGCAAATGGAAAAATCTCTGTCTGCCTCTGTCTTCAAAAAAAAAAAAAAAAAATGAATATAAATAAATAAATATGTAAAACATAAATAAAAAGAGTGGGAAGTTTCTCAAAATATTGGAAAAGTGGATCAGCACGAAACAAACCGAAATGAACATGTGGGTGTTCCAAAGGCTGAGTCTGCGACCAGGATGGCCTGGGACGGTGAGGTCAGGTGTTGGGAAGGCACAAGCCTGGAGCCAGCCAGCCCAGGAGGAGAGCCGAGAGAGACACAGAGGCTCTGTTTCTGAGCCGGGAGAGGTGCTCATCCAATCAATAGCAGGACACACAGCCAGGGAGCATGTCATCTTGACAGATAACAGAGCGCAGGAAGAACAACTCGGCTCTTGTTTGCTTCCATTCTTTCCATTAAAGGTAAGCGCTGGCCAATTAGGAAATGGAAAACAAGCATCATCAAGAGGCAACTGAAAGGCCACACTAAGTTTGAAATGATAGCAAGAAAGTCCCCAGTGCCTTAAAAAGCACAGAAGCCTCTCCCCCAAGTGAGATTTTTAAGGACACGCATCACCAGTCGCATCTTAGGGTTCCGAAAACGTGCCTTCATTCTGTGATCTCCTTTTACGAGTTTCACTTCAAAATGGCTTCCGAGGCTCAGAATGCGAAGCTTCGGGCAGAATCCTCTAGTAACAATGTTTTTTTTTTTTTTTTTTTTTTTTAAACTGACACAGAAAGTAGTCTATTTCATTTGAGCATCAAAGAAGACAAATTACCCAGCATGGTTTTGACCTTTTCTTAAAAAAGTATTTTTTTTAATGTTTCTTACTTTCTACCCTGAAAAATAATAGTTTCGGCTAGACTTAAAAAACGAACGCTCTGTTGAATGATTCAGCCTTTTCTGGGAGTTAGGAGAAGACAAGGGCGCAGAGCGCCTGCACCGCGTACGCTTTGGCCCAGAGGCCAGCACTTCCAAATCAGTGCCTCTTGAGTTTCGGCTCAGCCGCCTAGAGCGGAGTGAGTGGCTTAAGAGCGCCTCCCCGTGTCAGACTCGGGAACTACAGCAAATTTTCCATGGCGAGTTTCTCGCTGAAACGCCTCCCAGAAGGCAACTTCAGGCCTGTGGTTATGTCTGCAGCTCCTGCGGCTGAATCTCAACAGGAGTTTAACAGTAATATATTGGGTGACTTAAAAATCTGTTTCAAAGCAAGACACAATCATGGGACTAGGTACCCTGGACATCCTGTAAAGTGGCAATGAGGATCAGTGCCCTTGACCCTTCTGTCTGTAATTTTGCCATCCTCTCTTGAACCCTCCCTGTCAATGTCTCTGCCCCTTACATTCCATGCTTCAGAAAATAATGTCGTGTCACCCTCAACTCCGTTGTGTCTCAAAAACTCTGCCGCCTCAGGCAGGGTTGACCTTTCAGGACAATGTCCTTGGGCCAACATTTGCTGAATTTAGAAGCAGGAAAGAATGAGGATTGGTGCCGGGTATGGGGAGAGCAGGCCATGATGGTTTTCCATGGTGTTGGTGTTGGAAGGGGGGATGTGATGCAGGGGTCAGCAGGTGCTTCAGCTTCAACACCCTCCCTCCATCATATTCCCTCCCTGTTCACCTAAAATACTATCCCACCCTTCTCCCTTAGAGCATAATTTTCTTCCAATGCCATATAGATAAGCCTGCATATTCTCTGTGAAAACAAAAACAAATTCATTCTACTTACAAAATAATTACTCTGACATTACTGTATTAAAAGTAAATTTGGGGCCAGCGCCTCGGCTCACTAGGCTAATCCTCCGCCTTGCGGCGCCAGCACACCGGGTTCTAGTCCCCATCAGGACGCCGGATTCTGTCCCAGTTGCCCCTCTTCCAGGCCAGCTCTCTGCTGTGGCCCGGGAGTGCAGTGGAGGATGGCCCAAGTGCTTGGGCCCTGCACCCCTTGGGAGACCAGGATAAGTACCTGGCTCCTGCCATTGGATCAGTGCGGTGCGCTGGCCACAGCGCGCTGGCCACGGTGGCCATTGGAGGGTAAACCAATGGCAAAGGAAGACCTTTCTCTCTGTCTCTCTCTCTCACTGTCCACTCTGCCTGTAAAAAAAAAAAAAAAGCAAATTTGGAGGGAGTGGCATTGTGTCACAGTGGGTTAAGCAACCACTTGCAATGCCAGCAACCCATATGGGAGCCAGTTCAAGTCCCGGCTGCTGCACTTCCAACCAAGCTCCGTGCTAATACACCTTGGAAAACAGCAGAACATGATATAAGTCCTTGGGCCCCTGCCACCGACTTGGGAGACCTGGATGAAGCACCTGGCTCTTGTCTTTAGCCTAGCCCAGCCCTGGCTCTTGCAGCCATTTGGGAAGTAAACCAGTGGATGGGAGATATCTCTTGCGCTCTCTCTCTCTCTCTCTCTCCTCCTCCTCCTCCTCCTCTCTCTCTGTCTCTAAGTTTGCCTTTCAATTAAAATAAGTAAATCTTTACAAAATAAAAAAGGGGGGGGGGAGTCTCGCTTCTCGCTTCCTCTAATCTATGTTGACAAATACCTCTGCCATTCCAGTATCAATGGTTGGATATGGAAGAAACTTCTTAACCATGGCAATGACAGAATTTCCGAAAGGATGGCCAGAGGCAGGAGTGGGGTCTGTGGCTCTGGGACATCTTAGGAAGGGAACCTATGTGAAGACCAGAAACTATCTTAAAGAGGCACTCAGGTTTCTCAAATAGAAACCTCTGAGAGAAATGCCTCCATCCCTTTGGGCTGAGACAAGGGACCCGCATAGACCGAGTGACTTTTAAACAGCACAGCAGTACTTCTCACTGTCCTGGAGGTGGTGGGGGATGGGGCGTGTCCAAGATCAAGGTGCTGGTCAATTCAGCATCTGGTGAGGACCTTCTCTCAGGCTCTCTCAGGCCTCTTTTCTCTGGGCACTCATACCACTGATGAGGCCTCTGCCTTCATGACGTCATCTCCTTTCAAGGCCCCACCCTCCAATACCTTCACACTGGGGGTTAGGTTCCAGCACATAAATGTTGGGGGATGGAAACATTCAAGCCTGTAGCACCCCTGAACCTCTGCATCAGTGTGAAAGACGGAGAAAGAGCTGAATGGAGAGACACGGCAGGAGAGACACTGGACTGCTGAGTTCATGGTCCGTGTGTGGGAAACACTGATAGGCACCCTGCCCTGGTTGCTGCCACCTCCTGGGGGCTCCCAAATTCAGTTGTTTGCATCTCAGAGCCATTCTCAGCCTCCCCCTTCTAACAGAGAGAAGGCTAAATAGAATCTTGAAACCAAAGAAATGTTTAATCTGCTGATTCAAGGACAGCATCAGGCATCAAGAGACAGGTGGTGGTAGCAGGTCCTCTGCTCAGGGCAGTTGAATTCAAAATTGGAGTTGGGAAAATGAAGGCCAGGATGTTTGGAGAAGCCTGCGGGGTTTGAAGGGGCAGGGCGTGGCCCTCCTCTCTGCTGCTCCTGTACCCCACTCTTGAGAGATTTCTGTGGAAATTTCACAGGTCTGCAGCTTGGTCACCACCCTGCTTCTTTCCTCTCCAGCAGGTGGTGCAATAAGATTTGAGAAGCTCTGGAAAATCGTCAAGGACCCCCGCCCACCCCGTTCCTCCAAGAATTGGATTGGGAAAAAGGAAGCCTCTGAAATTCGGTTCCTCAGCATAACAAGAGAAGCTATGAAAAATCTTGGCCATGGACTGGCATGAGTTGACTAAGTAAAAAAATAGGCAGAGACAAATGGCGGGATCACAAGAAAGAGAGGCTGCCAGTGGCTTGAATAAATGTTTCATTGATAAGCTTTTCTCCTTGAAATCCAGACAGAGCATTTTAAAATGAAAATAGTTTGATGAGATCACAAACTATTTTTTTCTCATTATTTCCCCAATACGTTCCTGTATTCTCCAAGTTTCCTATACTCAGATCTTGATTTCCTTTCCAAATACTAAATGTTATTGGACAGAATACATCTTTTGTATCAGTATTTATCCAATTTCTTTCTAAAAATTTCTAAGAAAGAAACTTAAAGTACAATGATTTCTATTTTCTATGTCTGAAAGTGGATAGTGAAAACATTTAACATTTCTTTGAGGACTGGAGATCTTGAATTTCATCGTGTTCACACTATAAGTATTTTTTTTTCACCACACAATACTTGTAAAAGGTCTGGAATATGAATTCTCCTACCACTCATGCCACTAGACTTAACTTTCCATATTTAACTTGTAATTCTTCTGAATTAAATAATTGTTCTTTTCTTTCTGGAGCAAAGACGTATTATTGAAAGTTGTGATCAGTGGGGTAGCATGAAGACTGGTCTGGTAGTAGGAAGAGTGAACACAGTGGAGAAATCAAGTAAGAGTCCATCACGGTGGCTTGGGCGTGAGGAGTGAAAGGCTGAGGGCAGATAGTGCTGAGGACGAAACGGAAGTGGTGGGATTCTGTGACAGGGCAGGGCTTGGCAATGGAGAAGCAGGTCAAGGAAAACAGGACTAAATGATGGTGAGGGTTCCAGCAGCAGCAATAAGTAAACTGGTGAAGACGGTGTGTGAGGACATACATCATGTTATTGGAAATGTTGCCCCAGATTAATAGAATATGTTTGGTAATTAGAATAATGTAACTTGCAGTGGTAAATATTGTCAAGATCAAGATAATAGAAATCTCTTAATAAACAATACAAATTATGTTTATAAAACTGTGAAGCACTAACCTAAAAGAAAGGACTCTATGGTTGTTATTTAAATATTTATTTAATTTAAAGGCAGAATTGCAGAGAGAGGAGGAGAGGAGAGACAGAGAGCTTTAATCTGTTGGCTCACTCTCCAAATGAAGTCAGGAGCCTCGAATTCAAACCAGGTCTCACATGGGTGCAGGAGCCTAGGTACTGAGAGCATCTTCTGCAGCTTTCCCGGGCGCATCAGCAGAGCGCTGTATCACAAGTGGAGCAGCCGGGACTAGAACCGGTGTGCATGTGGGATGTCAGCATCGCAGGCTGCAGCCTAACCCTCTGCATCACAACTTCAGTTCCCCCATAGGTCTTTAAAAGTCGCTATGATGAGATACATTGTTGTCTGCAAAAGATTTATTGGAGCGTTCATCTCTGGTACCTCTGAATGTGACCTTATTCAAATGTCATCAAGTTGAGTTTGTACTTAATGAGGATGAGCCCTAATCCAAGATGGGTGGTGTCCTTGTAAGGTAAGGAAAGGTGCAGAACAGACAGAGAAGGAAGAAAGCCATGAGAAGGTAGAGGCAGAGACTGGAGTTGTGCTGCCGTGAGCCAAGGAATACGTGGAGCTGCTGGAAATCAAAGAAGACGCTTCCTCGAGAGCCTGCAGTGGGGCATGGCCTGCCAGCACCGCGATTTCACAATTCTGGCTTCCAGAACTGCGAGAGAATACGGCGATGTGATTTAACCCGCCCAGATTGTGGCTCTTGGTTATGGCAGTCGTAGCAAATGAGTACAGTCCCTGTGTAGCACTCAGATGAAGAGGAAAAAGAGAGATGCTTATTTTCCTACATGGGGTGACTCTTACAGCACCCTGTCACTATGGAGATCCACGTATTGTATAAAGTTACCAATTAAACAGATGGGGAGATTAGGAGTGTGTTGATTTAATGCCTGTGTGTACTTTCTCTTTGATAAGGGTGGCTGCTGCTGTTATCTGATCACTGCGAGGCCACGGTGGAAGCCTCCTTACCAGAAAGAGGCCAGCCAGCTGCTTTCCTGGAACGAGCCATCCTTGCTGGAGGCAAAGCAACCTGGGCACCTCAGCACAGCCCTTCCTCACTGGCAAAGGCTGTTGGTTTTCCAAAACCTCACAAACTCACAACGCGTTTCAGTAGAAAAGGGAAAGACAGAGGGCAAGAAGCTCAGATACACATCAGGAGGGAGCTGGTTGAGGGAGCATGAATGAGGAAAGGAGACTTTTTTTTTTTTTTTTTTTTTTTTTACAGGCAGAGTGGACAGTGAGAGAGAGAGACAGAGAGAAAGGTCTTCCTTTGCCGTTGGTTCACCCTCCAATGGCCGCCGTGGCTGGCGCTCCGCTGCTGATGCACTGTGCTGATCCGATGGCAGGAGCCAGGTGCTTCTCCTGGTCTCCCATGCGGGTGCAGGGCCCAAGCACTTGGGCCATCCTCCACTGCACTGCCGGGCCACAGCAGAGGGCTGGCCTGGAAGAGGGGCAACCGGGACAGAATCCGGCGCCCCGACCGGACTAGAACCCAGTGTGCTGGCGCCGCAAGGCAGAGGATTAGCCTAGTGAGCCGACATTCTACAGCTAATGCGAGATCAGCGTTACAAGCATTGAGAGGTTCAATAGGCTATTTCCCGCTCAGTATAGTAGTAGGACATCTGGCGATATTTTACTGACACTCTCAGAGCACTAAAGAGCTCTTTCTTGTTAAATAGGAAAATTAAAGTTTCAGTTGCGTAAGTTTCTGGAGGTGCTTATGTAACTTTTTCTAATGGATGCCATTAAACATTTCTGGAATGCTTAACATGAGTATGCACTGTGGTACATGCTGAAGATACTCAGAATTAAAATCAAAAATCCCTCCTCTCAAGGAGTTTGCACACCAGTGGCAGAAATAGACAAACCAAACTACTGTGATTTTTAAAAATTGCAATGTAGTAAAAGTTATTGTTTAAAGACTTAATGATGATGCAATAATAATAATGTCCAGTGTACTCTCTGTTTTGTACATATGAATAAGGGAGCAGAGAGTATAGTAGGCCCAAGCCCTTCCAGGGAAGCTCGCCTGCCAGTCCTCTCACACCCTTATTCCTCCAATGGGCATAGAAAGCCAGCCCAAGGACAACAGCCATGAAAGGGAAATACACAAGTCTGTGGCAAAACCAGGAGCCTTGAGAACTGGAAAACAGTGCTGGGACATTGGGAGATGAATTCCTACCCCGAAAATCTCTGAGTGGCACCTTTCTCTGAGCTGGTGAACTTGTCAACAGTGCTCATAAGTAGAATGGGACATTTTGAGTTTCTCTAAAACAATGTATGTTTGCATGTGCATTTGCTTCATTTCAGATGTAATCTTCAGATGTCAAGAATGGTGTGTGCTGGCCGTTTACAAAATCATCTCTTTTTTTAAGATTTGTGGGGAGCAGCCCGGACTGGACTGAGTTACTGGAATTAAGACTTATTCTATGCATCTGCTCTCCCACAATATGGCGCTGGGAGAGAAGTAAACAGCTTCTGCACAGCTGCCTCCAGTTCAACCAATAAACTGTAGGACTTGCTACTGATTGGAGGAGAGCAGCGTACTCGGAGTGTGGGCAGCCGAGTTGGGATTGGCAGAGGACTATAAAGGAGGAGAGAGACGGCATGCACCAGGAACATCTAAGGGGAACATCTGAGGGAATACCTGTGCGGCCCCCGAGAGAGCCGGCCGGCGGTGTGCCGCTCCCCTGCGGAAGTGGGGAATGTGGCCAGGGGGAACTGCCCTTCCACGGAGGTGGAAGGGATAGTAGCCAACCCGGGAAGAACCAGCAGCAAACCCGGGGAGGGCCGAGCAGACGAAAGAACAGCGCAGGGTCTTGTGTCGTTCCTCCACGAAGAGGGGGAGCGACAAGATTTATTTATTTTATTTGAAAGAGTTACACAGAGAGAGGAGAGGAAGAGACAGAGAGGTCTTCCATCCGATGGTTCACTCTCCAACTGGTTGCAATGGCTGGAGCTGCGCCAATCCGAAGCCAGGAGCCAGGAGCCTCCTCAGGGTCTCCCACGCGGGTGCAGGGGCCCAAGGACCTGGGTCATCTTCTACTGCCTTCCTAGGCCATAGCAGAGAGCCAGATTGGAAGTGAAGCAGCCGGATCACAAATTGGCACCCATATGGGATGCCGGCACTTCATGCCAGGGCGTTAACCCACTGTGCCACAGCGCCGGCCCCCAAAATCATCCTATAAATTATTACTGTCACATGATTCTAGACTTTGAATTTGTATCTACAATATTCTTTGGGCCAATTACTATTTAATTATAGCCTGTCACTTATGAAGGCTCTAAGCAGTCCATGAATCCCAGTCATCTATTCATGTAGTCGTGTCTGTGGCAGACATCACCCATTGTCCCCTAACGTGAGCTTCCCTTTCTTCTAGGACTAAAACCTCAAACACTGAGGTGGGCACTTCACTGACCAGATGAAGATACATCACCCAGACTCCCTTGCAGCCAGGTGTGGCAGGTGAATAAGGTAAAATCAATGATGTGTAGATAACAAGTGCCTTGGGGATACCTTCTGAGAATCTTTCTTAAATACAAGGTGATTTTCTATGTATTCCCATAGGGCTGAGGCTTCCATTGTGGTTTTCAAATATTTCAATGCCTTACTATTCCTAATTGATTCCATCAATTACTGGTAAAGGTGAATTAATGTTTTCTCTGTGATTCTAGATGTCCATTTTCTCTTATGTCCATTTTTGTCTCGTTCACTGTTCACAGTATATATTTTGAGTCTATGCTTTTGGGAGCAATGTCTGAAGATGTAAAATTCTAAACATAACACATCTCCCATTTATTTAGCTTTTCTTCCATTTCTCTATGAAATATCATGTTCTTTTTTTATTATATTTGTGAAATGTATTCCTGAATATTTTTATGATTCATTGTGGTATTACAAATGAATTTTTTAAAAGATTTACTTATTTATTTGAAAGTCAGAGTTACACAGAGAGAAAAGGAGAGGCAGAGAGATGGAGAGGGAGAGGGAGAGGGAGAGAGAGAAAGAGAGGTCTTCTATCCTCTGGTTCCCTCCCCAATTGGCCGCGACAGCCAGAGCTGCACTGACCCAAAGCCAGGAGCCAGGAGCCTCCCTCAGGGTCTCCCACATGGGTGCAGGGGCCCAAGGAGTTGGGCCGTCTTCTACTGCTTTCCCAGGCCACAGCAGAGAGCTAGATCGGAAGCAGAGCAGCCAGGACCAGTGGCTCGAACCAGTGGCCACATGGGATGCCGGTGCTGTAGGCGGCAGCATCACACACCACACCACAGCACAAACCCCACAAATGAATTTTATTTTTTTGCTATTTTTTTTTTTTGACAGACAGAGTGGACAGTGAGAGAGAGAGAGACAGAGAGAAAGGTCTTCCTTTGCCGTTGGTTCACCCTCCAATGGCCGCTGTGGCCAGCCCGCTGCGCCAGCGCACCGTGCTGATCCGATGGCAGGAGCCAGGTGCTTCTCCTGGTCTCCCATGCGGGTGCAGGGCCCAAGCACTTGGGCCATCCTCCACTGCACTCCCTGGCCACAGCAGAGAGCTGGCCTGGAAGAGGGGCAACTGGGACAGAATCCGGCGCCCCGACCGGGACTAGAACCCAGTGTGCCGGCGCCGCAAGGCGGAGGATTAGCCTAGTGAGCCGCGGCGCCGGCCCCCACAAATGAATTTTAAAACTTACATCTATTGTATTCTTTTTTTTTTTTTTTTTTGACAGGCAGAGTGGACAGTGAGAGAGAGAGACAGAGAGAGAAAGGTCTTCCTTTGCCGTTGGTTCACCCTCCAATGGCCGCCGCTGCAGCCGGCGCACCGCGCTGATCCGATGGCAGGAGCCAGGATCCAGGTGCTTCTCCTGGTCTCCCATGGGGTGCAGGGCCCAAGCACCTGGGCCATCCTCCACTGCACTCCCTGGCCATAGCAGAGAGCTGGCCTGGAAGAGGGGCAACCGGGACAGAATCCGGCGCCCCGACCGGGACTAGAACCCGGTGTGCCGGCGCCGCAAGGTGGAGGATTAGCCTATTGAGCCACGGCGCCGGCTACATCTATTGTATTCTTAAACTTATATACCCAAATAGTGTTTGCACACTGACATATTATCATACGATCTTGGTAAAGTCATATAAGATAAGATGCCTTACTATTTTTTACATAGAAAATTATGTTATCCGTGAGTTAAGATAGTCATGCTTTGCAATGTGTCTCTTTCTCCTTGCATCATCACCCTAGTTAAACCCTCAAGTAGGGCCCACACCATGGCACAGTGGGTTAAGCCACGACCTGCATCCCATGTGTCAGCATCCCATGTGAGCACCTGTTCAAGTCCTGGCTGCTCCACTTCCATTCCAGCTCTCTGCTGTGGCCTAGGAAAGAAATAGAAGTTGGCCCAAGTCCTTGGGCCCCTGCACCCACATGGGAGACCCGAAAGAAGCTCCTGGCTCCTGGTTTAGGGTTGGCTCAGCTCCAGCCATTTCAGCCATTTGGGGAGTGAACCAACCTGTGGAAGATCTCTGGTCTCTCCTTCTCTCTCTGTAACACTGCCTTTCAAATAAATGAATAAATCTTTAAAAAAAAAAACCCTCTATTACAATGTAAAATAGAAGAATATTTGATAGAATTCATCGATAAGTGTTTTGTCCTAAAATTTTCTTTATGAGATTTTTTTAACCAAGAATTAAAATATTTTAGTGGATATTTGGGAAAATCAAGTTTCTGTTTCTTCTGGAGTCATTTTTGTAAATTGTGCTTTTTCCCAATTTCATTTATGTTGTTAAACTTCAATGCATAAATGTGTTCATAAAATTCCTTTATTACCCTTTTAATAAAAGTAGACTATATCTCAGTTTTGTCCGGATGTTAGTGATTGCGTTTCCCATAATTTTTCTAGATTATCCCTGCTGGATTTTTGAAACTTAATTAATATTTTCTAGGAACCATTGTTTGACCTTGTTCATGTTCTCCATTATATGTGAATTTTAAATTTCATTTATTCTTGATATATTTATTATTCTTTCATTCTACTTGCTTTTGGCTTCTTCCTTTTCTAACTCCATAAGATGGAAAATAAGACAGCTAATTTGAGAAACATGGAGTCAGAGAGAGACAGAGACAGATAGAAAGAGAGCTCACATCCCTGCCAGTTCACTCCCCAAATGCCCGAACGCCCTCATCAGCCGGTACAAGGCTGAGCCAGAGTTAGGAGCTGAGAAGTCAGTCCAGATCTCCCGTGTGGGTGGCAGGAACCAACGACTGGAGCCATCGCTGCTGCCTCCCAGGGTCTACATGAGCAGGCAGCTGAGCCAGCAGCCAGTGCTGGGTCTCAGATGAAACCATGGACAACAAAGGATCTCTCACCTTGCTTAACAACAAGCTTCCTGTGGCTGCCTAACCCACTAGCAGCCCATAATAGGTCTTTGCCCACCTGTTGCATAGCAATTTGCAATTCCATAATAGTTACTTTTGAGCTGAGCTGCTTCTCCTGGGTCCCTGGTAGAACTGGAAAGAATGAGCTGCAGCCAACCTGGTAACTGGAGCTTGCGTAGGCCAGCTCAGACTGATTGGAGAGTTCCCTTACAGTCTGGTATAGTGTTAAATGTAACATACCTCCTATGACATTTCAGCAGTCCTCTTTGAACATGTGATATATGCGAAGGCATGGTTCATCATGGTGCGCACATGCTCAAGGGCTTTCCCCGCCCCTTTCTTCTGCACTTGTCATGCTCTGTTGCTCTGTTTTCTCTGGTTCTGCTCCGATTACCCTAACTCCATGAATTCCCAAACCCCTTTCTGTTCAGGGAAACTGGTTTGGGCCTCGATATGATCTGCAGCATTTTCCTATAGGCCTGTAGTTAATACTAATTGTTCTTTAGGCTGGAGCTGAGGCATGGCAGGTAAAGCCTCTGCCTGCAGTGCCAGCATCCTATATAGGCACTGGTTCTAGTCCCAGCAGCTCCACTTCCAATCCAGCTCTCTGTTATGGCCTGGGATATCAGTAGAAGATGACTCAAGTCCTTGGGCCCCTGTACCCATGTGGGAGACCCAGAAGAAGCTCCTGGCTCGTGACTTTGGATCGTCACAGCTCCAACCGTTGTGGCCAACTGGGGAGTGAACCAGCGAATGGCAGAACTCTCGCTCTCTCTTTCTCTCTCTCTCTCTACCTCTCCTTCTCTGTGTAACTCTTTGAAATAAATAAATAAATAAATAAATAAATAAATAAATAAATAAATAAGTGTTCTTTCTCAGAAGGTGAATTCGGTGTTTTCATAACAGTAAAAATGTGCAGGTGGGTAGGAGGACCTCTGATAACCACTGGTGAGCCAACCGGCAGATTGTAGGTCCCTCCGGGACTAGCCTGCTCATGGCTTGGTGGCCTCCCATTGGACAGCACTTTCACACATGATTCAAAGCAGCTACCGGAGCAGTGTGTTCAACTGCTCCGTGATTCAGTGCTGCATGACTGCCCAGCAGGGTTTGCCAGCCTAAGGTGCAAAGGTTGAATGTTGGAGAGAGAACCATGGGAATTTGGAAATGCCCTGTGGTGAGTGCAAAGCGAATGATACTTGAAAATCCCTCCTGCCTCTTGGCGTCCCCCTGAGGGACTTTTGAGTGGATGGAGTCCTGGTAGTAACAGTGTTGCTACAGTGATCTGTAAGCAAATTCTACTTGGTTTATTTGCTTGTATTAACTGTCTTATTTGTCTGTGCAGGTTGGTCGGTTTATATTAGCTGTTTTGTTTGCTTGTTTTGTGGGCACACTGTTATGGGAAATACTGATTCCATCTCTGAATGTAGTGATTTAGACTATATTCTGAATAACTGTCTGTTTTAAGTTATGAGCCTACAGAGTATGATGTTTTCCTGTAACAATGCTTGAGCCAAGTGTCCCCTTAAATCTGGGGAGACTTGGCCAGAAAATGTCTCTCTGAATTCCAGCACCATTCTGTAACTAGACTATTTTCTTCTTTCAGAGTGTCCTAATGTCTTCACATGTAGCACTTTCTTAGTTCCAGATCTTACATTTAGGTCTTCATCCACTTTGAATTGATTTTTGAACAAAGTGAGAGATAGGGCTCTAGATTCAATCTTTCTTAAAAGATTTTGAAAGATTCTGTTTTTCTATTTGAGAGGTAGAGTTACAGACAGTGAGAGGGAGAGAGAGAGAGAGGTCTTCCTTCCACTGGCTCACCCCTCAAATGGTCACAATGGCCAGAGCTGCACTGATCCAAAGCTAGTAGAAGCCAGGAGATTCTTCTGGGTCTTCCATGTGGGTACAGATCTTCCAAGCACTTGCCACCTTCGACTGCTTTCCCAGGCCACAGCAGAGAGCTAGATTGGAAGAGGAGCAGCCAGGATTAGAACCAGTGCCTGAGGCCAGCACCTCGGCTCAATAGGCTAATCCTCTGCCTGCAGCGCCAGCACACCGGTTCTAGTCCCCGTCGGGGCGCCAGATTCTGTCCCGGTTGCCCCTCTTCCAGGCCAGCTCTCTGCTATGGCCCGGGAGTACAGTGGAGGATGGCCCGAGTCCTTGGGCCCTGCACCCCATGGGAGACCAGGAGAAGCACCTGGCTCCTGGCTTCAGATCAGCGCGGTGCGCTGGCGCAGCGGGCTGGCCACAGCGGCCATTGGAGGGTGAACCAACGGCAAAGGAAGACCTTTCTCTCTGTCTCTCTCTCTCTCACTGTCCACTCTGCCTGTAAAAAAAAAAAAAAAAAAAAAAAAAAAAAAAAAAAAAAAACCAGCACCTGTATGGGATGCCTGCGCCACAGGTGGAGGATTAAACTACTGCACCACAGCCCCTAGATTCAATCTTGTAGCCAGAATAGGAATTGCATCCGGGACTCTAACCATGCACTCCACTTAAGGATGCAGCTATTTCAGGCCGTGTCTTCACTGCTGTGTCAAACACTCACCCTGAAACCTCATTTTTTAACATACAGTTCAGTTTGGACAGACTCTGTAACATGTTTTAACTTAAGTGATACCATTATAAGAATATATCTAGTAAAATAATCTTACTATTTTAAACAGCACCCACCCATAGTTTTGATTCACCTTTAAATGGGAACTGCTAGGGGCTGGCGCAGTTGTGTTTATCTGATAACAAAGCTCATATCTCCTCCCAAAAATGCAGCTTTTATTATAATGGAACAAAGAAAAATCCCAACTTGCTAAAGAGAATTTAAACCCAGTATCTAGAATTTTGCAAATACAAATGGATGGAAGCTTAGTAATGAAACTGGCAGAAATAAATTCAGATCTGGCTGAAGAGCCCATGAGAGTATTTTAGGCATGGAAAGCCAAGACACTCTGGATAAAAAAAAAAAAAAACACACACACCTAAATGAAAGATCTCTGCGAGTGAGATCCCAGTGGAAAGAACAGGCCATCAAAGAAGGAGGTACCTTTCTCTGAAGGGAGGAGAGAACTTCCACTTTGACTATGACCTTGTCTAAATATGATCAGAGTTCGTGAACTCAAAAGGCTTCCATAGCCTTGGCAACTCATGACAAGAGCCTAGGGAGATTCCTGATGCCATAAACAAGAGTGTCAATTGTTAAGTCAACAACAGGAGTCACTGTGCACTTACTCCTCATGTGGGATCTCTGTCCTTAATGTGTTGTACTATGTGAATTAACAGCATAACTAGTACTCAAATAGTACTTTACACTTTGTGTTTCTGTGTGGGTGCAAACTGTTGAAATCTTTACTTAATATATACTAAATTGATTTTCTGTATATAAAGATAATTGAAAATGAATCTTGATGTGAATGGAATGGGAGAGGGAGCGGGAGATGGGAGGGCTGCAGGTGGGAGGGAAATTATGGGGGGGGGGGCACTGTAATCCATAAGCTGTACTTTGGAAATTTATATTTGTTAAATAAAAGTTTAAAAAAAACTGGCAGAAATAAAGTTTTTTTGAGTGTTCAAATTATGCCAGAGTGGTTATTACTTCATCAACATTTTGCAACTGCCCTTGACTATTCTATATTATATTATTTATATATGTTTTATTATTACTGCATATTCCATTATTTGTTAACTCCAAGTTATGGGGGAAAAAGAAAATACCTGTGATGGACTGTAGGAATTCTGCCAAACAACCCAAAAAGTAACTGGTAGGTAAGTAGATGGTGCCCTGCTCTTTCAACCTGGTGGAACAAGTCTTGCTGCGCTATTTTCTGGCCAGCATTGTTTCTTACAGGAAGTCTCTGTAGTTCTTTTGTCCGTATTCCTCTGAATGTATTTTGTCACTTTCTTCTGGTTGATTTTAAGATGACCTCTTTATGATTTTTAAGCACTTTTATTTTTGTAAACTGTGGATTAGTTTATCCGTGTTTCTCTCACAGGGGGCGGAGTGGAGTCACTGAGCTTCTGGGGTTTTATTTGCTGTCTGCCGTGGCCTTTGGAGGATTCTGAGGTTGTCTCCTCCACTCCGAGTCCACACCGTCTGGCTGATTCCCGCCGTGCTGTGGCCTGGAACTCTCTCTGAGCAGGAAGCGGCGGTGATAACAAGAATCCCCCTTCCACTCTGTCAGGGATCAGCATCACAGTTACCTGATGTCCAATTTTTTTTAATTATTCATATGTTTTGTCTGCTTTTTAAAATTGTTTTAGGCAGAGACTGGCATTGAGGCATAGTGGGTAAAGCCTCCTCCTGCAGTACCCACATCCCTTACGGGCAACAGTTCGAGACTCAAGTGCTCCACTTCTGATCCAGCTCCCTGCTAATGTACCTGGTAAAGCAGCAGAGGGTGACCCAGGTGCCTGGGTCCTGTACTCACGTGGGAGACCTGAGTGAAGTTTCGGGCTCCTGGCTTCAGCCTGGCCCAGCACTGGCTGTTGGAGTCATCTGGGGAGTGAACCAGTGGATGGAATCTTTATTTTCCATTTCTGTTTCTCTCTTTCTCTCTTTCTCTCTCTCTGCCCCCTCCACACACACACACCCATGCTCACGCTCTCACTCTCTCCCTATCTGCCTCTCAAACAAAATGAAAATAAATTAGAATTAAATCAGAGAGGGGGCTGGCGCTGTGGCATAGTGGGTAAAGCCACTGCCCACAGTGCAGGCATCCCATATGGGTGCTGGTTCGAGTCCCGGCTGCTCTACTTCCAATCTAGCTTTCTGCTATGGCCTGGGAAAGCAGTAGAAGATGGCCCAAGTCCTTGGGCCCCTGCACCCATGTGGGAGACCTGGAGGAAGTTCCTGGCTCCTGGCTTTGGATCAGCGCAGCTCCAGCCATTGTGGCCAATTGAGGAGTGAACCAGCGGATGGAAGACCTCTCTCTCTCTCTCTCTCTCTCTCTCTCTCTCTGCCTCTCCTTCTTTCTCTGTGTAACTCTGACTTTCAAGCAAATAAATGTATCTTTAAAAAAATCCATTCCACTTTGAAGTTCCAACTCAAAATACAATGCAAGCCCTCTCTCATTGGACAGTAAGGGACCTGGATGGGATCAGGGGAGAGGGAGTGAGACCTGTTCTGTCGCTCTTCCTTCTCCAGCCCCTCCGGATAGAACAGGGAGCATGATTTATTTTCCTTCTTCCCTGTCTGGTGTTTTCGGGTCTAGGCGCTCTGAGGGTGTGGGCTAGGACTAGGGACGGAAGAGGGATGGCAAAGGTAGAGCTCTCTCCCCATCACTGCTGCACTTGGTGCTGGAGCTGCCATGTCCCCGCTTGTCTCTGTGCCGTGGGCTCCTGGTGTCCTCGGCTTGGAAGAGGTGTGGTTCACACGAGGAAGCTCACCTGCACTCAGAATACCGTCTGTCTGTCTCAATCTGGCAACTGCCTGTGGGTCCATTTCCTCTCTGGGAAGAGCACTGTCTCCCAGAAAGCAATGCCACGGCCACGGCCACGCCATGATTCCTACTCCCTGCTCTGATCTCCAAGCTCCTTTTCCTTCGCAGGGAACCAGGTCCTCAAAGCCACCTTTTTTTTTTTTTTTTTTTTTTTTGACAGGCAGAGTTAGACAGTGAGAGAGAAGACAGGGAGAAAGGTATTTCCTTTTCCGTTGGTTCACCCCCTAAGTGGCCACTACGGCTGGCCCATTGTGGCCAGCGTGCTGCACCGATCCGAAGCTAGGAGCCAGGTGCTTCTCCTGGTCTCCCATGCAGGTGCAGGGCCCAAGCACTTGGGCCATCCTCCACTGCACTCCCGAGCCACAGTAGAGAGCTGGACTGGAAGAGGAGCAACCGGGACTAGAACCCGGGGTGCCGGCGCCGCAGGCAGAGGATTAGCCTAGTGAGCTACGGCGCTGGCCTCGAAGCCACTCTTACATAGCAATTAGGCGATTGGGATGGGTTTGGCCACCCTTGCCTACCCAGGCTCACCACGCCAAGGCCTCTGCTCGCCTCTCAGCCCTGGATTATGTCTGCAAGCCCTTTTTCTCCAGCCGTCTCTCAAGATGACACACGGGATCCAAGCGTTTCTAAGAAACCCCTCACTGGCATGTACTCTGCTGGCGGCAAAGGGATGGAGGGAGGCTGTTCTGTTGTCTGCAGTTCATGAAGCTTCCAGCTGGGGCGTGGGGTGCAGTCTCCCCTTGGGAGGCATCCTGTTCTCTATGGTGATTTTCTTGGAACCCTACCTCATTCATTTAAATTCTGGAGGTGAGGGGATTACCGCATGAGAAACCTTGGGGAAGGAATTACCTCCCACTGAGAGAACAATTCCACCTCTCCCCCTGCTCCCCAGAAATCTCTCTGTCCTGGTTTGTTTGCTGGGTGATAACTGTGGGTATTAGGCTGGGTGGATGTTGCTGCCTCTCAGTAACCCCATTGTTGGCAGCTGTCTATAGAATGTGGTGTATTAGTGCCTCATTTTCAAACAGAGCCCCAAGGCCACAGGAAAAGTCTCATTCAGTATCTTTATCACCAATGGTTCAATGCAGCCTTCTACTGTCTCTGTCCAAAATAGAAACACGAACGTTTATTCAAGTTGCACTTTTCCTAAGGTCGTTTTCATCACAATGAAAATCTCAGTAAGCACAGACATGCACTTAACGTGGACGGAAGCCTGGGAAGAAGTCAGTAGGATGTGTGGCGATGTAAAATCATTGCACTACTCTCCCGCACGGAATGTGCATAATCATGGCAAAGCAAGACAGCTTTCTCTGAGGGCTGATAGGGTTTCCAAGAAGTGGGAATGGGGGTGGAGAAGGGAAGTGCATCAAAAGGCTGGGGGAAGGAAGAAAAGTAGAAAGAGACGAGAGAAAGAGAGAGAGAGATTGAAAACACAGTAAGACATTCTTGGCTTTCATTCTTGGCTCCCATGGACACAGCCCAGAAGGAGTAACGTGGGCCCCTCTCGGGCAGGGCTCGAAGCTGGCAGACTGGCTTTCTGAGCTCCTGAGAGCTCTGCCACTCGAGCAGGGATCCGTGCCCATGGTGCAGGGTATTAACATTCCTGACCAAACGGTGCTGGAGGGAAAGAGAGCTTTCAAGGGCATTCACCATTCTCTGCCACAGCCCTCTCCAACAGTCCCCTCCCTGTCTCCTCCCCAACACCAGACTCTCAAGTTCACTAAAGAAAATCCAGTTCATTGACTCGGAGTCAGCCTGACATAGCAAAAGAAACACGGCATTTCACCGTGAGAACCCGGGGGCCCTCGGTAAGTTGCTACTCACTCTATTCTTTTTAAGAAGTTTACATTTTAGACTCCATATCAACTACCTTAAAATGTATTTCTTGCCTTCTTTTGTCCTGGTCTTGGCCTCCCTTTTCATGTTAAATTCTTTCCTGTGTTATCACCACCAAAGCCTTACAGATAAGCAATCGGTTTATTTCCAGGCACCTACTGTGCTCTTAGCTCTGGGATAACTCTTACGACTCAAGGGGAGGAGACGAGGTGTCCCTGCCTAATAGCAACAAGGATTTGGAGGAGAAAGAAGTTGGTGCAGGCATGGACATCAGAGGATGTGCAGGGTGGAGAGGGTCAGAAACCTAAGAAAATCACTGAAGGTGAGAAGTAGAACTTATGCCCACCAAGTCCAAGAAGAGCTTATGTTCACAAGTGTCTTCCCCAGTGCTGCCGAGACCCAACATTTCAGAAGCTGTTCTATTTCAGAGTCCGCAGACCCCGCTCCTCCCACTCTGGAAGACAGCAGCTTTACACACTAGACTTCAAAGTCACAACTCTAAAAACCCCTTGAGGGCCGGCGCCGTGGCTCACTTGGTTAATTCTCCGCCTGCGGCGCCGGCATCCCATATGGGCGCCAAGTTCTAGTCCTGGTTGCTTCTCTTCTAGTCCAGCTCTCTGCTATGGCCCGGGAGTGCAGTGGAGGATGGTCCAGGTCCTTGGGCCCCTGCACCCGCATGGGAGACCAGGAGGAAGTACCTGGCTCCTGGCTTCAGATCGGTACAGCTCTGGCCGTAGTGGCCATTTGGGGGGTGAACCAACGGAAGGAAGACCTTTCTCTCTGTCTCTCTCTCTCTCTCACTAACTCTGTAAAAAAAAAAAAAAAAAAGGCTGTGCTCTAAGCCCCCAGATCCTCTCCCAACCTCAGTGGAGGGAGCCTTTAAGGAATAGCAGAGGGACTTCTCTCACTGGGTGAATAATGCCTTATGCTTGTAGGGTGAGTCTGTATTTTTCCCAGAGAGGTGTTCCTAGATTTTTAACTTGGTCGTTACAGACATCTGATTGGGCACTGTGTAGGGAGAGTCTCGTTCATCTTCACTGGCAAGGAGGCTGAGGCTCAGTGGAGCGACTTTGCCCTCCCTCTTCTATGTCACTCTGGAAGCTCATTTGCCTAGAGGGTAGAATTTCCCAATAGCGTAACTCCCTGTGACTCAGCAGTTATGAAATACCCAGCTTCCCAGCATAGATCTTTGTCTAAAAGCCAGGGGGCCAGTGTCCTGCTCTTGTTTTATCAGATCAGTGGTGGTGCCTGGAGGAATCTCGCTTTATGGTCTCTAGACCATGAAGAGGGTGGAGAGGCACGTGGTCAAAGGAGCGCAGGACAAACACTTTGATTTGGAGAGGAAGAGCGCCAAGCAGGCTGAAGCCAGACTCAGCCAGAGACTGCGGAGCCTGGAGGAGATCTGCCTCTACCACATGAAATCGCTGACCCGGGAGCAGAGACAGCTCCAGAAAGAACTTCAGAGGTTGCAGCAAGGTAAGGCTTCCGGGACAGGGCAGCAGCCACAGGCTCGCGAGGCAGAGCGAGGCGGCAAGCCCATTGCTCATTCCACATCAGGGGCCCGACCAGAGCCCTGGGTACAAGGAAGCCAGCCCTGCTGGTCTCGGTCGGGGTGCTGGCCTCTCCGACCTCCCCTGTCCCTGCCCCCCTGAACTGAGCAGTTCCGTGGAGCGTCCCACTCCCATGCCCTCTAGAGCTGCCACTTCTCAGACTTCCTGTCACTGCTGTCTTGCAAATTACCTCTCTCTTTCTTACCTCATTTGTTTTCCATTTCCTTTTTGTATCTTCTCATAATCTACATTCCTTCCACTGTATCTGGGCTGATCTGACTGCACCCCTTTCTGACATCTGCGCTTTCTCTCCTTTGACTCTAACAACCGGTTATTGAGCAGCTCCAAATGGGCGAATCGGTGCCCCAGCCCACTTGATGAAAAGAAAGTTCAAGAAAATAGAAAAAAAAAGTCTCTGGGGTTGGTGTCTCAGTTTCCCCAAATGTAAAATAGAAATGCTACTTCCTTTCTGTTGAAGTTATTTGAGGACTGAGTTTCAAACAGCACTAGACACAAAGCAAGTACTCTACAAGTGTTTAATCTTACCAATCAATAAAAATGCATCACAGAATTCAACCTCTTCCACTGTTTTGTTGAAAATTATAGCAGTTGCACAGGTTTTTAGGAACAGTTTTCCTCTGTCATTACAAAAATTAGATGTTAATATTACTTCAAGGTTCAGCATAGCACAGATGTAGTTCAGGCTTTCCAAGCTATATCCCTTCTTTCTTAAAGCAGGCCCCAAAAGTGAGGAGGCATACTCCGTCGAAAAGCAGGTGTCAGCCGGCGCTGCGGCTCACTAGGCTAATCCTCCGCCTTGTGGCGCCGGCACACCGGGTTCTAGTCCCGGTCAGGGCGCCAGATTCTGTCCCAGTTGCCCCTCTTCCAGGCCAGCTCTCTGCTGTGGCCAGGGAGTGCAGTGGAGGATGGCCCAAGTACTTGGGCCCTGAACCCCATGGGAGACCAGGAGAAGCACCTGGCTCCTGCCATCGGATCAGCGCAGTACGCCGGCCACAGTGCACCGGCCGCGGCAGCCATTGGAGGGTGAACCAACAGCAAAGGAAGACCTTTCTCTCTGTCTCTCTCTCTCACTGTCCACTCTTCCTGTCAAAAAAATAAATAAAAAAAAAAAGAAAGAAAAGTATGTGTCATGATTGAATGTCAGGTCTTTCAGGTCCACACAGCTGCTGATACATGGACACAAAAGTCAGGAGTCATGTCCAATCACCTGGCCTGGAAATTCTTCCTAACCTTCAAACATTTCTAATTGTATCTAATGATTTCTAGCCACCTTGGTCTTTAAAGTTGACTCAACAAGTAACTGAATTCCACTTGCAATGTCCTGTGTGTAATAAAAGGTTAACCAACCTAGAATGAGAGTTCACCTACGAGAAAAGAATCTTAGAGGCCATCTGATTGGGTCCCATTTTAATTTTCAGAAAGGACACTGAAGACCAGATGCTGATTCTCAGGAGGCTGCATAAAAGCTCAGGCCCTCGTAGGCTGGGAGTCTGCTAAGTCTGCCTAAGTGATTTGGAAACAGCCTCGCCCAGGAGATGAGACCAAAACTGTTGGTTCAGAGGCCTCTGTCTCCATGTTCCTTGGAAAGTCATATCTGCTCTAACCCTCCAACTTCTTGACAGTCAAAGTAGGGGGAAGGGTAGGAAACAGTATTATGGAGTTGTAATGTTATATTTTTAAAGATTTTTTTTTATTTGAAAGGCAGACTTAGAGAGGCAGAAGCAGAGAGAAAGAGAGGTCTTGCATCCGATGGTTCCATCCCCAAATGGCCACAACAGTTGGAGCTGAGCTGATCTGAAGCCAGGAGCCAGGAGCTTCCTCAGGGTCTCCCACATGGGTGCATGGGCCCAAGGACTTGGGCCATCTTCTACTGCCATCCCAGGCTATAGCAGAGAGTTGGATCAGAAGAGGAACAGCCGGGACTAGAACCAGCGCCCATATGGGATGCCGGTGCTTCAGGCCAGGGCTTTAATCCACTGTGCCACAGTATCGGCCTGGAGTTGTAATATTACTGAGCACTACATTAAGCAATAATTTCCAATAACTCATTTAAGAAAATCATTTCTGAAAATCAGTTGTATGACAATAAGTGTATTATTTAAGATGCACATTATCCACCATCATCTTAGGTATTCAGATCAGAAAGTTAGAAATTGGGCTCCAAAATCCACATTTTCTACTGAGATGACACTGAGAGTTCAACTGAGATTATGCTGGGATAGGTGTTCTGCAGACCAGACTTTAGAAATCACTGCTACAACTACTCAGAGTCTGAAATGCAAGTGTGAAAAGAAAAAATCTAGGGTCTCTGCCCTCCAGAGGCTCATATTAAAATTGAAGGGTTACTCTGCTTACAAAACATCATGATAGAAGATGCTAGTTGCTGAATCAGAGTAATTTACAAGGTCAGGCACAGGCACTGGAAGGTTCCTCTGGTCTATCAGGGGCCATGGGTAAAATCTTGTGAGTGTGGGAGCAGAATCTAGGGGGAACGGGAGAACCGAGCCGCGCCTGACAGAAGGAGCAGTGTGCTACAAAGACCCACAGATAAGTAAGGCTTTCCACAAACAGCTCAGAACTGAGGACCTGTAGTTAAGTGGGGGTGGGCTGGAGAAGGTGTCAGCAAAGCAGGGAGAGTGACATCTTCACAGGTCTTGCAAAAAAGTAGCTCACATTTCTCCCCATAGGGTTTGGGAGCGGGGAGAATACACGTTCAAGCTTTAGAAAGATCGCTCTGGAGGCAAGGGTTAAGGTAAAATAGTGCCCCAGCTAAGCCAGAGCACACCTGATAGAATTCCAGGGCCCAGGTCATGGAGAAGCAGGCTTTCAGCTGGAGAAAGTGAGAAGAATCAGCATTTTGAGATACCTAGAAAGTACAATTGTCAGGACTTTATGGCTAATTGTATGTCCAAGGGAAAACAAAAGTCAAGTTCCAGGAGTCTTCAAAAAAGTTTATGGAAAATGCATATGATGAAATATTTATGCATGGTTTTTAAAAAGTGATTTTGCACAAAGATGAGCTTATCTTTTAAGTTCATTGTTCCATGAGCCTTCTAAAGCACCCCTTGTAGACGGTCTGGCATAAAGGAGGCACTCAAACACACTTGATAAGTTGTTTAGTTGGGTGGATATAGGTACCAGGTCTTCCCAGAGGGGACACCAGGTAAAGATCAAGTGTCAGAGAAGAGACACACTCATTTCTGAACGTGTTGGTCCTCCAGGTCAAGAGTGAAAGAGTGGGAGAAACACTCAGACTCCCTTAGTGAGCAGAGAATGGGTTCTCACAAGGAAAAGACCCACACCCTCCTCCAAGCAGACAGCGAAAGAAGGGTCCACCATGGGCTACCTGTTGTCCTGACTACTTCCCAAGGAAACAATCCGACTTCAGTGTTAGGAGTTTGCTGTGAATTCTAGGCCCTTTATCTGGTCACGTCCTGTGTGCCGGGTGCCTGCTGACCGCACTGCAGATTTAAGGAACTCAATCCCATTAAAGCAAAGTAGTGCAGGAATTTCAACCTCCAACAACTCACTCATGAGCTGCCCTGAAAACAAACGGGGTCCTCCATAGCAGCTATGACCACCCGATGACGAAACATCAACTCAACGAGGGAGGAGGGCACTCAGTCACGGCGGCCAGTGCAACTTCAAGGCCCAGGTCACATAGCTGTGGTGAGTGACACATCTCACTCCCAGAGTATTCTGTCTCTGAAGATCCCGTGCTTGCCAAGGTAAACATTCAAACAATGCTTCCACGGGCATAACCAATTTAAATGACTTCGGTGCTTCTAAATCCTCTTTAACATGTTCTGGGTACACATCTGGGAGCTCTTTAGGTTCCTCTGCGCCCATCATTCATGCATTGATTCTCTGAAAGCCCAGTTTCCTGCATTCTTTGCCTCCTCCTGTACTTTTTCAAGGACTCCATAACAGAGGTCTACCAACTGGCTGCCTTAAGCAACAGAACTTCACTGTGTTTGCAGTTCTGGAGTGTAGAGGTTCAAGATCAACGTGTGGGCAAGGTTGGTTCCTGCAGAGGGCTGTGTGGGAATATCTGCTGAGGTCTCGCTTCCACACTTGTAGACAGTGCCTTCTCCCTGGGTCTTTCCCAGGTTCCTCTCCTTGTGTGTGTGTCTGTATGTGTGTCTATGTTCAAATTCTCTTTTCTTATAAGGACACCAGTCATATTGGATTAGGACCACCCTAGTGACCCCGTTTTAACCCTTGACCTCTGTAAAGACCCTATGTGCACATAAAGCCACAATGGGAGGTATTGCAGGTTAGGGCTTCAACATACGGAATTGGGGGAGGACACAGTTCAGCCCTTAACACTTATTAATTAATCAAAAGCAGAGATCATCAAGAAAAAGCTCTCCTCCTATTTTGGGAATGGAATTCAGAAGAGACCAGAAAACATCCTCAAGTTCCCACAGGGAAAGCAGAAGCTCAGAGTCCCACAGACTGATCATGTTGGGTAAGACAACGGGTCTGACAGTGAATCCTTCTCCCCAAGCGACCTCTTTAGCCCCGTTCCCTCCCTGGAACAAGCAGAGGCTTCGCCCACAGCATTGCTACCTGCTTTCACCCTGCACCCCCATCCTCACCCACCTTGTTACCTTAGCTCCTAGCGTACTGAACAGGCCCCAGCTGAACTTGAAAGGTCTTAGGTATGAAGCTCTTCATCAGCTGACATGTCTCTTCTTTCACCTCCTCCCTCAGACCATTGGCAACCAACACAGCCCCAGAAACATACAGCAGCAAGCCCCAGAGGCCTCCTTCTCATCCCACTGGTCTCAAGGACTCCATGAGGAACAAGGAGCACCAATGTCAGAACCACAGAACTGCCTGCCTCGCGGAGGAGATGCCACAAGCCCAAGGGGAGGACTCCATAAAGGCACCCAAGGGTAGAGACCCCAACAAAGGCATCTCTGCTCTATGTCACCATCAAGCTGTTTCCACCAGCTCCTCGGAAAAAGACCCAGGTTCCAGCCCTGCTGGGGATAGCGGAGCGGCACCTGTTGACGAGAACAGATCCCAGGATGCCAATCTAAAGCCAGGCATGAATGCTGGGATCCAGATTCCCCCACATTTCACAGAAGATGCAAGAGAGTCCACAAAGCAGACCTTCTTAGAGTTGCTCGCAAAGGTCAAAAATGCCCACTATCTCCGGCATAGGGTGCCCCCTGAGTCTGAGAGGTTGCTTAGTATTGCAGAGATATTTGGACATGGGGAGTCCTCACTGCGCAGGGTAAGAGAAGAGTCTGAAAAGCAGGCGCCATCTAATCCCTTCTCCAGCTATTTAATACAGGCTGACAATGACACACAGAGGCATCACCATGCAAATGTGCTCTTTAAATAATGGCAGTAAGCAATACAGAGAAGCAAAGGGACAGGCAGAAATGGAGGACAATTTTATCTTAAACCCTCAGTTCCTTATTTTTTTTGCTTTTACAGGAAGATGATGTTTCCCGAAATAAATAAACCTAGCATATGAAAAATGAGAGGAAGGATGAATTTTCTGAAAATATTTTAACTGAAGCACATGTATTGCTAACGTCATAAAATATATGAATATACATTGATGACTGTGCTTTTCTTGAAGGAAAAATAGAATCCTTTCATGACCTGTTTTTCTTAGGCGAATCTTACAGCGCCACCTGCTGGCCAAATGGCATAGTTGGTCCCTATGATTTAGGTTAGTATGGCGGTAAGAATGAGAACTCAATTGAAAACATGTGGTATAACATGGTCTGTAAGCAAAACCGGTTTCCTGTAACAGCTGTATGCTATTTTTTAAACTCCTCCCCCACTTCTTCCTTCCCAGGTAGCTCTGTTTTAGTTTTCTCACTCTCACTTTCAACCTGCTCATGCAAACTTGTGGATCTGATTTTTTCCTTTTTTTTTTTTTTAAAGATTAACAACGCTTCCTTTCATATCTTCTAGAGTCAAAGAATTTCAAAAATTCCCGATCATCTCCCACAATGTGATAAAGTCCATATCAGAAGGGCGGGTATTGTGGTGCAGCAGGTTAACACAGCCATTTGAGACACCCACATCCCACATCAGGGTGCCTGAGTTCAAGTCCTGCCTTCACTTTCCATCCAGTTTTCTGCTAATGCACTCCAGAAGGTAGCAGATGCTTGTGCCCCTGTCAGCCATGTGGGAGACTGGAATAGAGATCCTGGCTCCTGGCACTGGTCTGCCCCAGCCCTGGTTGTTTGGTTATTGTGGGCATTCAGTGATTGAATGAATGAATCAGTGGATAGAAGATCTTCTTCTCTTCTCTCTCTCTTTCTCTTTCTCCTCTCTCTGGCTTTCAAATAAACATATGTATTTAGATTTATTTATTTATTTAGATGTCAGAGTAGCAGAGAGAGAGAGAGAGAGAGAGAGAAAGACAAGTCTTCCATCTGCTGGTTCACTCCCTAGGTGGCCACAGCAGCCAAGGTTGTGCCAGGTTGAAGCCAGGAGCCAAGAGCTTCATTTGTCTTTCACATGGGTGCAGAGGCCCAAGTGCTTGATCCATCATCCATTGCTTTTCACAGACCATTAACAGGGAGCTGGACCTGAAGTGGAGCAGCTGGGACTCCAACCAGCACCATAATACAGGTCCATATTTGTCTCATTATTTTTATTTATTTATTTATTTATTTGAAAGGCAGAGTTACAGAGAGACAGAAGCAGAGAAAGAGGGAGAGAGAGAGAGGGAGAGAGAATCAATCTTCCATCCACTGACTCAGTCCCGAAATGGCCACAACAGCCTGCTTTCCCAGACCATAGCAAAGAGCTGGATGAGAAGTGGAACAGACAGGACTCGAACCAGCACCCTTAAGGGATGCCGGCACTGCAGGCAGCGGCTTTCCTTGCTACCCCATAGGATTGGCCCCATCAATTGTCCCACTTTAAAGAGGATTTTTTCACTGCACTAGCCATCAGAGGAGGGAGGGCCATCAACCTAGCAGCAGGTGCAGCTTGGTCCTGCAAATCCACACTGTTGAGGAGAGCAGGGCATCAGTATCCTTTTCCCACAAAGAAACACCGGGGACAGGCTTCGGTGAACATGTCAGTTTATTCACAGCCACACAGGCTTTTTAAAGAGCAGGGAGAAGGGGCGTAACTAACTCAGGGGAACACTGACTATAGGACAGAATGGATACTGGCGCCAATATGCCTCTCCAATCAGCTTGAAGGTCACGTAGCTTTCCAGGTGGGCCTGATGGGTCTGGGCCACACCAGGGAGCAGTTTACCGTACTGGCAGAAGGCAGGGGTGGGGAGAAATGTGCTCTGTTGGGATCACGCGCAGGCAGGGGCCACCTCCGCTGTACCTGGCCACACCCCTCTGTTCCAAGTACCCCTCCCTTCGCAGTCACAGGAAGCAAAGTTTCTGCACACTCCTCCTTGCTGTCTTTATCTATCTGATGAACCCAGGTCCATCTGTGCCTCACTGTGGAATATTTCAGTACATTCTGTTGCAAATAACATCTCAGGCATTGCTACCTAACTGTGTATTTGCAAACCTTCCAACCACATAGCTTTTATATTCTTTTATGTAGTCTAAGGCATTTTCCTTCTTCTTTATAATGGATGCAGTATTCTGACGAGTACCACTCAGCACAAAGGGAATGCTGCTACATGGGCCCTGGCGTGCCTAGCTCATTACATTCTGAAGAGCACAGTGGCAAGGAGGATAATGGACAGCAAAGCACAGGCAGATAGGAGAAAGTTCTAGCACAAGACTGTGACAATTTACAGTATTTCATGAAGGACTAGGAAAGAGGTTTCCATAGCCTCCAAAAGCAAGGAAATGATAAAAGTTTAAGGTGATAGAAATACTAATTATGCTGGTTTCATCATTATATATTGTATTCATGTATGAAGTTATAATGCTATACTTCATAAATAAGAACAATTATGTGTCACTTCAAAACACATTTTAGGGGCCTGCCTTGTGGTACTGTGGGTTAATCCACCACCTGTGACACTGGCATCCCATATGAGCACCAGTTCAAGTCTCAACTGCTCCCCTACTGATCCAGGTCCCTGCTAATGCATCTGGGAAAACAGAAAATGGCCCAGGTGCTTGGGCCCCTGCCGCCACATAGGAGACCTGAATGTAGTTCCAGGTTCCTGACTTCACGCTGGTCCACCCCAGTATTGCGATCACTTGGGGGTAAACAGTTGGAAGATTTGTCTCTCTCTTCCCCTGCCTACCTCTGCCTTTTAAATAAATAAAATACACCTTGAACACACATACACTTTATGAAATTAATTTATTGGTTTGAAAGGCAGAGTTTTAGAGAGAGAAAGACAAAGAGCAAGATCGCCCACCTACTAGTTCACTACCTCAATGGCCACAATGGCCAGGGCTAGGTCAGGCCAAAGCCAGGAGCCAGGAGCTTCATCTGGACTTTCCACTTAAGTGCAGGGGCCCAAATACTTGGGCCATCTTCTGCTGCTTTCCCAGGCACATGAGCAGGGAGCAGGATTGGAAGTGCAGCAGCAAGACCTCAAACTGGTGTATAGGACACACATATGGGATGCCAGCATCGCAGGCAGAAGCTTTACCCACTATGCCACAGCACCAGCTGCAACACACACAGATATTCTTTTTTTAAAAAAAATATTTATTTATTTATTTATTTGAAAGTCAGAGTTACACAGAGAGAAAAGGAGAAGCAGAGAGAGGTTCATTCTCCATTTTGCTGCAACAGCTGGAGCTGTGCTGATCTGAAGCCAGGAGCCAGGAGCTTCTTCTGGGTCTTCCACGTGGGTGCAGGGGCCCAAGGATTTGGGACATCTTCTACAGCTTTCCCAGGCCAAAGCAAAGAGCTGGATAGGAAGTGGAGCAGCCAGGACTAGAACTGGCTCCCAAAAGGGATGCCAGCACTGTAGGCAGCAGCTCTACTCATTACACCACAGCACCGCCCCAACACAGACATTCTATAAATGTCTAGAGAACACTTGAAACTCATTGCTCACATTCGGCTCTAGGTTGAAAGTCACTCATTTATACCAGGGAGTCTCAGCTGGGGGCAAAGATGCCCCCTCACCCCAAATGGCATCTGGAATGTCCAGAGACATTTTTGGCTGTCACAACCAAGATGAGGAGTTGCCACTAGAGTCTAGTGGGCAGAGACCATAAAGTCTACAGTATATGGAGCAGCCCTCCGAATAAAGAACTAAGAAGAGAAATGTCAATAGTGTGGAGGCTGGAAACGCCAACCTATAGCACTCCATTAGCTTGGCACAAAACCCCAGAGGTGGGAAATCAAAGAGATGATTGCCCCCCATTTTACAGAAGAGAAAATTGAGGCTCGTGATAAGTAAAATGGATCTCTCCACTTCGGAGTGCAAACGAGGACAGAGACGAGGATGCTGCTGTCCTGTACTGCTGTCCTCCTTTTCAAGGGGAGGATGGGTGTGAATGATGCAACAATGCAATGCTTTATGCCATCGTTTTCAGTGATGACACGCTTTCCAATCCTGGAACTAAAGATCTTCAGTGATAAGAAGGAAACATTCCTAGTTCTATTCTGGGAGAACAGCACCTGTTTTATTACAACCATCACTCATCCATGTGGAGGAGGGGGCTTCCAACTTGTGGGCCTATTCTGCAAGGAGGGAACTTTTCGTGGCAGGTGATTCCACCCCTCGCCCTGGGCTCCACGTTCTGGAGGTCACTGGAGAGCACCTGAAGGTCCACACAACTCTCAGTCCAAGGGATAAGGTGGGTGATGTGTCGCCAGGAACACTGGAAGAAGCGGCTTCTCAGAGAGTGAGCATTTTGCCCTCCCACCCAGAGCACCAGGGCAGCAGAAGCCTTGGCCAAGTCCAAAGAGATGCCAGCATCACCGGCAACAGCAGAATTGCAAGGAACTGCTGCAATAAGAGGGGAGCCAGAGATGCGTGCCTGGGTGCCTGAGCCACCTCATCCTCCCACCTCCGTCCACACCCACTCTGCGAGCATTTGAACATTGTGACAGAAGAAAAGAGAAAGGGGAGCCAGGCCCCCTTCTGCTTACAAGAACTTCACTGAGTGGGAAAGGAAGAATTGACACTGGACAAAGACTACAAGTAGTAATAATACCTAAATGCAGTTAAATGAAGATCTAGCAGACATGAAATTCTTTAAACAGTAGTGCCTGGAAGTTATTACATCAGATAATATTAAGCAAAGTTAGTAGCATTTATTGGAGAAGAAAAACTAACCTGTTCATGTTTGTACCTTACCGAGTTGAGATGGTGCACTGTAAGCTATTTAGAGAGGCATTGTGCTAAGTCACATTCACCCTAGGGTAGTCCCCATTCCAAATGTGGCTTACATTGTGGCCCATTTGAAAGTCATAGGAAAAAATATTGTACCCAATTAGGTGAAATACGAACTATACCCTAACTTTCCCATCTTTCCACCATTATTGTGATTGTGTTGCTGTTGTATGTCTAAACAGTAGACATCAATCATTTATATATTGTAAATGAAATTCAGTATAATTTGTTCAGTTAATTCTAACTGCTCCAGCTCAATCCTATTAAAGTTGTTCCATGAAACTGGGCAATGAAGAAACCCTCCTAGTAAAAGAAAAGCATATATAAATGTACATAAAAAGAACCCAAACACACTTAGCACATTCTGGTTCAATCAAATTCGATACTACCATGGTCCTTTTCAACTCAAAATTATTGTCTACAAAATATTAATTTGAATATTGTGTGATAAAGAGAAATGTATGCAAGCTATATATAAAGATATTTAATCATACAATTCATTACTAGAAAATTGTCTAACACTCTAGCAGAGGACTATTTGTCTAAAAGAAGGTAGGAGAAATGAAACAAAGCATGTTCTCATCATATTCAAAAAGGATAGGTCAAAAGCAAGGACTGCCAGACCAGTGAGCACCTGCTTTGTGGAGAGAGCCACAGAAGTGGAAGTCACTGGGTCCATGGCCTGTTTTCCTCTGTGCTTCCTCTTGAGTGCCAGCAAATAGGCGAGTATATGCCGAATGATTGGTGATTCCAGTCATTTGGGGAAATTATTAAAGAAGAATAGATATAACTTTATAGAATATGTATCAAAATTCATATTTCATCTTATTTGAAAAGATTTATTTATTTGAAAGGCAGAGGAAGAAGAAGGAGGAGGATGAAAAAGAGAAACAGAAGGAGAAGGAGAAAAGAGAAAGACAAAGATTTTCCATCCACTGATTCCCTTCCTAAATGGCTACAACAGCCCAGGCTAGGCCAGACCAAAGTGAGGAGCCTGGAACTCCATCAGTGTCTCCCACACGGGTGGCAGAACCCAGTGCTTTGACCATCTCCTGCCTCCCAGGCCCATCAGCAAGAAGCTGGATTTGAAGCAAGGAGCATCCAGGACTCAAACTAGGCACATGGATATGAGATGAAGGCTTCCCAGACTGCATCTGCCCCAAGAATTCATATTTTAATTACATTCTCCATAAAGGCTAGCCTTCTCATTTTTTTAATAAGTGGTCTTAGAAACACTCACCCACAACACTGTTCTTGAACATGGCTGTGAAAGAAAAGTGTCCACATACTCATAAGGTGGTTCATTCAAATGCCCACACCAACAAGATGGTAGCTCTCAGCATGCTAGTGGGAGGTGACTGTTTTCCAGAGAGCTAGGCGTGAAGAGTGGCCCTAACATATTTTTTAAGGGGCAGCAAGTTGTGGAATAAATTTTTGGAATTGTCTTCATCTGGGCCCAACTGGAAATGGAAGCAAAACTAAGAAATATAACTTGGATCCTGAAATCAAAGGAAACTGAAATCAATAAAATTTCAAGTGAAAAGGAAGAAAGATATTTGACACCTGTGGGAAAATAATTAAAAGTCATAGATAGAAAGAGATCAGCAAGATAGGGTTACTCAAGGAATCACTTAGGACTTAAGGATATGTTATCTCACAGTTATAATGCCTTCCCTTGCCATACCTGACAGATTTAAGCTTTGCTGCCTGATAAAGACCCTATATCTGTAGCAGGAGCAATAACTACTGGTGTGATCAAACAGGAAAAAAAAAAAAAAAAACCTATACTGAAAAACAGGGACCTCGACACTAAAATGAGGACCCTTGCCTGATTCTCCAAATAGCTCTGAGTAGCTTTTTCTCACGTTATAACTGATTCACAAAGGATTTCCTTCCATTGTAGAAAATGTATACTACTTTCTTTTTGCCTCCAGCCAAGCCTCCAAAGAGAATAATTCACATTTAAGAGAATGCTCAGCCGGCGCCGCGGCTCAGTAGGCTAATCCTCCGCCTTGCGGCGCCGGCACACCGGGTTCTAGTCCTGGTCGGGGCGCCGGATTCTGTCCCGGTTGCCCCTCTTCCAGAACAGCTCTCTGCTGTGGCCAGGGAGTGCAGTGGAGGATGGCCCAAGTGCTTGGGCCCTGCACCCCATGGGAGACCAGGAAAAGCACCTGGCTCCTGCCATCGGATCAGCGCGGTGCGCCGGCCGTGGTGGCCATTGGAGGGTGAACCAACAGCAAAGGAAGACCTTTCTCTCTGTCTCTCTCTCTCACTGTCCACTCTGCCTGTCAAAAAAAAAGAGAGAGAGAGAGAGAGAGAGAATGCTCTCAAGCTCAGAGGGATAAAAATCAATCTTTACCATTGAATCCTGAAAATAAGCAAATCTATGCTTAGTAGTAGAAATAGCCATCCTGGTCATCCTGGTTATACTGGTCATCTTGCATAGGATATTGGAGTTGGCTTTTGGGGTTAACCAGTTCAACCCCAGTCCAAAGGAAGGAAAAGATTCTCCAAAACAAACAGAAAATGAGAACACTTGTTTTCAATGAATTTCTCACCAATGAGTTTGGTTTTGAGTTGAAAAATTTGTTCATGTTCTGAAATCTATGAATAATTCTTTCATAATATGTATTTTCATGAACTTTTCACAAACTTCTCCATACATTGGTTTCAAAATTTTTTGCACCAGAGTCAACATATTTAATTCCATTTTCCATAAACTTTTTGAAAGACCTTCATAAAATAAATACCACCCTCTACTGGTGAAGATATGCCCAGATAAGTAACCTTTAAACATAGGAAATTAGTTACTAGACTAATACAATTTCCCGAAGAGTATTCCAAGATATCTTGTTAGACACTTCCAAAAGAAAACTCTGGTTTAAAATCAGTTTGGAGAAAACTTGGTTAAATGATGAGAGCAAATTTCTGTACTTGGGGACTTCTCCAAGTCCTTTGTGTGCTAATGTCATTATGAATGTCTAGGGGAAAATTATGTCATGATGAATTTCCCCAAATGATAACCATGAAAATTTTGTTCTTAAATTATCTCCAGGGAATATGATAATCCATTGAGCACATTTTAGAAACAGCATGCTAGAATAAAAACTAGATTAAGATAAACTTTTTATATCATTATAGATCAAATAGTCAGCAAAGATCTTACAAATGCTAGCTGATGACAGCAGGAATCACCTATTTAGCATGTGTTTTCCTCTATAATTCTTATAGGGATTCCCACATACACATGCATTCCCACATACACATACTCACAGTGTGCACACATAAACGTATAAACAGGGCAACAACCCACTCAAAGAAATTCTAAGGGTAAAGTGACAGAAATGATAAGGAGGCAAGGAAATAGTTCTGGGTATTTCAACTGCTTTGTGCATACTATCTGTATTATCACCTCCCAGTAGCATGTTGAGAGCTACAGGGACTTGAACCGGCGCCTACATGCGATGCCGGCAGTGTAGGCAGCAACTTTACCCATTACACCGCAACACCAGCCCCACCACCTTTCAAATAAATTCATTCAAAAATCAATCTTTTTTAAGATCTACTTATTTACTTGAAATCCATGGTTACAGAGAGAGAAGGAGAGACAGACAGAGAGAGATCTTCTATCCACTGATCGACTCCCTAGATGGCCACAACAGCCAGGACTGGGCCAGGCTGAAGCCAGGAGCAAGAAGCTTCCTCCAGGTCTCGCACATGGGCAGCAGGGGCCCAAGCACTTGGGCCTTCCTCCGCTTCTCTCCCAGGCCATCAACAGAGAGCAGCATAGGAAGTGGAGCATCCAGGACATGAACCAGCACCCATACGGATGCTGGCATCGTAGGTGGCAGCTGAACCTGCAACACCACAAGCACTGGCCCTTAAAAAATAAATTTTTAAAAATCAACCTCTCTCTTAATTTTCCTTCTTGTTATTTTTTCAGTTTTACTATAATCAGAGGGCCTGAATTTTATCAAGCATTTTAATACACAACTAAGGTAACACATGCAATGTCACTGATGAGGGGACAAAACACCTCTTCGTGTTGCTTGAGAACTCACTGATTCATTCAACAAATAGCTATCCTGAATACCATTGTGTCACAGATACTGTCCTTTCACCACCGAGAACAGACAATAAAGCATCATCAAGGCACTGATGGCCAATTTCCAGGTTGTTTGTTCATGCCTGTGAATCCAACCAATGAGGACATCTGATAGGCTAGAGTAGGTCATGGAAGCACCTGACTCTCCCTCCTTTCACTTCACCTCCAACTATCTGACCACATTTTACATCCCCAGAAAAGCCCAAAGTGAAAAGCTGGGGAAGGTTAACTAGAGGAAGCCTTGAACATGATCAAGAGGAAATAATACACAATCTTTGTAGACCAATGATGTTTTTTTTTTCTTTTCTTATCACAGAGCTTTTTTTCTTTGAAGAAGACTGTTCAAAACCTAACAGAACTTGTTCTCTCCCTGTACTCCAACCTCAGAATCCTCAAAACAACATTGCTTATTCCAAACTACTGAGCTGATCATGGTCAAAGGGAGAGCAACAGGGGTCCTAGACTGATGTAATGAGTAGTTAACGTCTTCAGCCAGAAAAGGGGCTCTCAGCTCATACATTATTAGACTCTCATTATTTGACAACTCATTTGTGGCATATTTGTTCTCCACTCTTATAAAGGCCCTGTTCCAGGTGTCAGGGACGTGGAAGTCATGCACATGTTTCTCTGGGAGCATACTCTGTCAAGGGAACCAAACAATAAGAAAAGAAACATTCAATTAACATTTTTAATTACAATAATGATGAGTGCCATGGAGCAGAAGGATGGGTCTAGGAAAGCTTAGAGTAGAGGGCTGTGAACTAACCCAGAGGAACAAGAGAGGTTTGGGTGAAGTCCTGAGGTCTCAGCTGAGCCCTGATAGTCAGGAGAAGGTGGCCAGTTAAAGGGTGCAGGGGATGAGGCAGGAGTTTCAGGAAGGAAGATGGACAAAGGCGTTCCAGGGAGAAGCAGCATGGGTGATGGAGGCCTGAAAGAAGGGCAGCGTGGTTGGAGCACAGAACCCGGGAAAACGGTGTCAGGGTGGCTGGATAGGTTTATAGAAAAGGCAGCATCCTCATAACTAAAAATCCTCAGTCAACCAACATGAGAATCGCTTATTTGGGTGTATTTATATAATCGTTTTTGAAGTCTGTGGTAGCAGTATGATGTTGACCGAGTTGGGAAAGTCAGAATTTTGCTTGAATAGCCACCACTTGGAAGGAAATGGGAATGTTGCTGAGTCACTTTCTAAACTCAGATTTTGAGCTGTGTTTACCGCGATGACAGGTGCATTCCAGAGATGATAGTGGAGGGATCACTTGGGGAAGGCTTAGTGCATTAAGAGGAACATCAGCTGAACCCAAAGCATGAAAGGATCTGGGCACAACGTAATCTAATTTTTAGTTGGCTTGGTAATATGTCTCTGGCACCCCTATCTTCCTTCTCAAATCCCCTCTTTTGAGTCACTTCTGTCTGGTCCTTCCTATGTAGTACATACCTCAGAGGAGGTTTACTGGGGAGAATTTTATTCCCCCACCATGCTTCTTTGTGACTTCACCTGCCTAGTCACTAACCTATGTGGTAGCCTGGGCTGGCACTCTCTAGCTTAAGAACACCTTTGCTAAGGCTCTTGCCATGAGGTTCATTGTCAAAATCAGTCCTATTAGATAAGACTTAAGGTTAAGAGATGTAGAACAACTATTTCCTTATGTGTAAGAACAAAGGGACGTGTATTTGTATGTATTTGACCAGGCAGAGGCCCAGTCTAGCACACCATAGTAAGGGAACATCACTCCTAGTGTGTGCTATTCTGAAAATATATACCCTAGGGTACAGGCATATTAGCTACATACTAATCCCACCCTCACCTTCCTCCCTTCTCTGTGGGTTTCAGTGCACGTCTGGATGCCACAGGCAGCAAGAATTTTGAAAGACATCTCAAACTCAGGAGAGATAAAACCTGAAGTGCACTTCCATTTTTATCTCATTCCAGCCAGGAGGCAAACCACCTACTTTGAGATTTCTTTGACCCCTAAGCTTGAATAAAAATGCCTCATTATTTTTCTGCACCACCACCTGGCCTGCATACAAGCTAGAGGATGGAGAAGTTAGCCTAAATGAGTTGTGAAAAGTGCCAGCCCCGCTACTCCAACTCCCTGTCTCAGAACTCAGCTTCCTAATTGGCTTCTTGCCTCTATTTCCCTACCTGTGCTCCAATATGCAGTAAATTCTTTTCCAGAGTGTCACAGAGTCCTTGGCTCTGTTTAGGGTTCCTCTGTTATCACATTGGACTATTGTTGAGGCTTTTAATCCCAGTGGAGAAGAGTTTTTTGTCAGGTGACCTTTGCCCCGATTGTTATAATTTTGCCTGGGAGTTTCTAGGCAAGAATCTAGGCCCAGTGACTTCAGATGCTATTGAATACATATGGATTAATCCAGATGATGAAGTCTTGGACTTGAGACACCTCCTGACCCGGCTCCTCATCCCTGAGTCTGGTTTGACTAACAGCCCCATCATTAGATACTTTTAGATACTTTCAGTATTGCCTTTTGGTTTTATTGTATCTTTGCAGGGCCTCCAGTTGTTTTGTTTTGTTTTGTTTTGTTTTGTTTTTTTCCTCAGCCTGCCTCTTTGCAGGCTCTTAGAGCAGCCTCCTTAGAGGTCATTACCCTTTATGCTATCACCTATCAGATTCTCCTCCTTAGGAATCTCTCCAGGGGGATATCCATCTGCTCTAACATAATGGTGAACAATCTCCAGTGGAAAACTAGACAAATCCGATTAGAATCTAAAAATATGTCTGGTAAATAACAATCTTGTGCATGAAAATTAGGTTCAACTGTAGCTGGACATTAGGTTTATAGGAATTTCTCTCGTGAATCTAGCAAGATCACTGTCTTTAAAAAATATCACTTTGTAACTTGCCAAACTTGTTTTGCAACTTGGGTTAACAGGTTTCTGAAGTAGCAGTTGGTAATCAGTGCTTGTTATAGCCTCCTAAGGTGGATTTTGTAATCTCTGGTTTAATGTCACTGATTTATAGCTAAAGTTTTCTAAAAAAGATTGAAATTACATATAAATGTAATTTTGATCTTAATTTGGGTAAAGGTATGGTTACCGGTTTGTTTATTAATAATCCAGAATTAATAAGCTGTGTGGATTATTGCCTCATTTCTAGAGAATTCTGAATATTGGCACAAATAGACCAGGCGGCATGTTAAGTTTTTCAGTTTTTTATTCAGTGAGAGAAATGCATAGGAGGGTGAGGGCTCTGTCTAAGAAAGAAAGGGAAATCTGGATTCATGCCGAGCACCAGGGGCCAGCCATGTGGAGGTACATACAGGCCGGGAAGCATGGAGCAGGTGGCCCAAAGGCCATGCGACCCAAAGTCTCAGGGGCAGCAAGGGTGCTCGATGACAAAATAGGGCAAAAAAGGGCTGGGCACACTATGTTCCAGGCCTTTAATCCACTTCCAAAGGGAAGTGGTTATGTAGTCTGATTGGAGGTGGGCATGCAGGTGGGGTCAGATAGGGGCATGAGATCACACAGGGGGCATGGCGAAGACTCCAGCTCACAAACCTCATCAATTTTATCTTATATGCCTGCCTACAACAGTATGATATAACATCAGCATCTTCAGTCATCTAGGTGTAATTGCTAAATGCAAATTGGGCAAAGGCAAATGAGATAAGTGTCTCTAACTGTAAACTTTGGTACTCATAGCACCTTATATTCCATGGAAAAACTATTTGGGTTTGCTAACATATTTTCATAAATTGTCCATATGAAAATAGCTTAACACAGCTTAAGAGTAACTAAAGTTGAAATTCAATGTGTTATTTAGAAAATGTTGTCTTCTAGTAGTCTATTTTTCTTTGACATAGAATTAGAATCTGATCCTCTATTAAAGCAATGAGGTTTTTGCAATGCATATATGCCAGTAAATATGTCAAAGAGTCTTAAAAATCTGTTTAAAAACAGCAGCACCTCCTTTTATTAGTTTTTGTTTAATTGGTGTCTCTCTGTCAGTTTTCTAGCTAGCCAGAAAGCTATTTTCTCTTCCCTAGTTCTGACTCTGTTAAAATTGTTCCAAGTTATGGAATGATTCCATGTGCTAACTCTTAGATTTAAGATTTTATTTCCTATTTTTGGGATGACCAAAGAGACAGACTTTGTCTTCTGCTGAAGTAATCTATTGTGTTCTCTTAATGTCTCTGTTAAGTTCTGATTATTTAAAATCAGCTTTAAATAAAAGAGTTTTAAAAGAATTTTAAAAGTTTTATACAAGTTTTAAAAGAGTTATAGTTAATTTAAGTATATACTGATTCTAAAACATTTGAGTAATCACTTTGTAACAATGATCAAATCTGGTCTAGATTATGTCATGATGTTAAGGGATCCTATTGCAACCATGTATTTTAAGCCTTCTTAGCATCTTTGACAGGTGTTCAAAAAATCAAAACTCCAAATTCTTTCCCAACTGGAATTTCCCAACTGGAAATATCAAAGGATAGGTCTCTCATCTAATAAGTCTATTTGGATTATATTACAGGTACTGTCCAGATGTGAAGTGGTGCTAAATTTTAAGTTATAAAAATGTAGAATGCTACTGACACAAATGTCCAAAAGTTACAAATCTAATAATCTTGTGTTATCAGACATGATGGTTATCTTAAAGAGAAAGGCCCAGAGGCCCAAAAGGGATAAATGTTTTTATAAAATCTTATAAGTGCTTTCAAAATACCATGAGGAGTAAGCAAGTGCCTCTTCTTGTTGGTTAATGAGTTTATAATTTTATTTTTTTTATTTTTTTATTTTTTATTTTTTTGACAGGCAGAGTGGACAGTGAGAGAGAGAGAGACAGAGAGAAAGGTCTTCCTTTGCCGTTGGTTCACCCTCCAATGGCTGCCGCGGCTGGCGCGCTGCTGCCGGCGCACCGCGCTGATCCGAAGGCAGGAGCCAGGTACTTCTCCTGGTTTCCCATGGGGTGCAGGGCCCAAGCACTTGGGCCATCCTCCACTGCACTCCCTGGCCACAGCAGAGAGCTGGCCTGGAAGAGGGGCATCCGGGACGGAATCTGGCACCCTGACTGGGACTAGAACCCGGTGTGCCGGCGCTGCAAAGCGGAGGATTAGCTTAGTGAGCCACAGCGCCAGCCTAAACTTGGCTATTTTTTTAAATTTATTTGACAGGTAGAGTTACAGACAGTGAGAGAGAGAGACAGAGAGAAAGGTGTTCTTTCTGTTGGTTCACCCCCCAAATGGCCGCTATGGCCGGAGCTACGCCGATCCAAAGCCAGGAGCCAGGTGCTTCCTCTTGGTCTCCCATGCAGGTACAGGCACCCAAACACCTGGGCCATCCTCCACTGCCCTCCTGGGCCACAGCAGCTGGACTAGAAGAGGAGCAACCAGGACTAGAACCCGGCGCCCATATGGGATTCAGGAGCCACAGGCTGAGGATTAGCCAAGTGAGCCACAGCGCCAGCCCTATAATGCATGTGTCTTTCATATATATATATATATATATATTTGTTAGGTAGAGTTATAGACAGTGAGAGAGAGAGACAGAGAGAAAGGTCTTCCTTCCGTTGGTTCACTCCCCAAATGGCCGCTACATCCAGTGCTGTGCCGGTCTGAAGCCAGGAGCCAGGTGCTTCTTCCTGGTCTCCCATGCGGGTGCAGGGCCCAAGCATTTGGGCCATCTTCCACTGCGCTCCCGGGGCCATAGCAGAGAGCTGGACTGGAAGAGAGGCAGCCGGGAGTAGAACCCGGCGCCCATATGGGATGCCAGCACCTCAGGCGGAGGATTAACCAAGTGAGCCACAGTGCCAGCCCCCAAACTTGGCTATTTAAACTCTTTTGTTATCCACTGTTTTGTATTCTCCAAACACTAAAAATCAGATTTACTATTCATGAAGTTAAAACATTGTTGGTTCTGTGTTTAAAGGACTTCTTTTCCCCTGCCTCTATTGTATTCATTACTTTGGGACAATCTTGTAAGTAGCTAAAGCCAACAATGGATTACAGGGTCCAACTTAGAAAAAGCATGGTTTATTCAGGCTACTAATAACAAGAAGTAATTCTAGTTGATTGATGATAATTTCAAAAAAGATTTTAGGAAACTATTACTGAAACTGCTTTGTTGTTCTCTCTTGTATGTTATCTTGTATGTGTGTACATATTGTATGTTTATATGGAAAAATGTATTTAGAGCTCTATCATTAGTTTATAGATAAAAATTGCTCATAAATTTAAACTGCTAAATTAATGGTAGATACCTTTTGGTTCTCATGACATAAATTAGTCTCTGTATCAGATGTTTTAAATGTGTTGTTAGAAAGAATCTAAAAATGTTTAAGCTATTGACATGTTTGTACTTGGGTTTGCTGGTCAAGCAAGTTACACTTGTGTTACATATTTAAGCAATGTTTCCAAATACATGTACTCTTATCTTGAAATTTATAGAGGGCATTGGATGTTTTGGTAAATGTTTTCATAATTTGTTCTTTAACAGTTAAAATTGCTTGCTAAGTTTTTTTTTTTTTTTTTTTTTTTTTTTTTTTCTTTTTGACAGGCAGAGTTAGACAGTGAGAAAGAAAGAAAGGTCTTCCTTTTCCTTTGGTTCACCCCTCAAATGGTTGCACTGCACCAATACGAAGCTAGGAGCCAGGTACTTCCTCCTGGTCTCCCATGCGGGTGCTGGGCCCAAGCACTTGGCCATCCTCCACTGTATAACCAAAATGAGAGCTTAAATTATGATTTCATAGCTAGATTTACTTTACCATGGGCATAGTAAACAGGCAAAACCTCCCTTTCAAACCAAATGAAGGGAGAGAAAATTTTAAAGTGAGGACATAACTTTCCTCACGGGCATAGTTTCCACTATCAGAACATGCCCATGACTATAGATTTCTAGCATAGGCCACCAAGGATTAGAGATGGGAGTGAGCACCCCCTTGACTTGCATCCTATTAAAGGTTTCCTCTGGTCTGCTTTAACAGAAACCAGGAGGAAAAAGAAGCTAGGTAGCAGAAGCAACCTAAAGCTAGGAGGCAGGCCAATTAATGGCTGCTTTTCACAGTAATCTGCCATCAAGGAGATCCGACAGGCCAGTCCACCTCGTTGGTTTTCAATGTCAAAAACCAGGGCTTCAGCACAAGTCAGCTTACGAAGATCCCTGGCAGCTCAGCCAGCCACACGTTGGATCACTGGAAATGAAACTGCCTTGAAGTTGAAGAACTCCCAGGTCAGAGCTGCAGGCCTTGTTGGCTCTAAGCTGAAAAGCCCTTCACCCAGGCCAGCTTCCAAAGCAACCACTGCTGTTGAGGGGACGGCCAAGTAGGGTCAGTAACACTGCAGGCAGAATTGTAAATTTCTTTTATAGATGCAGCTACCAGATCTCCTCCCAGGCCAGCTAGGTAATGGGAGTCAACAGGGCGCCTTCCCTAAAGAGGGTCACACCTCCCTTAATGGACCTCATGTGAAGAGATAGATAGGTCTGGGCTTCCTAACTGGCAAAGCCTTGAGCCCACCTGATTATTATCAAGCTCCTTCTGTCAATTTCTATTTAACTCTCAATGGAAAACTTTCTCATCGTTTAGACAGCACCTTCCTTAGGGCCTCTAATAATGACTCTGCCCTTTGTTTTAGACCCTGTGAGCTTAATCTGCTTGCTGGATTTGTTTTCTCCAGACTTTAAAACAGTGAAATTCTAGATGGCCATGCACATGAAACCTTGGATGGAAGCAGTTTCTGCAAGCTGGCACTGCTCCCCCTCAAGAATCCACTTCCTGCTGGAATCCTGTCTTGACTCCTGTTCCCAACGAGGCCCCTTTTCAACATGAAGCAGCCAGAGTGATCATCGCAGCAGCCTGTGATCATCTCAGTCTACACAAAACTTACGTTGGTGGCTTTGAGTTATTTTAGTCCCTACAAAGAGCATCACCTGCTCTTTAGTGATTTGTTGACAATGATTAGAACTGCTTTGGTATTTTATAATGATTTAATTATTCACCTATGTTAATTATTGGTAGTTTATTTTAGGGACATATTTATTATTTGTAATCTTTTTCAGTTATTTTTAAAGATTTATTTATTTATTTGAAAGACAGAAATACAGAGGAGAGAGAGAGAGTGTGCAAGCAAGAGCCAGAGAGAGAGCTGCCACCTGCTGGTTCACTCCCCAAATGGCCACAATGGTCAAGGGTGGGCCAGACCAAAACCAGGAGCCAGGAGCTTCTTCCTAGTCTCTCACATGCGTTCAGGGTCCCAAGCACTTGGACCATCTTCTGCTGCTTTCCCAGACACATTAGCAGGGATCTGGATTGGAAGTGGAGCAGCCAGAACCTGAACCGGTGCCCATGTGGGATGCCAGCACTGCAGACAGAAGTTTAACCTTCTATGCTACAATGCCAGCCCCATTTTTAAAAAATTATTATAATAAGCATAATCAGAACTGACATAGTATGTATATCTAATTATATAGTATCTTTTAAAATATTAATCTATTTTTAAATTAATCTTGATTTTAATCTAATTTTTGTCATCTACGTAAAGAATAGAAAATGTCCATGTCAACGAGGTGGCTCAAATTGTCCTGTGGTCAGCAGAACAGATGTCTGTTACCCCTGAAGGCAGATGTCCTCCTCAGTTCCTTACGTGGTTGAATAAGGAGTTCCTAAGGTCCCGTGCAAAGCTTGGGTGAATAGTTTTGGACTCCATAGCCAAGTTCTTGACAACTGGTTATTTATTCACTTTTTATTGACTTTAGTAAACACTAAAATAACTGCAGCTCCCATATGCCAGCCACTGCTATAAGCACTCTATAAATATCAACCCCAGGGCTCCCCAGACCCCCAAAAGAGGGACAAGTCTTATCTCGAGGAGGGCTCAGAGGAGATGAAAGCTGTGTTTCCATCGTATTTTTAGAAAATCTCAGTCACTAGCTGTGGAAATCTGGGGGAAAAAAAAACACAGAGTCTGCAATACATAAGCCAGTATTAGATGCAAATTAACTAGGCAGGAAGCCAGAGGCTCGTGGGTCCCTCGTGAGTTTAACTCAAGGCTAAAGGCATGTGATCCTGAGACTGTCTAGAGGAGGGATGGGAGCTATTTAAATCAACTCCTCCGCTTCAGTGAAACCTGACAATTACCGACAGCATGAACCTTCAAAGGAATTTTCCACTTTAGCTCTTGCTCAAATCCTTTCTCATCATGGAAACCCACAGGCTCTTTGCAGAGAAATATCCTATCAGGATGTTAGCCTCTCTTTACGGAAAACAGTTTCAAACCTCCCTACAGTGTGGCTGAAGTGAAAGCCCCTCGAAGACAGACAGACGTACTCTGAGCTCACCCAGCAGGTGCTCGGTTGCTACAGGGTAAGCAAGAGTGACTGGATTAAAAGAAGCTAGTAGGCTGGCGTCATGGCTCACTAGGCTAATCCTCCGCCAGCACACCGGGTTCTAGTCCCTGTCGGGGCGCCGGATTCTGTCCCGGTTGCCCCTCTTCCAGGCCAGCTCTCTGCTGTGGCCAGGGAGTGCAGTGGAGAATGGCCCAAGTGCTTGGGCCCTGCACCCCATGGGAGACCAGGAGAAGCATCTGACTCCTGCCTTCGGATCAGCACGGTGCGCCGGCCGCGGCAGCCATTGGAGGGTGAACCAATGGCAAAGGAAGACCTTTCTCTCTCTCTCTCTCTCTCTCTCTCTCACTGTCCACTCTGCCTCTCAAAAAAAAAAAAAAAAGCTAATAGAGGAAGAAAGGCAACGTGAAATGATTCCCACCACCTTCACACAAGTTATTCAAAGTTTCAATATGCAAGCAAAGAGATAAGGTCAAGTTGCAGCACGCATGGCAGTGTAAGCATGGATCTTCAAGGAGTCGCCTGAAGCCAGATCTTGGATGTACAGCAATTTCAGTTTTGATGTATGTGGAGGATGACTCTAGCTGTGAGGGATGTGTGACAAGGGCAAATTCTCCCTGGGAAGAAGTTCTCACAGGCTCAAAGAGATTCCAGAGCAAGGGCAAGGATCAGGCAGGCCAGAGTGGCATCAGGCTAAGCATGCCTCCAACCTTTTGTATGGAAAAAAGCCATGAGACAGCAAGAGATTGGGAGGTAGAGAAGATCAGGCTATGAGCTTTGTGCTAGGGACATACCTGTGTCCCAAACACGTCACTGGACAGAGCCTAAGGTAGCAAGCAATGAGATGCTGGGAACTTAGGACTTTAAGGAAAAAGTAATGAAAATCATTTAAATGGGAATAGAAAGAAGGGAATTTCAAGCAAAGGCAAGGAGATTGGCCACAATGGAAAATGATCTACATTTACAAGAAAAAAAAAAAAAAAAAAAGAGGATGTGCTACAAAAGCTGTGTAGGTGCATTTTCCTCCAAATGTGGCAAAGCATTGTAATGAAACTCATCATGGGTATTTTCTTCTGTATTTTAAATTCTTGATAGCTGCACAGGAAGTCAAGTGGAGCCAAAAACCACACGCTTCTCTCCCATTTCTTTTCACTGTCTACTCCACTTGCTGCACAGCCTCTGCTATGGTCTTTGTTAAGTCATGTACAAAAGATTTAATCAACTTCTCTCTTTTCCTCTGTTTTGGGCGGCCACCTTTACAAATGTCCACAGTGGATGTACAGACAACTACCTCTGACCCAACCACTCAGTATCTTGCAGAAAGTTTTTTTTTTTTTTTTTAGTAGAACATAGAATGACAATTGGAAATCAAATATGTAAACTGCAAATTCAAGAGGAGAAGAATGCAGTGGAAAGTCTATGGGGTTCCTCTTGGCTGCTTCATCCTCCCAGGGCAACCACTGTCACAAAGCCTAGGTCTCACATAGCTTCTCTGAGACAGCCTATGAGGAAGGTGCATGTGTGCATGTGTGTGTGTGCATGTAATGCGAATTAAAAACACCATAGACACATGTCACAGCATCTTGTTTTTATTCACTTACTCCACAGCCCATATATTTCTACTTAGTTCCTTTTTAAACTTCACCATTTTAATACGTATTGCATTTTATGAATATGACATCATTCTCTTCCCAGTACCCTAGAGATTGGACATTTAAGGTTTTTTTCTACTCTTTCACTGCAGGGTAGGAATCTAAAATCCCTTATTTGCAATTCCAAAGCCCAAACAGCTCAAGAAACTTAAAGTCCTTTCCAATTTTTTTTTTTTTTTGGCACATTCCTTTGGCAGCCAAACTACAGCTGAGCTGATGAGAGGTTATTTATTGTCTTTATTTATCCTAGTTACTGTGAATTCATGGATCTTTTTCGCTGAGGTATAACTGCCTTTGATTATAGGTTGTTATCCCAGTTCCCCCTAGAGTTGTTATAAACTATAGTTTATTGTGTGCACCAACTTATCTTTTGAAAATCTAAATAATTTTAAGTTATGAAACATATTTATTACTAAGGGGTTTAAATAAGTGATGGCGGCCCTCTATAGGTATCTGTGTACACATTATGAGTTGAATCTTTAGGATTAATTTGAAAAAACAGAGTTGCTAAAGGTATGTATATTTCCAATTTTGATACATTTTGTCAAATTGCTCTTCAAGGAGCATATTAGTTATATGACAAACAATAGTAAATGAAATTGCCCCCTCTTTCATTCCTGAACAAAACCTTTTGACATTTGTGAGTATGATGATTAAAAAAATAACTTGTGTAGTTTTATGTTTATTTCACTGTTGATGATTCTTACCCATAATATTTAAAATTTACTATTTTTACTTTGGGGCTAGTGTTGCAGCATAGTGGATTAAGCTGCCACTTGACGACACCAGCACCCTGTATTGGAGAGCTGGTTCATGTTCTGGCTGCTCTGCCTCCAATCCAGCTTTTTGCTAATGTGTCTGGGAAGGCAGTAGAAGTTGGCTCAAGTACTTGGGCCCCTGACACCCATCTGGCAAACCCAGGTGGAGTTCTGGACTCCTTGCTTTGGCCTGGCCCAGTCCTGGCTGTTGTGGCCATTTGGGGAGTAAACCAGTGGATGAAAGATGTCAATCTCTCTCCTCTCCGTCTTTGATGCCTTGCGTTTCAAATAAATAAATCTAAAACTAAATTGTCTAAAAAAAAATTTTTTTTTTGACAGGCAGAGTGGACAGTGAGAGAGAGAGACAGAGAGAAAGGTCTTCCTTTTCCATTGGTTCACCCTCCAATGGCCGCTGCGGCTGGTGCGCTGCGGCCGGCGCACTGCGCTGATCCGAAGCCAGGAGCCAGGTGATTCTCCTGGTCTCCCATGTGGGTACAGGGCCCCAGGACGTGGGCCATACTCCACTGCACTCTCGGGCCACAGTAGAGAGCTGGACTGGAAGAGGAGCAACCGGGACAGAATCCGGTGCCCCGAACGGGACTAGAACCCGGGGTGCTGGCGCCGCAGGGGGAGGATTAGCCTATTGAGCCGCGGTACCGGCCTAAAAATTTTCTATTTAACATTGATTTCTGCACATTCTTTAGCTGTTGGGTTAATCACTGAATTGGCTCTCATATGTGTTACACATTACTTTTCCCAGTTCATTATTTGTATTTTGATTTCTACTTTATTTATGATAATTTATTGTACAGAGAATTTTCTTTCTCTTGTGATCATGTTTATTCATCTTTCATCTCTACAGAATCTATTTTGGTGTAAGAGATTGTACTTGTCTTCTACTATTGCTATGAGAAATTGTCACAAGCTCAAAATGGAGCCATGCCTCTCACACACCACAGTTGAAGTTAGAAGGGCCATGGAAAGAAATGGAGACAGACAGTTCCACAACACTTGCTCTAGGAACGCTCTCACAGCACCAAATCAGCCAAACAGTCTGCCCTATTTGTAAGACTATTTTTACTTAGCAAGTGACCATGGAACTGACAAGGATGAACTTAAGATTAGCTTTATATATAGAAATTAACACTGCTTTACAAAGCTGGTCATCTCCCACAAGCACCAAAAGCACCAATGAACTTTTGTTCAAAATAACTTGTTTAGGGGCCAGCATTGTGGTGCAGCAGGCTAAGGTGCCACCTACAATGCCAGCATAGAACAGGAGCTCCGGTTCAAGTCCTGGCTGCTCCACTTCCAATCTGGCTTCCTGCTAACGTGCCTGGGAAAGCAGCAGCAACAGATGGTCTGAGTGCTTGAGCCCCTGCACCCACGTGGGAGATCCAGATGGAGTCCCAGGCTCCTGGCTTCCTAGCCATTGACTCTACCTTTCAAATAAATAAATAAAATCTCTAAAAAAAAAAAAAAAAGTTTCTCAGATTTCTCTGTCCGATAAAACCCCCAACCTTTCCTTCCTCTCTGCATTGCAGAGGCCACCCCACCCTGTCCATGCGTGTCTCACATTGCAATCCTATCCTTTGTTTATTCCCAAATATAGTTTCCTTTATTGGACTATTGGCTCTCATATTTTTGTTTGACTTTGACAGCACTTAAAGCAACATGCATTTATTACCTCTCAGTTCTCTGTCAGAAGTCCAGTCCAGCACAACAGGACCCAGGGTCCAGGCTGCACTAGCATCTTTGCTCAGGGTCCTGCTAGGCTTAGATCAAGGCAGTAGCTGGAAGGAAGAATTGGCTTCAAAAGTCACCGAGGCCCTTGGCAGAAGCTATCTTCCTGCACAGAATGTCTGAGATGGCTGTTTCCTTGCTGTGGTGGTGGAAAGCTGTCCTTGGCCTTCAGAGGTCACCCTCATCCCATGACATGGCCCTTTCCAGAGGACAGGGGTCTCTCCTGTTGGGTCCCTGACTTGACTTCTACCACGTCTATGCTGCGTTGAAGGGCTTACTAGAATAATCCAGGACAACAACGCAACACACACAGTGCAATTCTGGGTCAGAGATCACCAGGGACTTACTAAATTCCGCCTGCCAAGGCAATGCAGTAATTCTTTTGCAGGTTACTGGCCAGTTGTCCTATAATTAGTTTGAAAAGATCACTCATGACAATGTACTTGGTTGTTTGATATTTAGACTTCTGGCTCATTCAGAAATGTGTAGGGTTAGAGAGAAACTCAGACCCTGCCCTTCTCCTACTTGACTCCTGATTCCTCTCAGTACAAGAGATGGGCACTTTAAAAAAAAAAAAAGATTTTATGTATTTATTTGGGAGGTAGAGTTACCAACAGAGAAAGGGAGAGACAGAATGAAAGGTCTTCCATCTGTTGGTTCACTCCTTAAGTAGCCACTACAGCCAGAGCTGCGCCAACCCAAAGCCAGGAGCCAGGAGCTTCTTCCAGGTCTCCCACATTGGTACAAAGGCCCAAGCACTTGGGCCATCTTCCACTGCTTTCCCAGGCAGAGGGTTGGATCAGAAGAGGAGCAGCCAGGACTCGAACCAGAACCCATATGGGATGTGGGCTCCGCAGGCAGAGGCCCAGCCTACTGCACCACAGCACTGGCCCCAATAATCTTGCTTCTTTAAAATTTCTCAGACTAGATCACATCAAGTATTAATGCTTCATTTTTTTTTTGAAATATCTCTAGGGTGTTCTTCTGGAACCTAAGTTTGCTATTGGATTGAAGATTTGATTTCAGAAGATGCCCAAATTCCTCCAGGCCTTGGACTTAACATGTACAATCTGGTTGTCCTAATGGAATCACTTTGTTATAATTAAATGATGAGAAATGATGACTTTATTCTACACCTAATTAGGTGGGTAATAGATTTAAAACATATTCAAAGTCAGCTATTGTTTCACAATGACACAGTATTACTATTTTCCTCATCCGTTTCTACCCTGAAGTTCAAGATCTAGCTCTGACTCTCTTCATGCACCTACATTAAGTTATGGATGTCAAAAAAATAAAATGCTTAGCCCCTTTTAACAGAGAACTTTACTTTTCTGTACATCTCTCTGGAGTAAGACTGCCTCCTGTTTCAAGCAGCAGGGGAAAATTATTGCCTTAATAACAAACACTCTTTCCCTTCCTTTTCCTCCTATCATCTGTATCTATTCTTTTCAAATCCTTTATACTCAGCCTTGCTCTGTGGAATAGGATTTCTTATAGTTATAAATAATACACAATGAATTCTTAGTCATGGGTCACAAACAAATTTTCCTTTCTCAAAGTCTCAGAAATAAATGTCCTCTGAATATACTGTTTTCAAATATGGAATGAAAATTATAGATATGAACGGAGGTCACTTTGCAATCAAAGATGTGGAGATCATAGCACCATTCTGGCTGTTAAAGAGAACAGAGTACGATGGTTACTTCCTAGGCTAAGAAAGAATGCTATGCATAGCCTAGAGCTAAAGTGTATCTATGACATCTGCCTACATTTAAACTTATATATGAGTCACAAACAAAAAAAAAGTGCTTCTTGAACATTCAGTCTCTTAAATTTTTATTTCCCACTATCGTTCCCTTAAAACCTCCTAGAACTCCTGTTCTTGAAACAGGAGACAAACTAGATAGTGAGGAATGACTCCCAGTGAAGGTGGGATGAGCCGTCTTTGACCCAGTGGTTTTCTACCCATCTTCAACAGTCTCTCATCTCCCTTGTCACTACTGCTAAAATAAAATAGATAAATGAGACTGGTCAGATAATGGGAAATCATTCAGATTTTAAGATGCAAGGAACACAGGTTATTTTCTTGAGTTTAATTAACAAGAATAAAAGGTTCAATAAACTAGCTTGGAACTACCAAAACTGTTCCTAATTAAGGTGTGAAACTGTCATTGTTTCTAAATAGGGCTACAATTGGAAAAAATTGATTAAAGCTATAATTTTCTTTTTTAAAAAAATATTTATTTGTTTTTTATTTGAAAAGCAGAGACAGAGAGGGAGAGAGACAAGAGAACTCTCCCATCTGCTGGGTTAGTTCCCAAATGGCCACAATTATCTGGCTAAGCCAAGCTGAAACCAGGGGACTAGAACTCCACCTGGGTCTCCCACATGCGTGCAGGGGCCCAATTACTTGGGCCATACTCCACTGCTTTCCCAGGTGCTTTAGCAGGAAGCTGGACTAGAAGTGGAGAAGCCAGGACTTGAACTGGAACCCCTAATGAAATGTTCGTGTCTCAGGCTGTGACTTAACCTGCTGCTTTACAATGCCAGCCTCAAAGGCTGTAACTTTCAAAGGGTACACTTTATTCAAGTAAACCTGTGTTTAATCAATTGTTAATGTATTTCTTTACGCAACAAGTCTTAATGAAGGCCCTACTATGTGTTAGACATTGCTATAATGCTGGGTACATAGTAATAAACAAGCACAAAAAAGTCCTTGCTCTGTTGGAGCTTCTCTGTGATGGGATGAAAGGCAGTAAACAAAATATGCAAACTGCATATGTTAGGTAGCCATAAGTGGTAAAAAAAAAAAAAAACAAAAGAAGTAGATTAAAAAAGGTGTGAAAATTTGAAGGGTTTAATGAGTTGTCTGAGTGATCAGAAAATACCTGAGAAGTGAGAAAAACAAAGTAAGAAAAAGATGTTTTAGTTGACAACCACAATACACACCTCCTCCATACCCAAGGATACAACTGCAATGGAAGACAACAAATCTAACAGTTAATTGTCCCAAAACAAGAATTTAGAAATATTTTTTTTTGACAGGCAGAGTTAGACAGTGAGAGAGAGAGAGAGAAAGGTCTTCCTTTTCCATTGGTTCACCCTCCAAATGGCCACCACGGCCGGTGCGCTGTGGCTGGCGCGCCCCGCCGATCCAAAGCCAGGAGCCAGGTGCTTCCTCCTGGTCTCCCATGCGGATGCAGGGCCCAAGCACTTGGGCCATCCTCCACTGCCTTCCCGGGCCACAGCAGAGAGCTGGCCTGGAAGAGGAGCAACTGGGACAGAATCAGGCACCCCAACTGGGACTAGAACCCGGAGTGCCGGTGCCGCAGGTAGAGGATTAGCCAAGTGAGCCATGGCTCCAGCCTAGAAATATTTTTAAAAATGTATTTATTTGAGGCCGGCGCCACGGCTCAATAGGCTAATCCTCCACCTAGCGGCGCCCACACACTGGGTTCTAGTCCCGGTCAAGGCGCTGGATTCTGTCCCGGTTGCCCCTCTTCCAGGCCAGCTCTCTGCTGTGGCCAGGGAGTGCAGTGGAGGATGGCCCAAGTGCTTGGGCCCTGCACCCCATGGGAGACCAGGATAAGTACCTGGCTCCTGCCATCGGATCAGAGCGGTGCGCCGGCCGCTGCGGCCATTGGAGGGTAAACCAACGGCAAAGGAAGACCTTTCTCTCTGTCTCTCTCTCACTGTCCACTCTGCCTGTCAAAAAAAAAAAAAAAATGTATTTATTTGAGAGGCTGAGTTACAGGGAGAGAAGGAGAGAGATCTTCCATCTGCTGGTTCACTCCCCAAATGGCCGCAACAGTAGGAGCTGGGCTGATCTGAAGCCAGGAACCAGGAGCTTCTTCCGGGTCTCCTACAAAGGTGAGTGGCCCAAGGACTCAGGCCAATTTCTACTGCTTTCCCAGGCCATAGCAGAGAGCTGGATTGGAAGTGGAACAGCTGGGATTTGAACCAGTACCCATACAGGAGGCTGGCGCTGCAGATGGTGGCTTTACCAGCTATGATACAGCACCGGCCCCTCCCACTCTTAATTTTTACAACAATCTATTTTCTAATGATCATATAGTTAACCCTACTCTAAGAAAAAGAGTTCAACAAATAGTATGAAGAAAAAAAAATACTGTTCTCAATGAATGAGACAAGGGTTATAAATAATCATCGAATCTCAAAATGTCTATTTCACTCCAATACATTACATTTCAGCTCTTTCTCTCTCTCTCTTAAGTGAAAATAAATTTAACAATTTTTAAAGTAACTAAATAAATCCAACAATATATAAAAAGAACTATATAACAGTCAAGTGAGACTGATCCCAGCTGATTCAACATTTGAAAATTGATGCAATCCCCCATATCAACAAGCTCAAGACGAGAAATCATATGATCTTATTAATTGATGCTGAAAAGCATTTGATGAAAACTCTCAGTAAATTGGGAATAAAGAGTGATTATTTGAACTCAGTAATGAGCACCTAAAACAGCCTACATGTAATCACCATACTTAATGGTGAAAACCAAATGGTCCTAAAATCAGGAGCAAGGCAAGGATGTCTGCTTTTACAACTATTGTTCATAGTACTGGAACCTCCAGCTGCTGTATTCAGGCAGGAAATACAGAAATAAGAAATAAAAGGCACACAGATTAGAAAAACAGAAATGAAATGATCTGTATTGTCACATGATGTGAGTGTCTACACAGAAAGTCCCAAATATTCTAAACTCCTGGAATTAACAGTGAGGTCAATAAAGTCACAGGAAACAAGAACAATATATACAAAAAATATCTGTCATGTTTCTGTATATTAAGAAGAAGATAGAAATTGAAATAAAAAACCGGATCCTATTTATAAAATTTCTGAAGAAAATGAAATACATAAGTATATACTTAACAACACATACAGAGGAGCTATATGTTGAAAATTTGTCAAATCTGATGAAAGAAAGCAAAGATCTAAATAAATAGGGAAACAAGCCATGCTCAAGGATTGGGAGATTCACACATTAAAGATGTCAATTTCAGGGCTGGCGCTGTGGCATAGTACGCTAAGCCTCTGTCTGCAGCGCCTGCCTCCCATGAGTTCTGATTCGTGTCTTGGCTGCTCCTCTTCCGATCCAGCTCTCTGCTTGTGGCCTGGGACACAGCAGCAGATGGCCCAAGTGTTTGGACCCCTGAACCCACTTGGGAGACCTGGAAGAAGCTCCTGTCTCCTGGCTTTGGATCAGCTCAGTTCCGGCTGTTGTGACCATTTGTTGAATGAATGAGCAGATGGAAGACCTTTCTCTGTCTCTCCTTCTGTCTATAACTCTACCTTTGAAATAAACAAATGAAAAATCTTTATCAAAACATCAATTTCATCAACTTTTATGTATAGGTTTAATGGAATTCCTATCAGAATGCTAGCAAAATTTTGGTAGACAAGGTTATTCTCAAATCCATATGGAAAGGTATAGATCATAGACCATCTAAAATAATCATGACAAAGAATAATAACGTGGGAGCAATCACTTTACCTGAAAAACAGGAACCACTTGGAAGTGTTGGGATTGGGGCTAGGGTTAGTTGACTATTTGAGGGAAATTTTTACAAAATGCTTCAGAAAATACAGAGTACCAGGTGTTTAATATAGGTATCAGTGGGAAAACAGATCCAATTCTAGGAAGACGGGAAGTGATCACTCAGTGCCTGGCACTGTGAGCACCTGAATCATGATCCCTGGCTTCTTACTCTCTAGTAAAAATCACCATGATGGGGCCAGCACTGTGGTATAGTCAATAAAGCCACTGCCTGCAATGCTGGCGTACCATAGGCACAGAGGCTGGAGTCCCGGCTGCTCCACGTCCCATCCAGCTCCCTGCTAATAGTCTGGGAAAGCACGGAAGATGGCCCAAGTGTTTGGGTCCCTGTACCCATGTGGGAGACCCAGAAGAAGCCCCAGGCTCCTGGCTTCAGCCTGGTCCAGATCCAGCCATTGCGGTCATGAGGAGAGAACCAGCAGATGCAAGCTCTGTCTCTCCCCTTTCTCTTTCAAAATAAATAAATACATCTTTAAAAAAATCATTCTCAAGAAAACATTCACTCACATACATTATTTCAATAAAGTCTCACTCTACCCTGATGCATAGAGGAAACATAACTTTTCAGATCAGGAACCTGAAATTCACAATAAATTGCCTCCTCCAAATTTACAGTGTGATTGAATAAAATGCAAAAACCAGCTCTGCTGTCAGCCCTCCAGCTCCACCCTCTTTCCCAAAGACAGTGGAGGGGGTCCAGTAGGTACAGCATTCACTTGTACTTACAGAGTCTTTATTCTTATACAAAGCTTCTAACAACAAGATTAGAGAAACTCTAACCAAAATATCTATACTTTGAGTTGTGGGAAAATTATTTTTATGTCTCATTTTTCACTTTTATTAATTTATTCAAAATTGTTCTGACTCTATTATACTGTAGGTGTTAATGCTGGTTATATTTACAGTGAAAATATCTAGGCACTTAAGCATTTTGTTTGCATAATAAATGAGGCCTAGGGTACAGCCTTTCTAAGGTTTACAAAGAAAAGCCTTTGCTTCATTACCTTCCACATGAAAATTAAGTCCTTTTTTTAAATACACTTTCTTCCTCTAACGGAGAGTACCTTACACCAGTGGATCTCCTCCTAGCAGTTATTCAATTTAAAGCTTTATTGAAACAGTGTGAGTGAAGACTTTTTGTTGCAAGTTTACATTGACTAAACTATAATCATGAAAGTGAGTTGATCACCAATGAACAAATTTCTAAATGATGCTGTAGTCAGGCCCAGCGTTAGCAGGAACTACTCCCATATCAATAAAAGATATTCTTAAAATAAGAAAATACATAATCCAAGTGATTAATATATATATATATACACACACATATATATATATATGATTCTTTTGTTCCTGTGATTAACTACATGGGCATTTGAGCTAGAACTGCTAGGATCCTAACAATTTTATGACTGTTGGAAGCAGCATATGTAGGAAGAAGTAAAGCAAAAGACTTAAGAAAAAATCGCTCATAAAGAAAGGAATAAAACTTCCTCTTTTGTTTTTTAAGAAAGCTTTTATTTAATGAATACAGATTTCATAGGTACAGCTTTAGGAATATATCGGTTCTTGCCCCCTATTCCCCTTCCCCACCTCAGGACTTGCTCTCGCAGAGGCAGGCCAAGAGGAGGTTCACGTGTGCCTGTGTCACAGGCATTCAAGTCCTTCCTACATCCTGTGGAGCTGAGCTGAGATCCTGCTGGTAGAACAACATAACCAGGTGTCTTATCAGGCGGCTCCAGGAATGGTGATGTGACAACACTCTGGAGAGTATCTAATGCATATTTATTGTACCCATCTTTTTCTCAAGTATACACACACACTCACACTCAGGCATATCTACATAGTCTTAGAATTAATTCTGAAAAGCAGGAGAAGAGGCCTAGCTCACAGTCTACTAAAAATGCCTGTCATCCAAGCTCAGTGGAAATCCACATGCCCTGCAATGCAAAGGCGGCATACGATGCTTCAGGCCTTGCACTGTCAGCTCTGGGGCTCTGCCTTTGGAAGTGAGACTTTCACCTGCTTTTCCAGTTCCAGTAAACTTTGGTAAAGTTTTTCGGCAGTGTCTTCATCTAGGTCCATCTGAAAAAGAAGCAAACAGTGATGGTTAGAAAAATGAATAGCATTTGTGTAAAGTGAAGGCATTTGACATATGTAAGAGAACTATAATGGGAGATGGGGCAGCGTGGATGGGGCAGCAGGAAAAGGCTGTGGTGGCAGCAACGTGGGGAATGTTAGGAAACTCAAGAACCTGAGGACATACTAACACTCAGTCCAGTCTCCAACACTCCCCATATCCACTGATGCTTCCTTTAGAAGTTAAGATAGTAAGATTTGAGTTTTGGCTATCTTCCCCAACTCCTACATAAAAGTAACAGAAGACACCAACCAACTGTGATTTTAATTCTATTTTCCCCATGAATTTTCCATGCAGTACTCCTGCATACTAACAGAGAACACAAGTCCTGCACACTGACAGAGAATAAGTGCCACACAGTACAGGTATAAGATGTCATGAAAACCTACAACAGAGGCAGCTGGCCCGGTCCCCAGGGTCACAGAAAGCTGGGACACACATAAGTCAAGATCTAGAGGATGAACAGACCTGGAGTCGTTGGAAGAAGGGCGAGAGCCACTCAGGTAGAAAGGATGACACGTGCAAAGGCTCAGGGGCAGGGGGAGCAGAAGGAAATGGAACCAAGCCACCAAGGTGCCAGGGGACAGAGAGTGGAAGCCCAGGGAGAGAAGCGGGGAAGCGGTGGGGCTGGTCACTGGCCTGGTAGCAAGCGCCGCAGCCTAACAATGAGACCAACTCTACCTTTTGGGTCGTTATATAATTGCTTCCAAGGCCCGTGGTAGCACTCATGTATTTTGCCAGAGGGTTGAGAGACTCAGGCTTCTGATGGAAAAGCCAAACCTAGAAAGAAAGAGTGTGTCCATGATTTCTTTTTTACTTGGATTTATTTCTCTTTACTGGGCTCCCAAACAAATTATAAAAACCCCAGTGAATTTCATCAGCTAATTATGAATTCTCTGTGAATCTCTATGGTAACTCAAAGGGAGAAAATAAGGCAGCCTGCTTAATAGTATCCTTTGAATCATGTTTGCTGTCTCTTCCTTTAATCTCCAAAACCAGGGTCATGGAATACAGACTAGCTGACTTACAGTGGATAGTCACCTCCTGATGTAAGATTTTATTAACAAATAAGCGTGCACATAGATAACATTCAAGAGATATACATGGTACAAAGTATGTCTCCTGCCCTTCCCAATCTTAGAGCCACACAGTTCTCTTTTCTGGAAGCAACCATCTTAAAAGTTTCTTGTATATTTTTCCAAATAAAATCTAACCATCTAAAATTATGTACATTCTTTTTTATTATTCACAGGGAAGCACAGCACACAGCCTTTTTCACATGAACAATATGCCTTACCCCCCAGTTAGTACATATGGAGCTGTTTTGTTCTTTAATTTTTTTTTTTTTTTTTTTTTTGACAGGCAGAGTTAGACAGTGAGAGACAGAGAGAAAGGTCTTCCTTTGCTGTTGGTTCACTCTGTAATGGTCGCCATGGTCAGCGCACCGCACTGATCCGAAGGCAGGAGCCAGGTACTTCTCCTGGTCTCCCATGGGGTGCAGGGCCCAAGCACTTGGGCCATCCTCCACTGCACTCCCGGGCCACAGCAGAGAGCTGGCCTGGAAGAGGGGCTACCGGGACAGAATCTGGTGCCCTGACCGGGACTAGAACCCGGTGTACCGGCGCCACAGGCAGAGGATTAGCCTATTGAGCTGCGGTGCCAGCCTTGTTTTGTTCTTTTCTAAAGCATACTTGCACAGGATTCCATTTCAGGCATGTATCATAATTTACAATTCTCAATTAAGATATATAGCTTGTCTCCAGTTTGGATTATTACAAATTTGACTGTGATTAAACTTAATCAATCTTTGAGTACATCTGTAAGATAAACACTAAAGATGGAGCTGCCGGATTAAGGGTATGAGAGCTTCCTTTATTGCCTGATCTTGTCAGAGTTCTCAGTGCAGGCTATACTAATGTATCCTCCCCCAAGCAGTGCGGAAGAGTAACTGCACACACCCTTGTGGGTATCATACATTATCAAATTTTCTAGTCTCTGCTAATCTGAATTGTAGAATACTTGTTAATTATATATGCCAATAAATTTTTCAATAAGTATGCAATGATTTTCATAACTCAATATGAGTGAAGTTAAGTATCTTCTTATATGATTAAAACTACTCTGTTTGGGGACGGTACTGTGGCATGGCAGGTTAAGCTCCAACTTCAGCTCCTCTGTCCCATATGGGTGCTGGTTCTATTCCCAGCTGCTCTCCTTTCAATCCAGGTCCTTGCTGATGTGCTTGGGAAAGCAGCAGCAGATGGCCCAAGCACTTAGGCCCCTACACCTACGTGTAGGGGAGACTGAGAAGAAGTCCCTGGCTCCTGGCTTTGGCTTGGCAAAGTTCTGGCTGCTGCAGCCATTTGGGGAGTAAAGCGGCAGATGGAAGATTTCTGTCTGTCTCTTCTCTCTCTCTAACTCTGCCTTTCAAATAAAATAAACAGATCCTAAAAACAAACAACAACAAAAAAACCTCTCTGTTCAGGTCCTTTGATCTTTATTCCAATAGACTGTTTTCCCAGACTTGTCAAAACTCCTTATCAAGGAAAATTAGCCTTTTAGTTATAAAATGAATGTCAGGTATTTTTCTTCTACTTCGTAGTTAGTCTTTGGGGTTTACTTAAATGGAGTTGTTGGTTATGTAATTTTAAAAAACTTAGTCAAAATGTTCAGTCTTTTACAATTTCTGGAATTCTGAAACTATTCAAAAATGTCCCCATACTGTCTTCTAGTAACTTCATCTTTTAGCTGTCATATATAAAGCTCTTAATTTGTCCAGATTTTTATTTTGGTGTAAAATATGAAGAAAAGCTCCTGTTCTACATTGGACTTTATTACCCATACATTTGTCAAATACATCTTTTCCCCATTAGTTTTGGAATTTCATCTTTCTTATATATTGAATCCCCATATGCTTATGAGCCAACATCTAAACTTTCTATTCTGCTCCATTGATTTGTCAAGTTGCAAGTTAGAACTGCATTACTTTCATTAACTTAGTTTTCCTTAAAATCTTACATGTTGAATCACACTGAAACCCTTACAATATACCTCTTCTCACTTATTCCTAAAACATACCCAAGGGCTCCCAACCCGGAACTGGAGATACAGGATTTGAATTCTTGTACCCACATCCTCACCACCATGTTTTCAGCTTCTCAAGCTCAGCCCATTTAAGGAGACAAAACTTACACAAAAAAATGAAAGAAACTGACGTTCCACAAGCAGTGCACTCAGAGCCTCATCCACACCCACTGGCATCTACAATTATCACTAAGTGGGATTCAGGGTGCTAGTCTCCCACCCTTCCACATTTTAAGAAATTACAGCAGAGTGACACAAATCCAGCTGCTTTAAACTGTAACACCAGGGTCATGCTATCCACCCTATGTAAGTCAAACCTTGTCCTTCAGAGCCCAGACCAAGTCCCACTTAGTGAGCCAAGTCTTCTTCAATGTCTCCAGTCCCTATTGATTCTACTTTCTGATTATTCCTAAAGCACTCACCTCTTGAATACAGAATGTATTATGTTCTTGCCTATTTCATGAATTCATTATTTTTCTAGAAATAAAGCAATTTTCTAAACTACTTGGAAATACAGATTTTTACATTCTAAGTACTCCCCACCCCACTGGCACTCAATATATACTTGATTTCTAAACTTGATTTTTAGTGCTACAGATGTACAAAAGAAGTAATTTCTTAAGAGACTATTAATATTTCTAATGGTTTGGCAAGTATATTAAGAGCAATTGAAATATAGTTTAAAAGCACTTCCTTCTATAATCAACTGTGTCCCAAAAAACACATTTCTTCTGCAACATGTACTAAAACAAGAGCATCGACCCAACTCTCTTTATGGTTTTCTTAGTTCATTTCAATTTAGTCAAGATTTAAGAACCTACTAAGTATGTAGCACCTCCAGTTTTGAAAGAAGATGCTGAAGGACCTCAGAGGAATGAGGGAAGCCATGTCCACAAAGAACTGACCACTACACTAGGATTTCAACTAGATGGTGTAAAGAATAAAGGACAAGTTTCATCACTGTTTTTTTTTTTTTAAGTTTAATCTTGTATGACAATTTTGATCCATTAGCAGAGTCTGGCTTGGAAGAGAGATCACTGTGTACAGTAAAAAAGAATATCATGATCCATTAGTAATGTCTGCCATTGACAAAGAAACAAATGCAATCTATTTGTTATGTGTGATTTAAGAAAATCTGTTGGTTTCCTGATACGAGAATAATCTGTCTGATACTAATAAGGCAAAGAGAATCTCCACAGAGGAGAATGGAATTGGACTTTGTTGCCCCTACTGCTAATTTGCAACACCTTCTCCGTGGTAAAGAGCTGTCTGACTACCCAGCCACCACTTTGCTTTACCATCCCCTGTAGAGTTCAGTGGCTCCACGCCTCCCCTGCTACTGGTACATCTTGGTTGTGCCCAAGTGCCTTCTCTTTAGGCACAGTGTCCAGCGCCACTTTCAGACTTTGCTCCTGATGTTCTGTACCTAGCCTTCTGACTCACTTTAGTCCCAAACGGAATCTTGACTATTCAGAGCTTGTTCTCTTATTATCTTTTCTGCTGCCATCGTTTGTTTCCAGTGAAATTACAATTCACATCTATAAGCCATTATACCAGATTAAAAAAAAAAAAAAAAAAAAAACTCCAGTAACATACCAGGACTTCCGCTCCATTGTATGGTGTCAAAGTGAAAGCATTTGCAAAAAAGCGAAGCTAAGGAAAAGAAGTAACAGTCATTGTGAGGTGGTTTAGAATACAGCCACAAAATAATTATTAATGTACATATTAAGAAAGAAAACCTGCATCTCTCACTATAGAACACTTGTTAAATATCAGAAAATGAAGAAGGTAAAAAGGAAAAAAAATCATATAATGTGCACCACTCTAAGTCAGCTCCTTTTAATATGAAGGCGTATTTCCTTCAGATCTCTGTTCCATGCCTGCCATAATGGAGGAACATCTCTTCCTTAGCCCTAAAGAAAGGCACATTTCCTAAAAGTAGCATTTTCCAATGTGTGATAAAGGAACAATGATTCTTCAAAATCCTCAAAACACCAAACCAAAACATATTTCTATAGCAATATAATATACAGTCATCCCCTTTTTGAAAACTTACAATAACAATGAAAACTCAGAGACATCCAGTTTAGTATTGTTTAACACGGATTTCCCAAAACCATGGGATCTTGGGATCTATGGTACATGATTAAAGAGACCTTGCTTTAAAGAGCAGTGGAAACTCAAGAGACGGTGCAGTGGTAACGCCAGGAAGGATTAAGCAGAGGTCACACACATCGAACTGCAGAAACCTCAGGTTGGGGCAGGTGCTGTGGCACAGCAGGTTAAGCTGAAGCTTGAGATCCCACGTCCCAGACTGCACTGCTGGTTCAAGCCCCAGCTGCTCTGCTTCTGGACTTAGCATTCCTGCTACTGCATCCTGGGATGCATTAACTGCTTGGGCCCCTCCTCTCATTCAGGAGACCTGAAAGAAGTTCCTGGCCAGCCCTGGTTGTTATAGGCATCTAGGGAGTGAGTCAGCAGATGGAGGATCTCTCTCTGTCTCTGTCTCTCTCTGCTTTTCAAATAGGTGAAAATAAATATTTTTAAAAGCTCGTGTTAAGTGGAATTCTGCTACCTTTAAGTTCAATTTCTTAAATCATTTCCCAATGCTTTAACTAAGCAATGACATATTCATTACTCACCAACCATATGAATGGCAGCAGCAGTGTCCACATGAAGGGAGGTAGAATTCCATATGTCATATTGGTCAACACTGTGCCTGGGCACACCACACTGGAATACAGGCCCTGGGGGAACAACAAGGGTAGCGACAGATTTTGATTCAGTGTGTACTGACTCAGTCTGACTATATGCTAGTTAATAAAGAGATACCCATATGAGCCACAAAGCCAGTGCTATCAAGGATTTATGCTCTGGATTGTCCCTGATGTTGGGTAGCATTTGAGCTTAAGAATCATGTACTGAGGGACAAATGTCTGGCCTAGTGGTTAAGACACCTGCATCCCACATTGCCAGGTGTGGGTTCAGGTCTCAGTTCTAGCTCTAGATTTCAACTTCCTGTTAATGCAAACCCTGGAATGTAGTAGTAATGGCTTAAGAAATTGGATCCCTGCCACCCAAGTCCAAGGCATGGATTGAGTCCCCAGGCTCCTAGTTTTCAGCCCTAACCCAGACACCATTGTTGTGGGCATCTGGGAAGTGAACCAGTGGATGGATGGGATATCGCAAATAAATAAATGCAAATTTAAAAAAAAGAAAAAGCATTATGTACTGAGAACCCACAATGAAAGGCACTTGGGATGTAAAACTTTCAATTTGCAATAACCTTGCAGTATAAAGAGTAACCAATCTTGGAGCTAAGAGAGAAGACTGTGGCTTGATTAGCTGAATTTTCCATGTTATTGGCTTTATTGAAGAGCAGGTGTCAACCATAACAAGCACTTAGGATCAGCCGTCCTAGCCCTCAGGAAGTTTCTGAGCTAGTAAATACAGATGGCTAAGCCAAAAACACGGGTCTGCTGCTCTGCAGTTAGCTAAGACCCACACCTCTAGCTTGAGGTGGGCACTCCTGGCATCAGAGAGGAACAAAGGGCTGTACAAGGTGCCATAAAAACTTCTCCAACAGAAGAGCACTAAGCCAGATCCTTAGCCTAGGGCCCATCATTTTAGAAAAGTCTGTCCTATAAAGACAGCCCCAATTAACACAGAGTTAATGTTAATTAAAACAAAACAGAACAAAAAAGACCCCGCATGCATCTGTAATAAGTCCTAGAGCACTGGAATTTGTTTTACTCTTTTAGTTTATTTTTTCCACATTTGCCTTATTTTGATCTTGCCATTTTCATTCAAATTTTTAGTATTTCGTCTCTCATTTTTTTCTTTCAAATAAAAAATAGGAAGTGCCGGTATACCATGCAGTTCACAGGACAACAGCACCCTGAGCAACACAGAGCTACAAGTTTTACCAGGGCTACAGGAGCTAGGCAGCACCTGACACAGAGCAGCCACCCCCGAGGATGCCCGGGACTTAGCAAACAGTCCTCTGAGCTGGGACTCAGCAGTGTTACAGCCCTCAAGTCCTTCCCAGAAGGTAACAAAAAGTTAGGATTTTTGAAACCCAGAAGGTTTCAAAAAGTTTATGGAAAATGCGTATTAAAACAAAACAAAAATCTTTGCATGGGTTTCAAAAAATTTGGCACCAAATTAAACTTAGCTGTTAATTCTACTTTTATGAACTTTTTGAAGTACCCTTGTATTTGGCCCAAAGATAACTAAGTAAAATTCTTTTCTTTTTGTTTAAAAAAAGATTTATGTTTTGAAAGGTAGAGTGACACAGAGAGAGGGAAAGTGGGAGGGAGTGAAGGAGAGACAGATATATATATATATATAGAGAGAGAGAGAGAGAGAGAGAGAGAATCTTCCATCCGCTGGCTCACTTCCCAAATGGCTTCAACAGCCAGGGCTGGCCAGGCTCAAGCCAGGAGCCAGAAACTCCATCAGATTTTCTCTCGTGAGACCCAAGTACTTGGGTGATCACCTGTTGTTTTCCCAGGAATAGTAACAGGGAGTGGGATCGGAAGTGAACAGCCAGGACTCGAACCTGCACTCCAATATGAGATGCCGGCATTGCAAGTGGCAGCTTAACCCACCGTATCACAATGCCAGCCCCTGCAAAATTCTTCTTCTTGGAACTATCTAGAAACAGTGAGTATTCAGTCACAAATGAGGAAAGCTTCAAACTAAAACCTAGAATTATCAACATTTACAACTTTCTGACATTGATAAACAAAAGAATTAAACAAGAAGGTAGTCTTATCATAGACTGCAGTCCCTCCACACGTTCAATTCTAGTGAAGAAAACTGGGATGACCTTGAGTATTTCTCTATGGCTTGTGTGTGGGTTCATTAAAGGATGATTAAAATCTCTTAGGGAGCCTGGATAGAACCTGACAATATTTCCAGTAACACAAGGCTTCTAAAGGAATCCCCTAATGTGGTTCTTTCTTAGCTTCTTCCTTCCTCATAGAAGCCAAGGAGAGGGTAGGTATTTGGCCTAGTGATGAAATCGCAGGTTGGGATGCCTGAATCCCTTATCTGAGTGCCTGGGTTAGAGTGCCAGCTCCATTGCCAATCCAGCTTCCTGTTAACATAACCTGGGAGGCAGCAGTGATGGCTGCAGTAGCTGGGTCTCTGTCAGTCATCTAGGAGACCCTGTTGGAGCTCCTGGCTCCCAGCTATGGCCTGGCCCACCCCTGGCCATTGGGGGAATTTGGAGGATGAACTATGGGATAGAGGAGCTCTATTTTTCTTTCTTTCTATCTCTGTGCATCTCTCTCTGTCTACCCAAAAACTAAGTAAATAAATGCAAGCAAAGGAGGAAAAGTCAAGCTGAGAACCAATCTCAAGAGACTTTAGTGGTGAGGATGTAGGGGAAATGTAATATATGGTGGGAATGTAAACTAGTACAACCACTGTGTAAGACAGTACGGAGGTTCCTCAGAAATCTGAAAATAGATCAACCGTATGACCTGGCCGTCCCACTCCTGAGAATTTATCCAAATGAAATAAAATCAGCATATGAAAGATTTATTTGTACCCCTATGTATATTACAGCTCAATTAACAATAGCTAAGATATGGAATCAACCCAGATGTCCATCAACTGATAACTGGATTTAAAAAATGTATACATACACACACACACATACACACACATTATGGAACACTGTTCAGCCAAAAAAAAGAAAGAAATCCTATCTATTGCAACAGAATGCACATAACTGGAAACCATTATGCTTAGTGAAATAAGCCAGTCCCAAAAAACACAAATGTCCTATGTTTTCTCTGACATGTGGTACTTAATACAGAATATAGGAATGAAATGGACATTTTCTGATGTGTTTTTTTGTTTGTTTGTTTTTAGCCCTTGTTTATACTCCTGTGGAACTATGGTCTTCTTTTTACTTGTTGAACATTATGGTTATTATTGCAGTAAGCCTCTGATTATGGTGTGGATTGAAATTATGTTTTTATAAATTTTTTTTAAAAATAGGTCTTAGGAGGGAGCAGCATTAATCAAATCTTTTTTGTAAAATACAACATCCCAAATAATTGAAATTTAAATAAAATTCCAGAGCTTTTTATGAAAGGAAAAGTGACTCCATTCTGGCCAGGCTCACGAAAAGGGAGTTTCCAGAGTACCACGAAGCACTTGGGGCAAGTTTTTAATCATCTCAAAAGACTGCAGAAGAAGGCTCACATTGGGACCAACACATTGAATTCAACAGTAGTAACAGCAGTCGACAATTGATCACACACAGGAATGTGCACACACCCCACAGACACCCCCACTCCTGCTAAAACCCAAGCAGGTACTTATGTGCTCCCACACATGTACATGCACACAAGCACATATGCCCAGCTCATGCACACCCACACGTACATACGTGCAGAAACACATGCACACACTAACATTCTGAGCAAAATGCACCACTGTGACTGCTTCCTACTGACGTGCACACTCAATTCTGCCAAGAAATGTGAGAGGAAACCAAGAGAAGGAGATTAAACATCTGCCTCAGGTGGCAGTGAAAAGGACAAGAGTTCTAGTTCCAGAGTTCAAATCTAATTCTAGAGAGAATGTTCTTAGCATCTACTTTGTGCGACTCCCTTTACCAAGAGGCATGATTTTAAGTCAGATCATCAATGAATTCCATCTTAAAATAGTCTCCATTCCAGAATAACCAGAAGCTATAGTTAGAACATGACTTGGCTCCCCAATATATGCAGATATTTTCACCTCAGAGTCATGGATTGATGGTGCTACACTGGTGGGGACTGAATCCAATTATGGTGTTTAGGAAGTGGACCTAGTGGAAGGTCTTTCAGTTATTGGGAGTATGCCATTGGAAGGTAGTTCTTGGGAGAAAGTTGGCCTAGCTGATCTTTCTCTACTCTGATGATCCTTCCTCTGCACATATTCTGCCATCCACTGCTCTCGTCAAGTGCCAGGCCAATGGGGCTGTTCTATATAGGACTGTGAAACCTCCAAAATGAAGTGTGAAATAAACCTCCTTCCTTCATAATTAGTTTGTCTTAGGTATTTCATTCTAGTAACAAAAAGCTGACAACTACACCATAAGTTTAAATGTCTCATAAAGTTTAGATTTCTTATGTCCAATTCACGATCAAAGAACCTGCCTTGCAGAATGACATCTTTTCTTTGATCACGTTTTTATTTTACCTTCCCGTTCAATCCTAAGCCTGCCCAGTGCCCTAACATGGTAGGTTTTTGTACCTTTTAGTGGAATGAAATGCCTCCATTGTCCCATACTCATGCAAAACAGCCAAAGCAAACAAAAGAAATGTCCATGACAAAGACTGGAAGTTATGATTTTAGACCTGGGCAACAGAGGCATACACAGAAACAGTAAGTTCTAGAAACAGCAGCCTCAAGTAGCCAGGGTGACTGGCAAGAGACCAAAGATACACCAGCTAAACTCAGGTCGTCACGCAAATAGACCTCTGGATTCCCATCCTAATCACCAGCCTGCAGAAACCTTTAGAACTACTGAACTTCCTATAAACACCTGATAGGATAGACACTAGGTGGCAGCACGGTTCAATAAGTCAAGTCCAAGCTGTTAACTATGGCCCCAGCTCTGAGCTCTACCATTTACAAGCTTTGTGCCCTTAACTTCTCTGAACTACAATATCCTCTTCTGAAAATGGGAACACTCAAACTCACCTCACCGTTAACAGGGTAGGTATGAAATGACAAACAGAGATGAGGAGTACTGCATGGAAACAAGGTGAGTACTTAAACAGTAGCTACTGCTACTGTCAGTACTGTTGTTCTGTCAACACAGAGCTCCTGAAGAACCGCAGAATGGTCAATGAACCACATAAACCCGGAACGTCAGGAACTAATTCTCTCTCCCTTAAAACTTTATTTTATTTAAGGTACAGAATTTCATGTATTTCATATATACAGATTCAGGAACATAGTGATACTTCCCTCCCTATCCTCCCTCCCACCCACACCCCAATCCTTCTTCCTCCTCCCTCTCTTATTCCCACTCTTAATTTTTACAAAGATCTATTATCAGTTTACTTTATACTCATAAGATTCACCCTACCCTAAGTAAAGAGTTAAATAGTCTAAAGAAAAAACACTGCTCCTCAACAGTCAAGACAAGGGCTGTAAACAATCATTGAATCTCAAAATGTCACTTTCACTCCAATACATTACATTTTAGGTACTCTGTTACCATAGACAAGGGGAAAACATATGGTATCTGTCTTCTGGGGGACTAGCTTATTTTTTTCACTAAGTAAAATGGTTTCCACTTACATCTATTTTATTACAAAAGACGGGATTTATTTTTTTTTACTGTTGAGTAGTATTCCATAGTGTATATATACTATAATTTCTTTATCCAGTCATCAGTTGATGGACATCTGGGTTGATTTCATATCTTTGTGAATTGAGCTGCAATGATCATGGGGTACAGATAACTCTTTCATATGCTGATTTCATTTTGTTTGGGTAAACTCCCAGAAGTGGGATTACGGGGTCATATGGTAGATCAATTTTTATATTTCTGGGATATCTCCATAGTGTCTTACACAATGGCTGCACCAGTTTACATTCCCATCAACAGTGGATTAGGGTACCTTTTTTCCCACATCCTTGCCAGCATTTATTGTTTGCTGGTTTCTGTACGACAGCCATTCTAACTGGGGTGAGGTAAAACATCAAGTGGTTTTGATTTGCATTTCCCTGATGGCTAGCGATCTGAGCATTAAAACTCTCATATACACCCACTATCACTCTAACCTACAATGGCTAGTGAAAAGCCAGGCAGCTATTGGAAAATCAGCTGTAGCTAATTAAGAAACCATTGCCCTGCCATGTCCTTATCACTGAGACAAGGCTCACCTGCTGGTTGTAGTGCCTGTTCAAAGCCACGTTGAGAAGGTCAGTGGCGTATTTAGAAGAGCTGTAGGGTTCCTGGCCTTTGCTGTGCTGGATGTCTTCAAGGCTGAAATTAGATTTCCTTGCGTTGCGAGATGATGTCCAGATGAGCCGAGATGGAGTGTCACTGTGACAGAGGAGAGGTTCCAGTTCCCGAATCTCAATGGGAGGATAAAGAATAAAGAAGTATCAGATCAGGATGGGCACTGTGGTGCAATGGGTTAAACTGTCGCTTGGGATGCCCATATCCTATAATGGAGTGCGTGTTTAAGTCATGGCTACTCCTTTTGATCCAGCCCCCTGCTAGTGCACCTGGGAAGCAGCAAATGATGGTCAAATAGTTGGGTCGCTGCCACCCAAGTGGGAGACCTGGATGGAGTCCTGACTGCTGGATTCAGTCTGGCCCAGCCTTGGCTGTTGTGGACATTTTGGGAATGAACCAGTAAATAGAAGATCTCTTTGTGTCTCTGTCTCTCTCTCTGTTTCTGTCACTCTTTCAAATAAATGAATAAAATTTTTGTTTTGCTTAGTTTTTAAAGATTTATTTATTTGAAAGGCAGAGTTAGGGGTGGGGGAAGAGATATCTTCCATCCACTGGTTCATTCCCCAAATGGCTGCAAATAGCCGAGGTTGGGCCATGCCGAAGCCAGGAGCTTCATCTTTGTTTCCCACACAGGTCACAGGGTCCAAATACTAAGGCCATTATCGCTGCCTCTCAGGTGCATTATCAGGGAGCTGGCTAAGAATGGAGCAGCCAGAACTCGAACCGGCACTCAGATGGAATGCCAGCAGCACAGGCAGCAGCTTAACCTGCGGCACCACAATTCCAGCCCCCATAAATATTTTTAAATAAGTATCAGATATGGGGTCGGCACTGTGGTATAGTAAGCTAAGCCTCCGCCTGCGGTGCTAGCATCCCATATGGGAGCTGGTTCATGTCCCAGCTGCTCCACTTCTGACCCAGCTCTCTGCAAATGGCCTGGGAAAGCAGTGGAAGATGGCCCAAGTACTTGAGCCTCTACACCCGTGCAGCATACTCAGAAGAAGTTCTTGGCTCTTGGCTTCAGATCGACACAGTTTGAGCCATTGCAGCCCCTTGGGGAGTGAACCGGTGGATGGAAGTCCTTTCTCTTTGTCTCTCCTTCTCTCCGTAACTCTGCCTCTCAAATAAATAAATAAAAAGTCTTTAAAAAAAAAAAAAAGTACCAGCTCTATGAAGGGAATTAAATGATTATATATAAATTATATAATTATATATAATTGTGTGTATATGTATATATTTATATATATAAAAACACACTGTAACTGAATAAGCAAATGGATATAGGATGGTGGGCACCAGATTTCACTGAAGTGCAGTTTCACAAATAAGAGGAGAAAGTGAGAATGACCCACATAATAGATAATCAGTATTAACTCATGTCTGAGTAGGGAAATAGTTACATAAAAATGATAGATATGTATATCTACAGGAGTTATTATACACATATATACCTCCTTGGTCTGTTAGCTGAGAGGGTTTAGAAGCAACTAATTCTTCAATACAATGAGCACTTGTGGTTTGTAATACCTGTTCTCCAATAAAAGGAATGAGATCTCTGGCTGATTCTAGGACTAAGGTAGGAATTATACAAGTCTGAAGCATCTTACGGTGCCAGAAAGTAAGCAATTGTTCAAAACCAAAGGTAAAACAGAAACAGAAAATGATAAGGATGAGGGTATATCAAAAAGATGCAGGTGTCAACTGAAAGAGCTCTCATCATCTTCGATGGGATCCTAGAACTGAAAAAGGACATTGGGTAAAACTGAATAAAGTATGCACTTCATTTAATAATAATGTATCAGTACTGACTCATTCATCTATTTTATTTGAAATACAGACAGAAACCTCATCTGCTGGTTCAATCCCCAAATGCCTGCAACAGTCAGGGATGAGCTGGGCTGAAACTGGAGAAGAAAACTCAATCCAGGTTTTCCAGAAGGATCAGGGATCCAAAGACTTGAGCAATCATCTGCTGCCTTCCAGGTGCAAGCTGGAATTGGGAGTAAAGTCAGGAGTCACACCCAGGTATTCTGGAATAGAATGTGGGAATCTCAGTGCTGGTGTTGTGTGCAGACGCTTGGGCCACTGCCTGCTAGGCCAGCATCCCATATGGGCACTGGTTTGAGTCCCAGCTGCTCCACTTGCAACCCAGCTTCCTGCTAATGCACCTGGGAAAGCAGTGGAAGACTGTCCAAGTACTTGGGGAAACTGCACCCACATGGAAGACTTGGATGAAGCTCCTGGCTTGAGTCTGGCACAGTCCCGGCTGTTGTAGCCATTTGGGAAGTAATCCAAGGGATGGAAGATCTCTCTCTCTCTCTCCCCTCCTCCTCCCTCTTTCTCTGTGTCTCCCTCCCTCTCTGTAACTCTCCCTTTCAAATAAATAAAATAAATCTTAAAAAACAAAAAAGGATGTGGGCATCTCAAAGAGAATCCTAACCAATATGGCAAACACCTGTCCTTGGTTCATTTATTTTGACTAATGTACCACACATCAATACAAGATCTTAATAGGGGAAACTATGCTTGCAAGAATTCTGTAAATCTAAAACAGGAAGTTTATGAAAGACAAATCTACTAGGAAGGCTTCCATATGTGCTCCACGTTTGCAGTGAACAAGTAAGACAAATACAATCAAGAAAACTCATACGCTTAAGATTAAGATTAAATCAGTTAACTGATTCCTCAACTGTCACACTGCATTGTGCCTGGAGCTTTACAAAAATTATCTCTACTTTAAATCACCCCTAAAATTTAGTCATTTTATAGATACTAAAAGCCTTCAAAAAGTTCACAGAAAATGTGTATTATGAAAGAACTGTGCATGGATTTCAAAATATTTTGGCAACAAAATAAACTTAAAATTAATTCTATTTTTCCATGAACTTTTAAAAAAATTTATATTTATTTTGAAAGTCAGAGTTACAGAGAGAAGGAGAGGTAGAAATAGAGAGAGAGAGAGAGAGAGATATCTCTTCCATCTGCTGGTTCACTCCCTAGATGGCCACATCGGCCAGCTCTGGGCAAGGCCCAAACTGGGAGCAACAGCTTCGTCCAGGTCTTCCACGTGGGTGGCAGGGGCCCACGTACTTGGGCCATCTTCTGTTGCTTTCCCAGGCCATTAACAGGGATCTGGATCAGATGTGCAGCAGCTGGCATACAAAGCAGTGCCCACAATGGGTGTAGAGTCGCAAGTGGCAGCTTTACCTGCTGTACCACAGTGCCAGCCTCCTCCAGGAACTGTTTGAGTGCCCCACATAATTCAAACTGGGGATGGATCCGTTTACATAATACATTTACACTTGAACCCAGAATCCACGTTTGTATTCCACAAAGAGTAGGAAGAATCTTAACTATAATTTGGAAAGGGTGGAAGGCCTTATACACTTTGGTATCATTTTATTTGAAAAATGGTTTCCAAAACCCTTACTGCTAAGCTGTCCACACACAGATATACCAGGCCACCTATGATAATTGCACCTATGGCCACAATTCTTTGCCATTTCCCCAACACAAACTACAAACAGATTTTCTTAACAACTTTATAAAAAGTAGATTCATCAAAAAAAACCCCAAACTATTAATATATTAATCTTTTATCATTAACATTTAATTTAATAATTCATAAAGAAGGATAACTGGAGAAAATTTAAAATTTAAAATTATTTTTTGAGATTTTTTAAAAAACAATTAAAGGATCAACAATGAAATATGAATTTTCCACGGATTCCTGAAATCCTGGAACCCTAGACCATCAAAACCAACCAGTGCCATTAGTTTAATTGGTATTTTTCTAGAACTGTTTTATATCATTTGATCATAGAAATGAGAGACTCTACTATGTAAATACTGCACCCTGCTGTTTCTTCTTAATAATAAAACACTGGAGGCTGTCTCAGATAAGCACAAAGTATCCATCTCTTTTCTTTTATACTATTCCAATGTGCCATATCTTAATTATGGTAAACATAGGCTGGTCTTCAAGGAGGTCCGATTTTGAGCAAAACTGGGCCCAAAGTAAAAAGAAGCAACCGTGAGTATAAATATGGGTTAGAGAGATAGAGACAGGTTTTGTGCAGAAAAACTCAGCATCAGAAGTTCTTCTAGTACCAAGGAATTATAAACATCTAGCATCACAGCTGGGTATCACTTTAGATATTAAGGCTGTCAGAGATTGAAGCTGAGGCAAAAATACAGAAGACACTACATAAGCCACACGCCTCAGCCTTAACTTCATAGGTATGCCTGGAATTGTCACACACAAGTGTGGATGCATAAGAATTCAGCAACCATGATCATAAGCAACTAATGTTCAGTAATGGCTTTCCTGCTACCTCAATGCTATTTGATGCCAAGCTCAGTTTCATGTTTTCTGAGTTCTGTATACGGTGTCTGAAAAGTGCTTCTGTATTTGCTTCTCCACTCTCTAGACTGATTCTTACCAGGATAAAGTGGCCGAAGATATTGGTTTCAAACACCTCCTGGAGCCCGTCGGCAGTGAGCCTGTCACCCTGGGTCAGCAGTCCTTCAGCTGTGGAGAACATATGAATCACTTTTCTGAAACAACAGAAGACAATTGTATGACTTTAAAAGCTTTAACCTAAGATACCAACGACACTCCCTAACCCACCCCACATACACAAACTAAACTTTCCTTGATTCTGCAATAACAGGAATCAAAATATCTATTTGTCAGACTGGATTATTGTATTAAATGAGATGCAAAAATACTTTATCCTGGTGCCAGTGCAGTAGCTCAGCAGGTTAAGCCACCATCTGCAACGCTGCTACACTTCCAATCCAGCTCCCTGCTGATGTGTCTGGGAAAGCAGTAGACTATGGCCCAAGTGCTTGGGCCCCTGCAGCCATGTGGGACTCCTGGATAAAGCTCCTATTTTTGGCCTGGCCCAGCCCCAGACACTGTAGCTATATAAGGAGTGAACCAGTGGATGATTCTCTCCCTCTCTCTCTCTCTCTCTCTCTTTCTCTGCCTCCCTAACTCTTTCAAATAAATAAATCTTAAAAAAAAAAAGTTTCATACCCCCCCAATTTATAGAAGTAATCACATACTTACAGCTCACTCTACTAATAAGAACCTGAGTCTCTCAAAAACCTGCAGCTAAAACTCTGCTGCCTCTTTCCAAATCAGGTTACAGATACACTCTTCTGAGCAAATAACAGCTATGGTAAGGGGAAAAAGTCTTCCCCTGCACAGAGGAGGCTTAAGTTACATAGATTGCTTTTCCACTAGGAATTCTTAGAACACTGCAAATACTAATGTGGTGTTTTGCTGTGGGATCAATTCATCAAATCGACACCAGTGTATGTGTTGGGGGAATGGGGTGTGCATGTGTGTACACACATGTGTTTATGGAAGCAAAGTAAAGTAATAGTAGTATAGTAACTGCAATGCAGTATTTATGAATATACTGGGTTGTAAGACAGGACTTCTTATTCTAGGTTGTAGTCAAACATTTTTGAAATCCATTAAAATGCATTGAGAACCTCCCAGAAGACTTTAGTTCTCTTCATTTCCCCCAAACTACTGGTCACAGCATCTGAAATGCTATCAGGAAATGCTTCGGAAGTAGATTTCCTAGGTATTGGAGTCTGAGAATTCTGGCCAATTTAAAAGAGTTCTTGCTAACAGGCACATTCAGGTAGACTCAAATTTTTGCTTTCTGAAATTTCCAACCACTTGAAATATCCTGGAGCTCTCGAACACTGTAAGAACAATGACTTCCAGTGTTTCCCACCAAAGACGAATGTGTCTCTTGCATGATGTAACACCTCCTTCCTCCATCATCTTTCTTCAACAGCTTTCACCTTTCAAACCCCCTCCCCAGATGAACACACCAAGGGCAAAACTAGGCAGAAAAATGAGTTCCTCCCATCCAGTCAGTGCGCCTAGAAATGGAAATTACCTTGAAAAGAGGCCAGAGAAAAGTGCTCTGACATTGAGCTGTGGATTAGGCATGATTCCAGCATTCAAATACACGTAGTCTAACCTCTGAAATCTGCAAGTGAAACACCAAGATGGTTAGAATACACTGAGACTGTGCATTCTCCCTCTAGAATACAGAAGCCATTACAAGGCCAGCAAGTACTTTCTAAACCAGTAAGTCAGCCACAAGAAACTAAAGGGAATTCACTCAACATCAAAGTTGCAATATTTCTTCCTCAACAGTTTTTCTTGAGCCTTGGTAAATATCTGCCTTTTTGTTTGTTTTTTTTTTTTTTTCTTTGACAGTGGCTTTGATGTTGAATATTCTCTGATTGATAATTCCTCCTGGCTTTGTCCTCTCAGTTAAGTGCTGGAGAAACTCTCCCTTGGTCTCAACAAAAGACCCAGGCAGAGGGGCCAGCATTGTGGCAGAGTAGGTTAAGCCACCGCTTGTGATGCTGCCATCCCATACCAGAGTGCTGGTTTGAGTCTCACCTGCTCTTCCGACTCAGCTCCCTGCTAATGCACCCAGGAAGGCAGCAGAAGATGGCCCAATGCTTGGGTTCCTGCTGCCCATGTGGGATACCAAGATGGAGTTCCTGGCTTTGGCTAAGCTTGAACTTGGCTGTTAGGGCCTTTTGGGAAGTGAGCCCAGCAGATGGAAATCTCAATCTCAATCTCTCTCTCTCTCTCCTTTCCTCCCTCCCTCCCTCTCTGCTGCTCTGCTTTTCAACAAACAAATCTTTAAAAAAAAAAAAAAAAAAAAAAAAAGGAAGCTCCATATGGAAACATCCTGTGTTCAAGGGCAGGTACTAAGCATCATAAAATGTTGAAGGTTCACTAGAGTACAAAGGACTACCAAAGCAAAATGAGGGGTAGATGTTTGGCACAGTGGTTAAATCACCAGCTGGGACACCTACACCCCACACTGGAGTGCCAGGGTTCAAGCCTCAGCTCTGCTCCCCACTCTAGCTTCCTGCTATTGCAGCAGGCAATGGCTCAAGTGCATGAGTCCCTGCCACTCACCGGGGAGACCAAGACTTGAGTTCCTGGCTCCCGGCTTTAGCCTGTCCTCTTGCAGGCATCTGTGGAGTGAATCAGCAGATGGGAGGTGTCTCTCTCTCTCTCTCTTTTACTTTCAAATATTTTATTTTTAATTAAAGAGAAGAATAAAAGCTAAATGAAGGCAAAGGATTCTTAGCAGGCTCCCTCCAGAGTACTTGTTGTAAAGAGAATAGTGAAACTCTGACCAGAGAAGGCTTTTTAATTTTTAAACCTTTCTAAGCCTTAATCCAAGCAGCCTCTTTCCAGAGACTGTGCTGCCTTCACGGTGGGAAGGGGCCCTTCTCAAGATCTTTGGCTCTCACTTACTTTGAGGCTAGAATCAAAGATGTCCATTTGGGCCATTAAGAGCTGCAGAGACTTAACATTTGCAAGAGATCTGTCTACAGTGAATATCATGAAAAGCATCATTTCTCTCTCTCTTTTTTTAAAGATTTATTTATTTGTTTGAAAGTCTGAGTCACAGAGAGAGAGAGAGGTCGTCCATCTGCTGATTCACTCCCCCAGATGGCTGCAAAAGGCTGGAGCTGCGCTGATCCAAAGCCAGGAGCCAGGAGCTTATTCCAGGTCTCCCATGTGGGTGCAGGGGCCCAAGCACTTGGGCCATCTTTGACTGCTTTCCCAGGCCATAGCGGAGACCGGGATCGGAAGTAGAACAGCCAGGACACGAACCGGCAGCCATCTGGGATGCTGGCACTGCAGGCAGTGGTTTTACCTGTTACACCACAACATCAGGCCCTATCATTTGTTAAATTTGTATAATTACGGGTGGAATTCTCAAAGAAGGCAGCAAAGGTGGATGAAAGTGCTGATGACAGACAGCTGGCACAACTCACTCATGGCCTTAAGTGCTCCCTTCTTAAGAGGCTCAAATTTAAAAGCATTTGAAAATTATTTATTTTGGAAAGTCCTAGGGTTCAACATGGACAACTGCAAGGTCTGTAACCCTTTTTGAGCATAAATTCTTAGAACTGAAAAGAAGGATACCCCCACCCCCACCCAGAAAATCGCACTGTGCATCAACATGTGAGTTTGTGAACACTTTCAGGGAAGTCACACATTCAAGGACTCCACTCCTTCCTGCACTAGATGTTTATACCGCACCTTATAAAGACCAGTTACCAAGCAGGTGTGAACAAACCTACACTGGCCTCGGGGATAAAAGCTTCCTGAGGAAACAGGAAGGAGAACCAAGCTCCAGGACCAACCCACCCACCCAAAGTTGGAGTCGTCTTAGGCATAGTATCCCTATTTCCGTATCCTTGTCGTCACTTGCTGAACACCAGCACTGGCCCTACCTACTTAATGTCTGTAACGCAGAAGAAAGATGTAAAATGAATATGAATACGAAACATCATAGTAGTTGTATTACTATAAGGCCTCACAACTGACCATATGTCAGGGTAAATACATAACAAAATCTTATGATCATGATTGAGGGTGAAAATGTGGTATTGAGACGTAAAGAGTCACTCTATATAGTTTTTCTCAGCATAATATCTAAAGTGTCCCTCTTCCTGTTGCAGGTTTTCCTATCCTTTATTTTATGAAATGTCATGCAACACGATCTCACGGAAGAAAGCCCATCAGCTGGGGACAGACCTTTGCTTGAGTTCATCAGCAGCCCGGAACACCGACTGCAGGTCGCCGACATCCACCTGTACCATGGTGACCTGGGCACCGCTGTGAGAGGCCAGCAGAGCAGCGCGGGCGGCTTTGGCTTTGCCCATGTTCCTGCACGCCAAACACAGGTGCAGCCCATCGTCTACCGTCAGCAGCCGCTTGCAGAGGGCCAGGCCAATGCCACTGGGAAGACAATTCAAACACGGGGCACACATTAATTGAGACAGTGCCAGAGGCATTTCTCTCTGGCTCAGAAAACTTGAGCTCCGATGAGCAGCCCAGACAGAAAACACTCACACGTTACTGAAAGAAAAGAGATCTCTCCCACTGGCTCAAGATGATGTCCAGTTTATGTTCTTCCCATTCCTAACCAGTTCACTGACACAATAACTGGACTGCGAATCAACTGTACCTGAGCACTTCGTTGAATCCAGTTTATGCTGCCTGTTTTTGTTTTGTACTTATAGTGCCACTTATGAAAGCAATTCAATACAGTACCAGCAAGTGTTAAAAACACTTATTATTATCTGTTTCTTATTATCTTATTATCTGTTTCTTGCCTGTAAGTTTTATTTTGCTGTCTAGGTTCCTCAAGGCCAACGGCTGATGGTATCATTACCGCTGTGGCAAGCAACAAAAATCCCTGATAAGGGAACAGATGAATCTTTCAGGAAGAGGCATCAGTAACAAGAAAGAATTCAATCCACTGCTATGTCTGAACAGCTAATAGAGAGAGAAAGAGGGGCCGGCCATTGGGGGAGTCAACAAGCACATGGAAAATCAATCCTTCCCCTTCCCTCCTCCCACCATATGTGTGTATGAGATTCTGCCTTTCAAGTAAATCTGTAAAAGTAAGGGGGAGAGGGGGGACCGGCGCCATGGCGCAGTAGGTTAATCCTCCACCTGCGACGCCAGCATCCCATATGGGGGCACGGGTTCTAGTCCCGACTGCCCCTCTTCCACTCCAGCTCTCTGCTATGGCCTGGGAAAGCAGTAGAAGATGACCCAAGTCCTTGGGCCCATGCACCGGCATAGAGTGAACCAATGAAAGGAAGACCTTTCTGTCTCTCCCTCTCACTGTCTGTAACTCTACCTCTCAAATAAATAAATAAAATCTTAAAAAAAAAAAAAAAGTAAGGAGAGGGGCTGGCACTGTGGTGTAGCGGGTAAAGCATCCCATATGGGCGCCGGTTCAAGTCCTGGCTGCTCCACTTCCAATCCAGCTCTCTGCTATGGCCTGGAAAAACAGTAGAAGATGGCCCAAGTCCTTGGGCCCCTGCACCAGGGTGGGAAACCTGGAGGAAGCTCCTGGCTCCTGGCTTCAGATCAGCACAGCTCCAGCCCTTGCAGCCAACTGGGGAGTGAATCAGCAGATGGAAGACCTTTCTCTCTCTCTCTGCCTCTCTGTAACACTGACTCTCAAATAAATAAACAAAAGAAAGAATGTGGGATGATTACATAGAAGGTAGGAACAGAGTTACTATCAGATGAGGGCCAAGAAAGTGAAACACGGATGAGTACGTCACTCAAAGATGAATCTACTACTTCAGAAAGAGCAACAGAAAACGGCACAGAAAATTAGGCCAGCAGTCCGACCAGCGAGGCAAACAGCAGAGAAAACCTAAGTAATAAGTTTTCATCCAAAACTTAGACTGACTGCAGGTAAACAGAAACTCAAAACAGACTGGAACCAATAGTAATCTGTTGGCTCTGCCAACACAGCATCAAATATATTTAGGTTTATACGTCATCACTTGAGAATAGCAGGCTTTTAATACTAGTATACAATTGCACATATCACAATATACTTAAGAGAAACACATAAGCAATTCTGAGAACACACGAAGAAAGTGCCAGTGGCAGACACGTAGTTTGAAACCGGTTCACAGGGACGGATGTGGTTGGGTAGTAACTCAGAGTGCATCAATTGTAAATGATTTCACAAGCATCAGTGCAACAAGTAGAAACATAACTTTGTTTAGTTTCTTCCCCCACACACCCTTGATGGAAATGCAGATAAGGAACAAAACAGCCCGAGTCCAAATGAGCAACGCCGGGATGAGTGGCAGCTGCACTCCTCCCGCGTCTCAGCAGGAAAAGTTTCCTTGCCTCCGCGTCTCTGTAGAGAAAGTGGCAGGTGCCCAGCACCCGCGGTCCTAACGCTCACGGAAGCTGGAATCCAGAACACGGCCACGTGGTGGGGACCACACCGCAGGTGAATGAGTGAAGTCAAAGAGGGGAGCGGGCGGGGGCTGCAAGGGCAGCCCCTCTTTCCCTTCATAACCACAGGATCCTCACTGCCACCCTCCTGTTTCCCTTTTCACCTTCAAAGCGCCAGCCCCTGAACACCCTCAAAATGCCCCACATCTGCGGTGGAACACCTGGAGCAGGTTTCCACAGAGGGGCGCTCCCGGCAGTCAGCCCGAGGCGGGTCGCAGACCCCTGCCCCCTCGCACCCCTGACCCGCCACCACCTCACCTGCTGGCTCCCGTGATCAAAACCACCTTCCCCATCTTCGCGCACCCCAAACGCCGTCGGAAGCGCTCGGATCCAACAGCCTCCTTGGCGGCGGACACGACCCTCCCCACTCACTAGGCCCCGGTCTGGGCCCCACCTCCCGCTGCGTCGCGGACTCCGTCCCGAGCCCGCCAATCGCAGTCCGCCGTCCGCCGGGCAGCGCCGGGCCTGTGGGGTGAGGTAGGCCGAGGGGCGGAGCCGCGCGACGCAGCGGCCGGAGCCAATCCGGGCTCTCCCCGCCCCTTCGCGGCGCAGGGCCCGCCCCTGGCGCGTTCAGCTCTTGGGCGTCTGTGCTTCGTGCTGTTGCCGGTGGGCGCGGCTGTTGGGTGTGGGAGTGGTCGCACCGCAGTTCCTGGTTAACACGAGAGAGATTTGGATCTAGAAGCCGAGTTGCGAGTGTTACTTTAGTTTCCCTTCCGTGTTTGATGGGGCGCTGAGCCACTGTACAGCGCAGCTTCTGACCTCTTCCTGTGAAGCATGCTCTGTAAATGAACATGGGTTTCATTAAGAATGTTACGGAGAATCATGGGCGTGGAATCAATCTCAGAACTTGGTTCTCTGGAATACTGCGAACTCTGGTAAAGCAACGGTTCTGTTTCCGAGACTTCCCAGATAGACACTCCTGGAAAATACATATAATAATAATTGCTAGGGAAATAAAAGCAAAGCCATAAAACTACAGACATCTTTTTTGTTTGTTTGTTATTAGATTCCATACATATAAAAGTGCTGTGAAGTTTCTAATGCCTAATCTGGATTTCTGGATTTATAGCAGCCTCGGCAGACCCATCACTAGACTTGGTTCCTGCTGAGTTAGTAGAGACCATCATAGGTCTCTACTGAACATGCTTTAATCAACTTCATGGCATTTTCAAAGTTTTCATTATTTATCAACAATGGTTCAGCAAAAGCCTCACATAATCTATATTGGCATTTGATCCCAGAAGGGTACCAACTAGTTTAGTTATCACCTGAACCAATAAAATATAGATTGAACAAACAAATCTATTTGAATATTAAATTCCTAAATAAAAATTTTTTATAGTTGGTGTGAAAATCACTTTCTACCCTCATCTCACTGTTCTAAAGAAACCACAAGTTAACAATATTTTCTGAACATCCTGGGGTATAGTTAACCTCAATACTGAGAGTCTAGCACAAAAGGCTCCTTTTAAAACATGCTGGAGCTGGGAGGTGACATGTAAAAGAGAGAATTCTGTAGTCAATTACATAGGAAACTAATTATTGCCGAGGAGGTGGGGCTAGACCCCAGATGTTCAGCATCCCCACGGTCATGGGATGATAACCAGCATAGAACAGGCTATGGATTAAATGAAGGCCAGAAGACTTCAGAGTGAGATCAGCGATCTCACTCCACCATGACTTCCATCCAAGCCTAGTGAGACCACTCTGACCTGTTCCTTTACTCAGCTAAAGCTGCTGCTTTCAGGATGCTTATGATGGGCTGAGGTGCCAGAGGGACCAGGAGAATAGAACTCTGCTAGATGTCAATTAATTTTGTATTTTAAAAATATTTTATCATATGTAGGATGCAGCTTTGTAACCACATAATAAACTGTTATTGCCAAATAAGTGCATAAGTATGGTTTTTATCGTCCCAGGCTGTGTATCTTAGGTGTTGTGTGTGAACTCATTCCGTTTTCCTGAAAACCAGCACAGTGAGGTACATAGTGGTCCCATGACTGGGATGGAGCAAACATAACAACTTCTACTATTTATTGGTTCATGTAGTAAATTTGCCTCTGCCCTAAGCCTTGAAACAGATTTCCTTTTATGGTACCTGAAACAGTCCTTAGGTAGAGGATGGGTAAGTGCATCTAAGCTCCCACAACAGAGCCCTGTTCTCAGTCCATATGAAACTCGCCAGCAGTAACTTGTCTCTAGTTTGCAGAGGCAGAAGAATGCTGCTGGAAGTGCCATGTGGCTTCCCTTGTATGAACTCTTCATCCCAGCCCTCTTCCCTTCAAATCGTTATACATCCAACCTGACCCAAAACAGCTTTGGGAGCAGGATTTTGCCCAGTTCATTAGACGATAAGAGGCTGTGTGTTGGGAGTCAGTGCTGTTTAGGATTCAAGGCCCAGAAGATAGAATAGTGTACATTTCTTCTTCAACTAAGAAATGAATATACAATTATAAACGGAGATAAATCAGTTTGCTAGTCTCTGAATAAAATACAGAGTCCTTTAACTTGTTATTTCACACTTGATCTTAGCCAAAAGGCCAATTTTAACGTGTTATTTCAAATTCAAGAGTAGATATAATCTCTGTGCCCAGTGACTTATATATTCAAATATATGCATAGCATGTTTATACCATAAACATATCAACTTTTAAATCTTGGCCTGGTGTTACAAGTGGTGTGGTGTCACTTTAACTATCTCTGCTCTCCTGTTTGTGTTTTCCTCCTTTGTTTCTCCTCCCACTCCCACTCCCACTCCCACTCCCACTCCCACCACACAGCTACTAGAACGCCTAGCCTTTAGTCCTGCAGACTAGACACGCTGAGGAGTCAAGGTGTGCCGCTTCTCAGCCTTTTGACTAGGATCAAGCGTGGGAGTCAGGGTGTGCTTTCATGAGTCCTCTGGCTAGTCTCTGAAAATTTATATCCATTCCTTTACCCACTATGATCCTTGCTGGAAAAAAGCATGCTCAGAAAAGTAAAAATATAAACTTCCTCTTCAGGGGACAAATCAGAAACATGTTGTTCCAGATGGTTTTCTCCTGATCTCTGTTGTGAAGTGTGAGTCTGTATTCTGGTTGTTCCTAGTCTTTGTTGAGACATGTTTAGAGACAGATCGTATTTTGATTGAGAAGGGATTTCTGTGTGTCAAACAAGACAAATCTGGAACAATAACAATAAACATTCAGAGTTTGGCCTGCACTGGGTTCTCCAGAACTGGACTAATTGTGAGGACACAAAATCCCAATCTCTAGTGTGTTTGGATTTGTTCAAAACCAAGATGCTTTTCTCCCAGTGTGAAGTCAACTAATGTATTCAACTAATGTTTTCAAGGCCTGTTTAAATACCCCTCTGTCAGCCCCAAAAGACAGCTGTCCACCCCACCTACACCCCAGCTCGGCCCTGTGCCCCATGGCTTCTCCAGAAATAACGTAGGGAGGAGGGTAACAACAGTCAGAACTGAAGCAATTCACGCAGGAAGAGGGCTCCATCAGTAGCACGACTCTTTAATCATTGTTATTTACAATTTATCATTCTGACAGACTTACAGAGAATAAATAAAGAAAAGAAAATATACAGTTGGAATCACATTTCTTTTTCTATTACAGAGGAATTTTTCGTATTCTATTTTGGAATACAATGATTGTTTTAAGCAGGAATTAAATCCGTTTGTTATTCACCCCTCAACAAGACACATCATCCCCCAACGCCTGCAGAGCAAAGCCCGATGCTTCTTGCTCATGACGGAGTGCACCGCTTTGCTGCTGAAACTCGGTCCTCAGAGAAGTCACCAGACAGCAGGGTAGAAGAACAGAATATCAGGATAGTAAAAGAACATAACACGGATACACTAGATTACAGATTCTTGGTGTGTTTGTAGGAATTCTCCCAATTTGCAGTTATTTCCAAGCCTCTTTTCAAGAAAAACAGTTTTTCACTGACAATGATGACCGTATCTCATAGTGCTTTCCCTCGGCTCTCTTTGCAACTTCTTCCTGACAGGTGATCATGACTGTGGGTAAGCGCAGGCTGGCTAAGGCCTCAGCTCTTTCTCCAGCAGAGATGCACGAAGTTGTCGACAAGGTGTCTGCAGGGGAAACTAGATGGCTTGTTTCAGGTGCACTGAGTCTGCGGCCGTCTGGTCTCTGCTTTGATGCCTTGTCCAGAACTGCCTCTCATTGCTGTCTAAGTACTTCAAAGAATATGGCATTTCCATAGATCAATTTCACCATCAGAAAGCATACCCACTGGAGGCTGGCCTTCACCAGGTACAAATCTGGGCACTTTCCCGTCTTTCCTCTTATTTGAAAATAAACCCTCTATGTCACAGCAAAGAAATTCTCCCTAAACTCAGCCTAGTAATGTTCCATGACAACTTTTTATTTCTATATTTTATTCATTCTAAAAATGACATGCAGTAAATATTTATTGAGTGCTCACTATGTGCTAGGAACTTTATGAGACACACACTGTTACAATCTTGTGATCCTTAAATATTAAGCTTAATAATGTTATCATAAAACACAATGCTGTAATTCACAAAACCAGAGTTTCAGCTTTCCCCCAGGTTGTGTTTTCATTCAGTTTCATCCTATGTGGTTGTTATTCTATTTAAGAATAGATATTTGGGCAAAGGAAACTTCTCGGAAAACAATGTTTTATCACACATTAAGAGTCCATACTGTTGTATTATATTCCTTCCATAAGCTCTGCTTGGTTCCAGTGATTGCCACCTAACTCCTGACCAAAATACTGATTTATCCTACAGTTCTCTGCTTGTCCCCACTGCAATCCCAATCACTTGTTGGAACTTCAAGAACCATCTAAGGTCTATACTTAGTTCTCTAGACAACAAGCCATGAACAGGTCTTACCATTTTTTGTGTAGCCTAATCCTTCTACATGATCCCTGGACCTTTTCAGATGTCAAAGAGCCAAACTAATCAAAAAATTTAGAAACAGTGTAGGCAATATACTGCTCATTAAGAAAGAAACAGATTAATTTCTTATATTCTCTTGAATCTTGTAGAATTGCAGATACTGTCTCTCAGCTGCATCCAACCAAGACCAGGTTACTAATCAGTAAGGGTTGAAAGTATCTAGCACCTAAATGAGTGCATGTTGGGCAAAGCTAGTGGGATCCCCATAAAGTCTGTAGTTCAGTTAACAGTATTATGCCATGGTCAATTTTCTGATTTTGAAAATCGACTAGGTATAGTATTGTTAGTGAGGAAATTTGGATCTAGGGTAAGGCTGCTCTGTACTATTTTTGCAACTTCTTGTGAGTCTTAAATTATTTCAAAATAGCTAAATGTTTAAAAAGGTTTGGCAACCAAACAATTACTCACCCCTTCTGTTACAAAGCCGTGAAGCTAATGGTATCTGAGAATGCATGCAGAAATCAAATCACCACTAACCTCTGCAGTCTCTTTCTCAATTCAGCATTTCAAAACATTTAACAAGGAAAAAGCATTCATCCATTTCTATAAAAATGTCACATTTCAATTCAGAGGGATTTCCCAGGATCTACATCTTCCAGAAGCAATAGGGACCTACCATGTGCATCCTTGCTGGAAATAAAAGTCTAAAATGGTAAATTCCAGGTCTAGAACTCAACTGAGGATCAAAGACTTAATAGCCAGATACTCATACTGTACATTTATTTTCTTTCTTTTTTTTCCTTTTTATTATTTTTGGGCAAAACAGATGCTATTCTGTTTTAGTATATTTCCTGATAACATCTTCATCTCCTTCCCTCCTTCCGACACTCCCCTTCTGTTCTCCTTTACTTAAAACACATGGTCTACCCCACATCATGGCTTTCTTGTGGGAAGCCTGGATGAGACTAGGAAAACACATGTTTCCAACATGGCACCTACTTCTTTGTGTGCAAATTGTACACAAGATTTCACCTTGTCTAACTTATCTCTTCTGTTCCCATGTTTGCCTGTAGCTGTTCTGGGCATAGCAGAGAAAGGCATGAGTGAACATGGATTTCACTCACAGAGGAAAGCGAAAGGAACACAGAGATTTATGAAATCCCATCCATTCTCCCTTTCCCCTTTCTAGGTTTTCATTTCCCAAGCAGCACTTGGAAAGCCAAGGCCAGTTCAGGCAATGATTTGGATTCTTCTCAGCAGCACTGGAACTTGTCTAGAACCACAGGTGTTCACACTGCCACCCTTGCCCACTTCCTCTGAGATGAAAGGTCATTCCCTGATGGCTGCTTATGTGTTTTTATATCCACAAAGGACATCTCCTTTCTCAAAACTCCAAAAGAACCTCCTTCCTTTTCATACGTTGCACTTGACTTTTCATTTTTAATAAATCTTTATCATCCCTTTACGCAGAATTTCTTCTTTCTCCATCCATATCTTCTATCCCTCTATTCTCTCTCTCATGTCTCCCTGCAGAAGGACTTGTTTTCTGCTCTGACTGGATTCCCAACCGCTCCAGCCACCTTTGTTTCTTATTCGCTTAACCTGACTCTTCCCTGTGTCTTTCCTGAGAACTCCCCACTGCCTCTCTGTATTCTCCTTTCTAGCCCTCACCTTCCTCCCTGTTCAGTCCCATGCACATTCACATATCCATTGTTCACCCCACTTACATACAATCCACCCTGTTACACAGCCTTATACATTCAAAAGGATCTTCCTGCTATTTTAAAACCACATTTTCTCTTCGGGTGCTTCTTTCTACTCCAGATCTTTTTAGATCATGTATGTGTGTGAACCACACAGCAAGATTTGGACATGGCTATCAGCGTTTAACCAGATAATTATAATAATTTTAGATGTGGCAGGTCAAAAACATAGTCTGGCCATAAAACAGTTCACCTATCCCATGGAGAAGATACCTTACTGCAAAACTGCCCCACAGTTTCTCATCATTTTTCCTATCTCCTTTTCCAAATATATCCTAGTTTCATTCCTCTCGCTCAGATTTGCACTGCTTTTTAATTCTATAGACTAAGACTTCACTGTATCCCTTCGATTTGTGCTGCTAAGACCTGTGAGTATGGCCAGGCTAGAGGTCATGCCTGTGTTGCTAATACAAAGGATTCAGTTACAGCGGGAAGTCTTCCTTATCCAACACACGGATTTCTGTATGTGAGATTGCATATTTGGCAGCCACCTGAAACATGGAAATCCTGATAATTTCACTTTAGACGTGATTTTTACAGAATCATGGAATATGGTGAATTGGGATAATAAGGTAATAAGAAAAGGGAAACTGTATTATTTTCTCATGCTGCATAAAAAGCCATGGCACTGTCTGGGCATAGTCCTGCCAGATGCATGTGGATCTGGGGAATTGGCTGTACATCCTGATTTCATGTCTCTGCTTCTAATGAAGTTAACACTTATTTTGAAATCAGAGTGTGCAGGTCCCAAGGCACAAGAGGACATGTCTGGCCTTGCAAGACAGCAAACAAGATAATGTATATTGGAAACACCTGGTAAGCTTTAAGGCGCTATACAGATAACAGGTGTTACTATGGCTACTATTACAGTGACTTCTCACAGGTGGTAACTAAATTCCGGAATCTGCAGCAGTTATTGATCCAAACACTGCAAACACTGGACCTAACAGAACTGGAAGAGACTTCAAGACAATCTATTCCCATTCCCTCACTTTAAAGATAAGGAAGCAAAATTTGGAGAGACAATGATTTGTCCAAGTTTACACATTTGGCTTGGGGGAGAAAGATCAAAGCTCCCAAATCAATGCTCTCCAGACTCAATACAATCATCTCTCCAAAGTTTAGTGCTGGGAGAGAATAAGAGCCAAGTCATGGGATAACCATGGGGACAGGGCACTGGCTATGGTCAGAAGATGACCTCAAAAATGGCTTTGGGGGGCTTGGGATTGAGGCTTATGGAATGGCCTGGAGCAATGTTGAAGGCTGAACAGGGGAAACACCCAAGTGGAGAAACTTTGTGGAAGGTGGGGTGGTGAGGGCAACAGGAGACCCACAGGGTCAAGAACATGTCCTCTCAGCGTGGGAAGCTGCTTCTGTCATCTTTTCTTGTTTCCTCTCAATGGAGTGTCGGGTTTCCTTTCCACCTTCGCTGCTTTCCAGTGAACCTAAGAATTTCTGAAATGTGACAGCTCAGAATCCACTCTGAGGGGACTCCCATTTAACAGGGTATTAGCCTCCATGAATTCTGAGACTACAGCCAAATGCCTTCTTTTTTGCTGGTCTCACCATTCTTGGAGGCAGAAGCGTGTATGCTAAGCAGTGGCAGGGGATGCTCACTCTGTATCTCTCTAGAAGGGCATGAAATATCATCTCATACAACCCTCTGCCTTGTGTTTTAAAACTTCCACTTTTCATTCATATTCTGTAACCTGTATTTGAACAGAATCTTCAATGACTGAGGACTTCCCTTGCATTCATCCTTATATGTCCCAACTCTAGCTGTGTTTCCCCTAATAAGTGGTGGAAAGCAGGCTCCCTGTAACTTCCCCTCATTGGTTCTAACTCAACTTCTTGGAGATACCCTGTTATACATGGCCTCTAGAAACTTATGCCTGAGTAACTCAGCCCCCAGTCCATGGTCCTATTGAGTCCTCATTAACTGGAATAGCTAAAAGATTTGGTCAAGATGAACCAAAGGGGTTAGCATACAGAAATCAAAACACAGTGTTTGCTAACTTAAAAATCAGGTTCTCACTTGAAACACACATGCACACACATATGGAAATGTCCGACCAGCCAAAGAGAACTCTGCAAAAATCACAAATAAATAATGAAAAGCCCACCTGTTAACTGTCTTCCTTAAACTATCTTTTCTGTGTCCGTTATCTACTCAAGAATCCTTCCATGAGTGAGTCCTCTTTGTTTTTCTATTGCTGTAAATGACAATTTCCTTCACAAGGCCTTGCAACGTACCATCTCTCCCATCCACATCCCATCATTTCCTGTACAGACTTCAACCATGACCCTTGTCCATAAATGAACAAAACATTCATTCCAAGAAACTGAGTTTTCAACAATGGTTATCCACATTGACGGGAGAGGGAAATACAAAGAATGATAGATCATGCATCTGTAATGAGTTGCTATGCACCATGTTCTCAGATTTTCCACACCTATAAAGTGTTTTCCCAAGGCCTACTCCCACGTTTCCCAAGATATTACTATTCTTCAAGTTTTTCTTTCTGAAGATATTTTAGAAGGCTGCATAGAAAAAATATTGTAGAATTTGCACATTAATAAACACAAGCATATTTCACCTTTATAAATTATCTGAAATTTCTAGCCTTTGTTATCCAACACTTTGGTAATATCAAGTAAGATTTCTTTACTTTATTTTATATGCCCTAGGCTTTTTTTTCATTTTTAGTTCTTTAATGTAAAAAAAGTATATATATATATATATATATATATGAGTAAAGGGAGGGAGTGGGGGAGATGAGGGACAGAGAGAGAACAAAGCAAACCAGCCTCTGTCCCTCAGGTCCACTAAATGTCCGGATGAAGTGGCTTAGCGTGGGTGAGTGGTAGGTCTTGTGGGAAGACCTGGGCCTTCGGAATGTTGCCAGGCACAGACAGCTTCACTCGTCTCCTTGCTGGAGGAGCAGAAGGTGGATTTCTTGGAACGAGGGACGCTGCTTGGTATCTCGTCTCCAGCAGCTGAGCATCAGCTTATACACAGAGTCAGGGCAAATGGCTGGTTGAGGGAGGTAAGTCTTTGGAAACAAAAATAAACAGAAGGGAGAGAGAGAGGGAGAATATTAAGAGAGAAAAGGAAGAGTTGTTGCATCATGGTTTGATTTGCTCCTTCCCCACTGTCTTGAACTGGAAAACTGAACTAGGTGTGGCATGTGTTCATCCTACTCACCTGAGTGGTAAATCCTATCCTGCACCCCTTGTCTTCTCTAATTCTCTGAAGAAGAATTTCCTAATGTGCCTTTCTGTGGCCCCAGCTTTCATGCAAAAGATGAAACTGAACCAAAAGGAGGACAAATCTTTCATTTTTGGCCCACCCACGTTGACATTTATCATGGCAGATACAGAAAATATATCAGTGGCCTCAGCGCCCCAAATGGAATAAAATCTTAGCCAGATGCAGAAACTGGAGCACAAGATGCATTCATGCAGCTGCTGACCACAATATTCTCTGTGCTCCTCCTCTCCTATACTGGTCCATCCAAAAAAAACTGGATTTTCAGTTTACCACATTAACATCTGTACATTTACTCCATCTGTAGCCCTGTCCTGAATTCTAGCCTTTGGCTCTACTCCCAAATCACCAGTTACTGCTTCTATAGAAATATGCTATTCTGTTGACTCTCAGATCATCTGCTACTGTCTGTAATCCATTGCTGTCATCTCCTTACCAACATTTTTGGGCAGCCTCACCTATCAACACATTCCTGAACCATATCTAACTTGTCCACGCTCTTTGAACCTTCCACTGCCTTTGGCCCAATTAAACATCTAGAGCTAACTAATCAATAACCACTTCCCCTGCCCTAATTTCTCCCACACCAACACCAGCCGATGTCATATATCCTAAGAGCTGGGTTTATTCCCTCTGACCTCTCCAATATCTGTGACTTTTATTGGAATACATGATTAAATCTGACAAGCCTTAACTTCGTATCTTTTGAAGGACTAAAACTATAAATTTCCAAAATCTTAAAAGGAAATATCAATATTCATAAGAGTACAGGATAATAGACACTCTCATATTTTAAGGCAAAACTTAAGGGGCCGGCACTGTGGTATAGCAGGTAAAGCCACCGTCTGCGGTGCCAACATCCCGTATGGGCTCCAGTTCGAGTCCTGGCTGCTTGACTTCTGATCCAGCTCTCTGCTATGGCCTGGAAAAGCAATGGAAAATGGCCCAAGTCCTTGGGTCCCTGCACCCATGTGGGAGACCCAGAAGAAGCTCCTGGCTCCCAGTTTCGGATCTGCACAGCTCTGACCTTTGTGGCCATCTGGGGTGTGAACCAGTGGATGGAAGACCTCTCTTTCTCTCTCTTGGCCACTGCCTTTCTGTAACTCTGCCTTTCAAACTTTAAAAAAAAATTTGTTAAGTCCTTCCTGAAGTGTTCACTAGATAATTGAAAAAAATGCTTCTCAAGCTAAAAGATGTTCATAAAGTAGAAATAATAAATAATTTATTAGGGTTGGCATTTCAAAATATTATAAACTTGGTCAATATTTAAAGTTATATTTCATAATATCTCATATTACATTTGTTTAATGTTATTAAAGGTAGCAAAATATTAAACATTAAACAAAACTTTTAAAATTATATTACTTTCAGTTATTTAATTCCATTTAGATCATAAACTTTCAAGAAATATGCTATCTTGGAATTCATCGCATCTCATGAGTTAAATTGAAAGCAAAAATTTCATACATTTTTAAATTACTGAAATAATTGCTATACACTTCTGAGAACTTTCAATTGAAAAAAATTATTTAAGATTTGCAAGTCCTATGAATCCTGAATATAAATTCCTTTAAAATTCATGGGACTAGAATTTTTCTCCTGCATTATACCCATCATGTTCAACAAGTTAGCCACGCCATTTGAAAATGAGTCACAGAACACATGTGTAGTTGAGGGACTACAGAAACTTCTGAAAAAATTGAGAATTTTTTTCCTAATTCTCATATCAACCATATCCCTAATTCTCATACCAAACTTTCAAAATTGGAATATTGAAATTTAAGAATAAATTTCATAATAATTAAATATCATGACATAATAAATGAAGTGTTTATAAATTATGTTTAATACATTTATACATTAAATTTAGTAAGTTTTTATAAAAACATATTCTTATGCTTATAAGTGAGAAATTTTCTTAGTATTTAACGGTAACATTTGGCTTTGGTCATTCTTGGGTCAAATATTTGACTTTATCACTGCACCACTTGGTGTTGGTCAAAATATATACTTGGTGCACCATGAGTGTCTAGTGAAGATTACTAATGGTGAATCTTTAAACTGATTATTTTAAAAGAAATAAGAAAAATAAAATAATTGTTAAAATTAAAACTGCTATCAAATGATCAAACAGTGTTTCTGACATAACATTGAAATAATTAACATAACTTTTTAGTGCTTAGCCAAAAAAGACATAATATCAAGAATACTTTTAAGGCAAGGTGGACAGTGGACAAGAAGCGGGGTGGGAAGGGAAAGACCTTCCTTTTGTCCAATGTTCAAAGATCCAATTGTACATGTTAAAAACAACAACAACAACAAAAAATCCCTGTAGGATTTTAGTCACTGAAGACTCAAGGGCTTAGAATGTTCCCACCACTTTACTTATAATTCTGGGATACACTCAAATTAAGACCATGATTATGATAAAGAAGATTACACTTCCTAATTGAGCTCACCGCCTTCAATTGGTCATGTATCTTCTAATAGGTCACTGTGTTGGCTGGGATGCTTTAGTCTGGGAGGAAAAAAGCAAATGTTTTCCCCCAGTTATGCACACAGGAGTATGTCTGCCCTTGACCATAGGAAGAAGGCAATTGCCTTATAACCCATATAGATCCTTTTGATAACTCCTTGCTACCAAAATAGAACATCAAGAATAAATTCAATTGCAGGATCCTTCTCTCATTTGCAACATGCACCGTGTATTAACCTGATCTCTTGCTTGCCTGGATCTGTTGAAGCAAAAGTCTTCCCCTGAGTGCTATCATTTTCCTGTTGGAGTTGCTGCGATTCAAGGCTATGCTGCAGCCAGGTCACTTTTGGGTGCTGTAGGACACTGGTTACTACCAAGCTTTAAATCCTGGCTATTGTAGGAACATTCAAAACTGAGTCACCCAAACAAAGCTTGGAGTAGTTGGCTATGAACTGGGATTCCTTGTGAGCTGCAGAAGACAGAATTCCCTGAATCCTAAGAGGCCTCATTGACTGGTCCTGGAAAGAGCAGCAAGTCCAGGACACGCATGACGGTTTCTGGGCATCGAAGTCTGCAAACACTGCCGGGCGGTCTAAACCGGCAGCAATTCTCACACTAGCGTATATTTTTAACAGCACTAATAAGCTCCCTTTCCGCTTCTATGATTACATTTTTTCAACCAGGAAAACAAACCATGCAGTGTAGATCAAGAAATAAATCACAGCTACCAGGTAGGATTTTATTTGCTGCTACATTTGAGTAGGGGAGAAGCATGATATAACCCCTCGTGCCCTGCAGCAATGAGTTGACATGTGGATAAAGCGGCAGAGTGTACCGATGCCTAAGGAGGGCCTGGGCCTTGCATACCACCTGGACAGTTCACAGCAGATGGTTATGATCCAGATAGCCTCTCTTCCTGCTCCAGCATTGCTAACTCAGGACTTTCCTTCCTCCCTCCCTCCAGAGTACCCTGGCTACGTCCATGCATCCCCGGCAGTTCTTACCTGCCTCCCTTGGTCTCGGAAGAACTCTCCAGTATTCTCAATAACCTGTTCATCTGACAGTTGGGAATAGGGCTGCTCCTGGCAAAAGGTGAAAGTTTCCCACAGAGTCACCCCAAAGGCCCACACATCACTTGCTGTGGTGAATTTGCCCTATTCAAATTAAGGAAAAGAGGGAAAAATCAGATTAACATATGCACAAGAAAAGGTTACATTTCCATAATCTGGGGTTAACCTCCTTCTCTATCCAAGGACAAGGAAAATTGAAACAGCCAAGATAAGTATGGAGGATCCAGAGTGACAATAGAAAGTTGTCAAAGAAACAGGCCCTGGGGCCAGTGCTGTGGCACAGCAGGTAAAGCCATCGCCTATAGTGCCGGCATCCCACATGGGTGCCAGTTTCAGTCTCGGCTGCTCCTCTTCCGATTCAGCTCTCTGCTATGGCCTGGGGAAGCAGTAGAAGATGACCCAAGTGTTTGGGCCCCTGTACCTGTGTGGGAGACCCAGAAAAAATTCCAGGCTCCTGGCATTGGATCGGCTCGGCTCCGGCTGTTGCAGCCATTTGGGGAGTGAACCAGAGGTTAGAAGACCTCTCTCTCTCTCCCTGGCTCTGCCTCTCTGTAACTCTTCCTTTCAAATAAATAAATAAATAAATTTTTAATAAGAAAAGAAAGGGGCCGGCGCCGTGGCTTAATAGGCTAATCCTCCGCCTGCGGCGCCGGCACACCGGGTTCTAGTCCCGGTCGGGGCACCGGATTCTGTCCCGGTTGCCCCTCTTCCAGGCCAGCTCTCTGCTGTGGCCCGGGAGTGCAGTGGAGGATGGCCCAAGTGCTCGGGCCCTGCACCCACATGGGAGACCAGGAGAAGCACCTGGCTCCTGGCTTCGGATCAGCGCGGTGCGCCAGCCACAGTGGCCATTGAAGGGTGAACCAACGGCAAAGGAAGACCTTTCTCTCTGTCTCTCTCTCTCACACTGTCCACTCTGCCTGTGGAAAGGAAGGAAAAGGAAAAGGAAAAGCTTCATTCTCTCATCCTCGTGACGTCAGTTTATGAGCATACTTCAAACAGTTAGGGCAAAATGGAATTAAAATATAAGGTTCTGGGGCTGGCATTGTGGTGTAGCAGGTAAAGCCACTGTTTGTGGTGCCAGTGTGCCAGCATCCCATATGGGTGCCCATTCGAGACCTTACTGCTCCACTTCCAATCCAGCTCCTTGCTAACAGCCTGGGAAAGCAGTGGAAAATGGCCCAGTACCTGGGCCCTTGAACCTACATGGGAAACCCAGAAGAAGCTCCTGGATCCTGATTTCAGTCTGGCCCAGCCCTGGCTGTTGTGGCCATCTGCAGAGTAAAGCAATGGATGGAAGATCTTTTTCTCTTTCTCTCTCTCTCTGTAACTCTGCCTTTCAAATAAATAAAAATATATTATTTATATATATGATTCTTTTCATGCAAAAACATTGAAATCCTTGCACAATTTTGTAATTAGTATACCTTTTTATAAACTTTTGGAAGAGCTCTAATAAATTATCTTTTAATTTCATTTTTCTCAAATTTTTGAAATCCCCTTGTATTTTGCTTCCCTTATAAATGACCCATAAGCTGTACCCATAAGCAAGTTAGAAAGTCAGACTTTAGGCTCTAGGATAGCCCTAGAAAAATGCCCATGGGAAAGGCGAAATTAGAATGGGAAGTCAACTGTTTTTCCATTAGAAGAATCTGAATTAAGTGCCGGGAAGAAGTCTTCTGGTGAACTTCATACCCTTACTTTCCAGTTCAATGGGAGTCAGTCTTTTTTTTTTTTTTTTTTTTTTTTACAGGCAGAGTGGACAGTGAGAGAGAGAGAAAGGTCTTCCTTTTTTTGCCGTTGGTTCACCCTCCAATGGCCGCCGCACCGCACTGATCCGAAGGCAGGAACCAGGTACTTCTCCTGGTCTCCCATGGGGTGCAGGGCCCAAGCACTTGGGCCATCCTCCACTGCACTCCCTGGCCACAGCAGAGAGCTGGCCTGGAAGAGGGGCAACCAGGACTAGAACCCAGTGTGCCAGCGCCACAAGGCAGAGGATTAGCCAAGTGAGCCGCGGCGCCAGCTGGTAGTCAGTCTTGAAAATAGTCTTTAACAAGTGACAACAGTGAGACTCAGATGTAGTTGGCATGCATTAATGTTTTTTTTATTTGAGAGGCAGAGAGACAGAGAGACACAGAAACCTCCTATCTGCTGGTCACTACACAAATGTATATAACAGCCCAGGCTGAAGTCAGGAGATGAGAATTCAATCCAGGCTCAATACTTGAGCCATCACCTGCTTCCTCCCAGGGTATGTATTAGCAGGAAGCTAGAATCATGCTTGCATTAAATTGTAGGATAAGTTTATAACATCGGGACATTATGCAGCTGTTAAAAATAATGCTTAAGGGGGGGAAGCCATTGTAATTCATTAACTGTACTTTGGAAATTTATATTTACCAAATAAAAAATAAATTAAAAAATGTTTCAAAGAATTTTTAATGGCATTGGAAATATCAATGATAAAATGTTAAGTAAAAAACAAAGAGGACTGCATGGCATAGAATCATCCCAGTTATGCAATGCAAAGTAAATACATATGTATTCATGGAAAAAATACATACATTGAAAAATTCCTCAAAGTAATTATACCAAGACATTGACAATCATCATTTTGGTGAGGGGAATGGATAGCTATGTATTTTCTCATTTCAGAATTAATTCAAGGATCTTCTAAGAATATGAATAGGAGATAAGCAGATAAACTAAAAGTGAACAACACTAAATTAATCATGGGATTTTTCTCTGCAATATTACAGAAAACAAAAGACAAAGTTAAGTAAATGTATAACTTTGTAGAATGTAAAATTTTGTAGTCTAATAATTCTATAAATCAGGCAAGCAATTGTCAAATTAACAGTAAAATGTCTCAGATATGCATGGTGAGAAAATACACCTCCAAGAAAGACCTTAGGAAAAAATTGTTTATTCACGATGCAGAATACTACTAATTGAATAAAACTTATAAAGCAATGAATGATGAACTTAAAATAAAATGTCAATTGTAAAAATCATTAAAGTAAAAATATGGAGGCCCCTATTGTGGCACAGCTGGTTAAACCATCCCCTGTGACACCAACATCCCATATGAGTGCCAATTTGAGTCCTTGCTGCTCTATTTTCTATACAAATCCTTACTTAAAAAGAAGCAGAATATGGCTACCCATGTGGGAGACCCAGATGAAACTCCTGGATCCTGGCTTTGACCTGGCCCAGCCCTGGCTATTGTGGCCATTTGAAGAGTGAACCTGCAGATGGAAAATCCCTCTCCGTCTGCCTCTCCCTCTCCTTCTATAACTCTGCCTTTCAAATAAATAAATAAATCTTCCTTTAAAAATTAAGGTAAAAATACAGAGATCTGTCTAAATAATTAATGGGGAGCATGGTTACAAAATTAATATAGAACAAAAAAATACATTGTTTGGATACAATTTCTCCAAACGATAAAGGCTATTACACCCTGAATTAATTAAAACAAATCATTAGGTGAGAAGGGAGAAAAAGGAGATACTGAGTCTTCTACCATACCTTCTAACTTTTTTCTCTGAATTTTCTATAATGAGAGTATTACTTTTTCAGCAGAAACAGGCAACTGTTAAACAATAATAAAATTTGGTGTACAGAGAAAACCATCTCAAATCAAAGAAACAGTCAAAGTCTACTGAGTCTTCCTCCTGCTGTCTCAGGTTTATCCCCACCTGTCATGTGTCCTACATCTCAGCTGCTCGGGTAGGGAACTCACCAGCAAGATGCTCTCCCAAGACATCCAGCGGATGGGAAGCACTGCTCGGCCCTGGATCCGGTAGTAGTCCCCACTGTACAGGTTTCTGCTCATGCCAAAATCAGCTATCTTGATGGTGTAGTTCTTCCCTACTAAGCAGTTTCGCGTGGCCAGATCTCGGTGGACAAAGTTAAGAGAGGAAAGATACTTCATGCCGGAGGCAATCTGGGTAGCCATAAACTTCAGGTTGGTGTAACTGAGGAAATACACAAGAGAGAAAGTAGCCGATGGAAAGAGAAGCCATGCCAGGTATACACTCTAAAGTTGACATTGACAAATCAGGGTTTCCGTCTCAACATCCCATCTCAACATCCAATCTCTATTCTTAACAAATCCCTTGCAGTTGTTCCATTATCCCTACACAGTGACCTGTCTCACTCTCCCAAAACCATGGTGAACTTGAAGGCTGACTGCTCCCCATTTTCAGATCCCAGCTTCCTGTCATGGCCCCAGGAGAGAAATAGAAGACCTTGTTCATTTACCTGACAGTGGGGACGTTGCCAGCGCAAGAACTGGGGGGCTCATGACGGGAAAGGAATTGATTGAGATCTCCATTCTCCATGTACTCGGTGATCATGCACAGAGGGTCGTCAGTGATACACACGGCTAAGAGCCTAATGATGTTTGGGTCCTTGAGGCGGGACATGATCTTTATTTCCTTAAGAAAATCATTCCTTTGGAGGACACAGACATAGACAAACCCATAGGTTGACAGAGTCAGACTCAAGTGGAGGGAAGAACATACAGCCATGTCTATTCCTAACCATCACACCAAGTCTTGTTTCTCCCTGAACAACCTTCTAGAAGACAGAAATTGGCACCTGGAATTATTACTATTCCTCATGGAATGTGATAGACACTATATAGATTGCACAATAATGTTCTTGAGAACAAGATCCACGCCCTAGGATCTAAGAAAATGCCTGCCACATAGAAAATGATTAATATTGGGGCCAGTGCTGTGGTGTAGCAGGCAAAGCTGACACCTGCGGTGCTGGCATTACATATGGGTGCCAGTTCGAGTCCTGGCTGCTGTATTTCCGATCCAGCTCCCTCCTAATACATCTTGGAGGGCAGTGGAGGATTACCCCTGCATCCACATGGGAGACTTAGAAGAAGCTCCTTGGCTCCTGGCTTTGGATTGGTCCAGCTCCCACTGTTGCAGCCACCTGGGGAGTCAACCTGCGAATGAAAGACCTCTCTTTCTCTCTGTTTCTCTCTCACTCTTTCTCTCTCTCTCTCTCTCTCTCTGCCTCTTCTCTGCCTCTCTTAACTCTGCCTTTCAAATAAATAAATAATTCTTAAAAAAAATCAAATCAGGGGGCCGGCGCTGTGGCACAGTAGGTTAACACCCTGGCCTGAAGCGCCAGCATCCCATATGGGCGCCAGTTTTAGTCCCAGCTGCTCCTTTTCGGATCCAGCTCTCTGCTATGACCTGGGAAAGCAGTAGAAGGTGACCCAAGTCCTTGGGCCCCTGCACCCACATGAGAGACCTGGAAGAAGCTCCTGGCTCCTGGTTCCAGATCGGTGCAGCTCTGGCTGTTGTGGCCATCTAGGGAGTGAACCAGTGGATGGAAGACCTTTCTCTCTGCCTCTGCCTCTCTGTCACTCTGCCTTTCAAATAAATAAGTAAAATCTAAAAAATGAAAAAATGAAATGATTAATATTTGCAGAGTCAAACATATATTGGTTAAAAACTACTCTGCAAAATGATAGTTTTCACCAAAAATCCTGGCTGAGCACACTAAGGTATTTACCTTTTTGAAAAGCCATCAAAGGCCGGCGCCACGGCTCACTAGGCTAATCCTCTGCCTTGCGGCGCCGGCACACCAGGTTCTAGTCCCGGTTGGGGCACCGGATTCTGTCCCGGTTGGCCCTCTTCCAGGCCAGCTCTCTGCTGTGGCCAGGGAGTGCAGTGGAGGATGGCCCAAGTGCTTGGGCCCTGCACCCCATGGGAGACCAGGAGAAACACCTGGCTCCTGCCATCGGATCAGAGCGGTGCGCCGGCCGCTGCGGCCATTGGAGGGTGAACCAACGGCAAAGGAAGACCTTTCTCTCTCTCTCTCTCTCTCTCACTGTCCACTCTGCCTGTCAAAAAAAAAAAAAAGCCATCATTCTATTAATAAATTCAAGAAACTTTTATAAACTGAAGGACTGCCTTCTTGCCTTCTTGTTTATCTGAGAATTTTTCACTTTACTTCACTGGCTTTCTTGATACATTATGCACCAACAATCATTTGCAACACACAGTTAGCAGCCTGGTCCAAACAGAGATGTTTAAAGCCTATTACAGTAATGGGGGCCATTTCCAAAGAGGTGCTTACTTGGTCAAAACCAGCTTCTTTGAGTACATGGTGACAGCTAGCCTCGAGCCACAGCACAGTAACATTTGAATTAGTGGAACCAACAGACGACAGTCCAAGACTATTGCAGTAGATCTGTAATCAGTCTCCCATGAGATCTCTAGAAATTCTAGGTCAGAAGTATATTACACCAGTATAAAATCCTTGGAGTCAATATCACCCTGTTACAACTCATCCCTTCTTTCATTCTCCCTTCATTCCCAAATCATGGATTTCTGTGGCTTGGAAGGGCTTGAGTCTAGGCCTTCTGCCGTTGCTAAACATGAGTGGGAACAGGTAGAGACATAATAAACCTCACCAGAAAAACAAAATGGCTGAAGGCTTTGTCTTATTCTGTGCTTTTTTTTTCCTTGTCATTTTCTCCAATTCTGTGCTAAGACTGATGTGAGGAAAACTCCATCTCTCTAGGGCACCTGAGAATCTCTCTTTTTATTCATAGTGATATCCTTAAGATTAAAATTCTCCATTAAAATTCTAAAATCTCTAAAATCTCGAGTTGTATTCCCTTTCCTTTCTCTCTTCTCCATTCTATAACCTGTCAATTACATGACTGTTAATGAAATCTACAATATTCTTGTTGTATATGCTAATTTGGGGAACAGAAGTAATAAATATTATCATGCTACGAATATCACTGAGACTAATCAAGACAACACAAAAGGGAATATACAAATGCTATCCAGATGTGAAGATTTACCTAGGACACATACAACCAGCTTTCAATCAGCATGCCTTGCTGGGTGAGGATTAACTCACCATTACTGTAATGGAAAGGGTGTCAGACAACGGAGTATGGCTGGAAGCTGCAATTTATGTAGTAAAGGATCTGAGAGTTTGTTAGCCAGTTTCAAAAACTGCTAAGGGACAGTGGATCCTTTTGCTTTGAGGTCCATAGAAACTTTTCCAAGTAGAGGTAGCTTCTCATTTTAGGAGTTGCTGGACATAGAAGAAAAGGAGCATAAAAGAGAAAAAAAAAGGATAAGAGTTAAGTAGAGATGTGAAAAAAGAATGGAGTAGCGTTAGTAGGAAAGATGTGTGTGATAGTGAAAAGTTTGCTGAGAGGAGAGTTAATGACACTAAGGAGGATGCGAGTAAAGATGAGGAAGTCCACATCTAGACTGCTGCGTACATTGGGTAGTATCGAGATCAGGGCAAGGAAGGTGATAGAGGGCTAGGAAGTAAATATGTGGCAAATCCAATGGGAAAATATACACTTGTGCTTGAGATAGATGGAGAAAAAGATGAGCACTGCTGACTCCATCAGAAAAGTAAAGCCTAACATGGGAAACATGAGGTAGACCTTCTCATCTCAAAAGAAAAAAAAAAATGATCAGAAGTTTCTAGGAGTGTTCCTGATGCTAAAGATGAAATGCATAAAAGAAAGTTCAAAATGCATACCACAGACCTGGCATTCTTGTTGGCATCTGCTCGGAGCATTTTCACGGCCACCAGGACAGGCTGGTTGGTGCTGACATCAAGGGCAAAATCTTTGTCTTTGAATTTTTCCATTCCCTCCACTTCACAGAGGTGAACCTAGACAAAAGTCATCTATCATCATCATTTCTCCTGAAGAGGTCTCAGTACTCTTGCTGAGCATTCCCTGGAGATAACCTAACTTTTACAACTCAGGCAAAATAATCAAAAGACAGAGAACAAGATATGTGTATAGACCATATCTTTTTGTTTAAATCATTGGTATAATTCAAAAACATTGGTAAAGTACCCAGCTATTATGATATGTTACTGATATATGAAAGAAATACACATTGTATGGAACACTGAATAAGTGGATGACTCAATCTATAACAGTTTTTATACTACAGCATAGTTCACTATAAAATGTCATTCACCATAAATACTTGAACTTTGATTCAAGAAAATGTAGCTACTGGTCATACAAACCAGAATGGGTATGGAGTTTAGCATTATAAGTAACTCCTGTGTGTTAGCACAGTATAGGAGCATGAGTTTTCAACTCAGGGAGCAGAAAGAATACATAGACCACTACAACCAGATGTCACAAACCATTCTACCTCCTCCAACACCAGACCTACCACAGGGGTTAACATGCAGCCCACACTGCACAATGACACATTCTTGTGAAACCAACTAGAATATTTGGAGTTTACTTCTATTATATAATTGGAGTTCTACTTACTATTGAAGAACTCCTATCACAACTTGAAACATTGCTTGAGATCTTTGAAGGTTCATGTGACTAACACAAGTGTGAAAAGCTTGCTACATCTCGCTATCACTCCGAGGACAACTGAGAAGAGTGCTCCTCCTTATCTTGGTGATTCAATCTTCAGTGGTTGATTCGGGATCAAAGGCAGGGGTGAGGTTGTTTTTGACCATTTTATGTGTAATTCTCATTAAAAGGGAAAAAACAAAGTGGTTTTCAAGCAGCAGGGTGTTCCTGGACTGTCAGTAAAAGATGATCGCATCTGGTGGGCCCCACCCTCTGTACTCAATTTTAGAATTTTTGTGAAAATATTGAATGTTTCTTGAGATATCTGACGTCAAATATTCCATCTAGAAGTCCCCAAAACTCCATAGCTATTTGACAAGGATGAGGCTGGCCCGACACTGGTCATCTAGAGGACAATGCACAATTCAGGAAAAGACAAGTGGAGATGTTCAGTTGTGAATCTACTTCTAGAAGGAACACTGTTCTATTGACCATTTTTATCCAATCACTTCCTGCCCTTGGGAGGCCCTACTCAGAGAATCCACTTACCTCCCCAAACTGGCCTTCTCCCAGCTTCTCCTTGAAAGTTAGGAGTTTCCTGGGGAACTCCTCCACAGCCACATCTTTTCCTGACAGCAGGTCCATGGTAACGGCAGGCACGGAGTAGGTGTTGCCTCCGGTCACTCCCTGGAGGTTCACTATGTCAGCCTCTGCGTAGTGGGGCACACCCTCGGGTCCACTGGGTTGCACTGGCTTCACAACACTGCTGCAGCCTGGAAAGACAAGCACAAGTCTCAGTCACACCTTTGGATATCTCTTCAAGAAAGAAACTCTATGGGCAGGGAGAAGCTAGAACAGAGTCCTGCAACAGCCTAAACTACCCCCACGATATTCTTTCTTGGCAGATGGGTTTGCTTCCTCTACAGGTGCTTTCTGTGGCCCTGGAATGCAGGTCACCATTTTCTCTCTCACTCTTCTCCTTATTGTACATACTCACTAACAACTTCTTAGGCTTATCTTGTAGAATTGTGTAGTAAAGCTATAGGAAGCCTCATGCTATATTAGAGTAGGAATATTACAAGTTGAAGGTTTAATACAATGATTCCTTAATTTTCAAAAACTGTCTTTAATTTACAAACTGATTTTAGTAATTAAAAAATTTCAGATTTAATTCATATGATCTAGTTTAAGAAGCATTCTAACTTTAAAGAGAGTTAAAATATAAGGTTGGGAAACTTTTTAAAGATTTATTTATTTGAAAGGTAGAGTCACACACACACAGAGTGCAAGGGAAAGAGAGAGAGAGAGAGAGAGAGAGAGAGAGAGATCTTTCATCTGCTGGTTCACTCCCCAAATGATAGCAACATCTGGGGCTGGGACAGAGTAAAGCCAGGATCCATGAATTCCATCCAGGTTTCCCACTTGGGTGGCAGGGACTCAAATAATTGATCTATCACCTGCTGCTTCCCAGAATGCACATTAGCAGGGAACTTGGATCAGAAGTAGAGTAGCCAGGACTTGAACCCACACTCCCTATGGGATGTGGGCATCGCAAGCAGCAGCTTCACCTGCTGTATCACAGCTCTTGCCCCATTGTAGGGGACGTCTTCATCTTCAGAAAATAAGTGCATTACTTAGATGCAGACTAAGAAATAAATAAGTTTATATCCTTTGGTCTTGCTTCGTCTGTGACACTACTGAGTTCAATGAGCTCTTTCAATATTTTCTATCCATTAAGTGATTATTTTCTTTCTTGGAAAAGACCCATTTAGGCTCATTCCTGGAAAAGCCTGTGCTCTCATATTTAGTCCTGTCTGCTTCAACGTCCAGCTCTTCCTGAGCTCCTGCCTGCCAAACACTGCATGTTTTCTTTGACTGACTTGGGTCACTCTCAGGTTGAGGACCTTATGGAAATGTGCCTCTGAGCACAGAGATGACCCAGAACTCCTTCTGATGTCATTCTGCAGCACTTTTTAAAAGATCATCAAGATTTAACTCACCAGGCACTGTTTGACCTGTTCTACTATTTTACCTCAAGGCTTTCATTGAGAAAGGGCAAGGACTATTTACTCTCATTGTATTTGTATTATTCTAGTAAATGTTCACCCAAGAGAAATCAACAAAATTTTGATCAACAAAACCACTGATCTAGATGTCTATCAAACTTGGAATTCTAAGGTGTCTTTAGCTTCATTTATCTTTTTTTCTCCAAGTCAAATTCTAGTCTGAATTTACTCCTAATGAAGTTTGGTGTTGGGTGATTCTCTGAGATTTCTAACTGTCCTTGTATATCAAGGAGGATGTTACACCATTTGAACAGTTTAGATTCTTCTGAAATTAACAAATTACTGACACCTTTTATGTTTTTTTCCTGTTCTGACATGAGACCCTCCAAAAATATGCTTAGTAGGCAAGGAGGGGTGTTCAAATTAGGCTAGACACAAAAGCACACCAAATCTAGGAAGGGATGTAGACTTCATAGGAGGTTAGCATAGACAAACAATAGCTGGGAGCAAGAGTGTTATACACACGTAATGCTGTTTGTCAAGGCTTCTCCCTCCATCTCCTCTCCAATCTTTCATCCTCACCTGACTCCTCCTCCCCTGGAGCAAATTCTGGGAGCTTCCGTATCAACCGGGAAGGCTCCTGGTAGTCAGGGCGAAGGGGAAAGATGCGATCGTACGTTGAGTTGGACTCCTGCTCACTTGGTGACGAGGAGCGGTTGTTGTTGAACATGCTGGACTCGCTGGGGAGGGAAAGGCTGACTGTCATTTCGTCATCCAGCATCCTCCGTGAAGCCTGGAAGAGAAGGGCACGTTGGTCCCAAGGAGATCATCGCTTCTTCTCCTTCTTATACCCAGCTCTTGCACACAGATGAAATGACCCTCACTACTGTTTTTCCCAGAATCCCAGAAAGTGGCAGCAATGCTGTCTGGTTCCACAAATGCTTGTGTTGCAGAAACTAAAATAATCCTTCAGTTCTTCAAGACAGAATTTGACCTCCTAACTTTAGGACTGCCAACATTCATGAGATTTCATTCAGACTTTTATGAGGATAATTTACATAATACTCCAAGGAGCTATCAGTATCTAAACATCTTCTCAATCTTTTTAGAGTTTTCCATGTTCTGTTAAATGACAGGTTTTGCTGGCCCACCCAGTAACTGCTTTGATTTTGTGAGGATATAAACTAAAATGATCATTAACTCAATAAATGCACTGTAACATAAGGAGTCAGTAGTTCACCCAATCACTCTTCCTCTGTATGTTAGGATAATACTTCCCTGATATTGCACTTTTATTTAAAAAAAAAAAAGGTCTACAAAATGGGACAGGAAAGCCCTCCCTAGGTATCAGGGATATCAAGGTGAGCTACACGTAATACTAGAAGAAAAAGAACCAAACAACTAATTGTCATGGCATAGCATCTCATGTGGCCTGCCTGCTCCATCACAAGGAAAATACCAGCATCTGAATGTACGTATGACCCTTTGGATTTAAGCACATAAAACATGCCACTCCATTATACACATTTTGGGTGTTCAATGACAAAACTCAGATTTCTGCTCTATTCAATAGACTGGGATGCTTTTTGTTGCAGTAGTATCTCCTGGACTGAACATGGAACCCAGTGCATAGTAGGCAGTCAGTAACAGTGGATTAAATCTCTCAAAGAAATGCTAAAGACATATCAAGAGTATCCAATGAATAATGTGACAGTCTAAAGTTGTCATAGGTAATGCTCTTTTTTTAAAAAAAAAAAAAGACTTGTTTATTTATTGAAAGAGTTACAGAGACAGGGAGAAAAAGAGAGAGAGAGAGAGAGAGAGAATCTTCTTTCTCCTGGTTCACTTTACAGATGGCCACGATGCTTAAAACTAGACCAGTCCACAGCCAGAAGCAAGGAGCTTCTTCTAGGTCTCCCACATGGGTGGCAGGGGCCCAAGTACTTGAGCCATCTTTCACTGCTTTTCCCAGGCCATTAACTGGGAGCTGGATTGGAAGTGGAGCAGCTGGACACAATCTGATACCCATGTGGGATGCCAGCATCACAGGCAGAAGCTTTACCTGCTATGCTACAACGCAGGCTTCTAGTAATATTCTTGGAATGCATGTGCAGGCTTAAAGATTTTCCACAAAATGTCCATCCCCAGGAAGTAATTCCACTGCACCTTGAGCTATCTTACCCAGGGTGTAGCGGGGTAGAAAGAATTTCTTAAAGAATCAAGCTACATATCCAGGGGCAAATGTTATGTTCTCCATTTTACCCAGAGGGTTTCTCATCTAACAATCCCCTCCCAGCCCATGAAGATATTCCAAAAGGCCTCAGAAGAAAGACCCAGAGAAGTGTGGTAAATTCTGGCTCAAAGAAAGAGACAAAGTGCTTATAGCAGTACTAAAAGACTATTCAAGAAAGACTATTCAGACTATTCTGCTTCAAGCTGTCCAGTGAACTGCAGTCCACCAGTTTCTCCCAGCTCCAACACTCTTCACTAGCCTTCGCCTTGGAATACCTCCGTTGGACACTCAGTGTATTCCAAAATTCTGAAAGAGGAAAGGTTTTGGTAGCATCGGTGCTACCTTGAAACATAGTCATGCCAATGGATGAGCTCTCTGTGAATCCTGCCTTTCAGTCTTCAGTCACTACTTGAAGATGGCAAGCTTTGCTTCAGATAAATTAGTCTCAGGCTGCTGGGAGAGAGCCTCTGGGAAGCAAGAAGGTTCTCTCTCTCCTAAAGCAAACATCTCAGGAAACTGAATGTGGAATAGGTCAGCAGCATTGCAGGCTGCTTGTCCGGATCACTCCCCCCATTCTCTAATCAAAGCACCTTTTTATTCCTGTGTTGCACTCAAAGAGTTCTGGAAATTCAAGGCCATCCTTAGGATGCCCTTCTCCTACTCTGGAACTACTCCACTGAGGCATTAATCTCCTCTGAGAGCCTAATCCCAACACAAGATCAGTCAGGCTATCCCCTCCTTCCTGTTCCCTGCCCCCAGTAAGTAGCTGAAAGATCATAGCCCAGGGTCTCTGTGACCTCTCACAGTCCATGTGTCTTGAGAGGGAATCAACCAATGAAGATGCCCATAGCCAAAGGTGGAAATAGTTCCCAGCAGAAGACCCTATAAGAATCATTATCAGCAGCACCCAGGGAGTTGGTATCTGCTGTAATGAAACAACAATGATCATAGATATCACACGTGTGTAGTGGAATGTATAGATTTTGCAGAAAAAAGTCAGCATATTCCAAAATTGATAACTAGAAAGAGTGTTGAAGATAGGATACAAGTTATATGACTTTGAGATCATCACATTTTCTCACCAGAAAAACAGTTAAATATAAATATGATGCCCATCTCACCATTTCTCAGCCATTACTCAAGGAAGTTCATGAAAAGTAATTCACGAAAAAAAAATCTTTGTAGACTATAAAATAGTAGATACATGTAACAAAATTTATTCAGATCATTTAGCCTAGATAACAAGAGTCTGAGGAGAAACTCAGAGAGATTCATAATCATAACCTTCAAGCACACAAATAGGAATAAAGGTGGGAGAAAGCTATCTTGCATGTTAACAAGCCTAGAGACTTTCTACAAACAAGCAAGCAACCAGGAAAATTAGAAGAGGAGCTTCAAGAGAATTAAGGTATACACATTTCCTGTACTGCATATATACAGATTCAGGAACAGAGTGATACTTCCCTCCGTACCCTCCCTCCCTCCCACACCTCCACCCTTCTTCCTCCTCCCCTTCCTATCATATTCTTATTTTTGGGAAATGCCTACATTGAGATTCAATGTATTGGTACCAGCTTTCTGAATTTCCTAGGAAGATTCTGAAATTTCCATTCTCAAAATGAGGAAATCCACTTAGCTAATTCCTTCTGACTCCTTTCAGAAATATACTTCTCAGGTCTCTCAGTAGCCTCAATGAACTCTTTAACCATTTAGAAGACTCGGGATTTGCCTTTCACTTTAGGAAAAGGAGGAACAACTTCCTGTGCCAGGCCCTCCTCACCTTCTCCAGCATTTTCTGCCAGAACTGCCTCCAGAGGATGATGACAATGATGGCCAGGAGGATGAAGATGATGGCCACCAAGCAGCCGATCAGAATCCGAGTGTTACTGTCATCCACTTTCAGCATTGGATCTGTGGCCAGGAAGAGAAGGAGGAGAACATAAACGCTTTCAGGGCAAGGAGAAACATGAGAGACTGGCCTGTGGGAATGAAGGTTCCTTCAGGATGGTTTCCAGAGACACCACCTTCCTATTTCTGCTTATTCTTGGTCATTAAGCCTTTTCATTAGGCTGGTCCTTTATCTTACATTCTTTCTCCTTGAGACAGTAGCTCCTCCCCTCCCCAAGTCTTAGACTGGATAATGGAGATTTTTCCTTGTTCTAAAATGCCACCCCTGTATTACCAGATCCTAGGTTTACAGGCCTCCAATCTCACCCATGAAACAGGTGAGGAACCAGTTTCACTCTCCTTCTTCGAAGCATGCCAAGGTAGCTAAGAGTCCTCTTTAGACACACTCAGGATTGCTGGCTGGTGTGGCCAGTGACTGTTTGAAGCAACAATTACACTTTTTGCATGTTTATCTTCAATGAGATAAGCCAGCATTCTGTTTGATAGACTTCCTTCTTTGCACTAAGATACGCCCAAGGAATCTCACTTAGGACTGTCTCCCTATTTCTGCCCCAAGTTTTCCAAACTTTTATGGAGCAATTGAAACCACTTCAGATTCTGTACCTGGGTGAGCAGTGAAGCAAACATGTAGGCCTATGCCCTCTACACTGGAGGTGGACTGTCCTACCTTTCCAGGGCTATTCTTCATTCAAAGACACCTGGCATGTAAGCCTCCTGCACAAATAGCCAGACCTTTTCAAGGCTCCACCCTTCTTCATCCTCCAGGAGGCTGCATCAAGTTAATATTTATAACTAGGAATTACACGTACCATAGGTTGTGGGTGCCATGGGAGAAGGGGATAGGGCTCCAGAGTTGTTGTACATTGCAGCATCTGTTAGGAAAGAAGAGGCACTCAGAGCTGGTTGGAAGACAGCAAGATAGGAATTTCTTGAAAGAGAATGGCGAGCTAGCATATCATGAAATCCATGTAGTAGGGTGCAACTTGTCTTTCTTACATATGAAGTCATAAATATAAAAATAAAAATACCACTCATCTACATAGAAAGGGTGACTTATCTCTTGCAAAATGTTTGTTCTCAATGATGCATTCTAGATATTGCAGTATAAAAAGTTTAAGAAACTGTGCTTCAGAGAACTGTGACCATATATACTCCTAATGCACATGTAAGAAGCAGGACTTAAATTCAGCAAAATGCAGAGCGAATACAGTGGGTAAGTGGGCATGGGACAGCCACTGCACTAAGATACTTTTTCCTTGCAGGAAATTAAACTGCTTATCCAAGAACTTCCACTATACTTCGTTGCCCTGGCCTTTTCATTTATAAATCAAGGCTCATTTATCATTCAAGATGAATCATTGACACCAGTGCAAGCCTGTAGCTTCTGAGACCAACCCCCACAAATGTATTCGCCAGATTGATCCTGACAATTATTTTTTTCTCACTGATTTGTCTTATAAAGAGAGTTAAGGATTAGAATATGCAGTTTCCATCTAAGAGACATTCCTTCCAAAAATCCTAATTTTTCTTCTCCTAAATACTATTATATAGAGAAGTATCTAGCATCTTCGTGCACTTTCAGAATCAGACCTTTAAGCTCTGGTTAGAAATTAACATTATCATGACAGTGGATTTGAAACTCATGTGACCCCAGGAATCAAAATCCATAATCCGAAGCTATAGCCAAAATAAGATAAGCACACCAATAACTCTGCCAAAGAAAATCATTGAGGACGATGGGGGAACTAGTGGCCCAAGCCAACACAGACAGTGCACGCATCACTGCTGTTGAGCATCTCGGTTTCACAGCTCTCGACAGACACTTCATGTATAATAATTCTTAGATTAAATCACTAGCACATGGCCGGCGCCGTGGCTCACTAGGCTAATCCTCCACCTTGCGGCGCCGGCACACCGGGTTCTAGTCCCGGTCGGGGCGCCGGATTCTGTCCCGGTTGGCCCTCTTCCAGACCAGCCCTCTGCTGTGGCCCGGGAGTGCAGTGGAGGATGGCCCAAGTGCTTGGGCCCTGCACCCCATGGGAGACCAGGAGAAGCACCTGGCTCCTGACATTGGATCAGCGCGGTGCGCCGGCCACAGCGCGCTGGCCGAGGCAGCCATTGGAGGGTGAACCAACGGCAAAGGAAGACCTTTCTCTCTGTCTCTCTCTCTCTCACTGTCCACTCTGCCTATCAAAAAAAAAAAAAAAAAAAAAATCACTAGCACAAAAAAATCTGTAGGTACCAAAACTATCTCTCTGCCGTATATGCTCTATTTCCTTGTTGGTACCTCTTACTGATAAAACCATCTTGAAATTTTCTTCTTTCAGAAATCAAATCAGAAAGGATGATATCTTTTGTCTTTATCTTAAATCAGTCTTGGCTCTGCTATTTCTTTAATGCCTGTGCTTTTCTTCTAGGTCCAGTACAAGTTTCACTCTTCCCGTGCTGTCTGTAGCAGACCCACATTCTGGTGCCCCCTCATTCGCTTGCTGACAATGTTTTGGCCTTTTTGAACTTTCAACATGCTTTTTGAAAAATCATTGCATAGGTTTGGTCTCCTTATCTAAAACTTAATTATATGGACAGTTCCCTAAATGCTTTCTAATTTTTCAAGATTTGGCACAATACCTGGTTCCAGTACATTCAATCACTATTTGCTGCTATTATTAAATCAAGAATAGAAATTTGAATTTAAAATGAATATTTAAAAGTTGAAACAGAACTTAACTGTATATGATGGGGTGATAAATACTCAGAGAAAATAATTATCCCACTATTATTCTAATTGACATAAAATATAATATTTTGATTGGATATCCTCAGTAGGATATTCCCTAAGGACAAAGAAAAATCCTAACAGAAATCTTAAAACTCCCTCATTAGTTAGGGTGTTAGTAATAATATTGGTTTTACTATTTTTCAACAGTAGGATCAAACAAATGTTGCTAATATTGTTTGGGAACATGATAGTTTTAGTAGAGATAAAAGAGAAACAAGTATGAAATCAAATTTAAGTAAACACTTTATCATTTTTAATTAGAATGAGTAGCAATGTGAATTCATGAATTTTTTTCTTTTTAAATATGCATCTCCTCAATTGTTTATCAGAAGAAATCCTAAAAGACAACCAAAAATATTTAGTGAAAGAATCAAATAATGCTTCAGATTTGCTTTAAAATCCTAAAGCAAAAGAGAGAAATAGATGAAACAAATATGGTAAAATTTTGATAGTTGAGTGCTAAGTGGAAGTTCATTATTCTGCTTATTTTTGTGTGTATTTAGGAATTTTAACTGAAATATTTTAAGAGTTCTTAGGAGTCCATCCCCTTAATCTCTTTATATAGTCTTTAATACATCCTATTACCATTTTTTTAGTCTCTCACCATTCATCTTTCCCAGAGAAATGTTTCTTATATGAGGGAAGTCCAGTAAATATTCTGTTCACTTCCATTCTCATCCCTGCCCCTCCACAACTGAAACCAGCCAGAGGGAAGGAGTCTCTCTGTCCACCAACAGGAAGCTACGTGGACAACCCTGCTCCTCACAGACACCTGCCAGGGAGCTCTGGACACGTGCCTTCCTCCATCATTATCCTGCTCCCTTGGCACCATGGGGCCCCGAGCTTCCTACCAGATTGGAAGGTGATCTCACTGAACATCATCCAGGTATCAGCAAAATGGTATTGGCACTTGATGGCACTGGCCATTCGGTGGTGCAGTGGCACTGTGACAAACCGAGCACTGGGGTTGACGTCATCCAGGACAAGAGGGAAGGAGACAGCATTAGGTTCCCACTCATTGGCTTCAGAGCGGAAGTAGCACTGTACTTCCTTAAAGATCTTCACTCCTTTAGCAAACATGTTGTTGCAGTGGACCTAGCAGAGAAAGGAGCAAGTGAGTGGCAGGTTGGCACTGCTAGGTCACATGGGAACATAGTGTGAGCTAATCCAGTAAAATCCCAGACCTTCTTATTTCTCTGAGCACCAACCTTGGTGAAGAGTTGGTGCTTTGCAGGCTTCTGGATTTGTCCTTCTAGGAACATCATTGTGGCATAATACTTTGGTCAGGCCCTATGAAACCTGAGCTTCAACTCCAGCTACCTCTATGTGACTGTGTCCTGGCCACATCACATCATGTCGTTGGGCTACAGTTTCTTCATCTGTTAATGGATGCTGGGTCATCCTTCCTCACCCTGTATCTTTCCACCACAGCTGCCATCCACTCAGCTATCAGCTATCCTCAACTGAGGTGGGGAGAAGGCTGCTGTCCTACTTCCTCCTGTGTGCATTCAAAAGCCAGATCCCCCTTTACAGCACAGTCTGTATCAGCAACTGGAAATAATACACAGCTCCAAACAGTTTCATTTTTCTTCTTAGATGTCTCATTGCATGTGCCACGTGGCAGCATTTTTCAGCCAAAGACACAGATTTCATCATCTCTCTCAATTAACTTCAATTTAGGTAAAGTCATTTTGCTTGGGGCATCAAGTTCTCCTCATAGTAGTTTCTGAGATGAGAAAAGAGGTCTGTTGGAAGTTGGTGTGTACCTTTTTGCCTGTTGCTATGATCTTGTCACCAGGATAACTACATGGTTTTTAATAGCAACGCACTGGCCGTAGCAGCCACTTGGGGGGTGAACCAACGGAAAAAAGGAAGACCTTTCTCTCTGTCTCTCTCTCTCTCTCTTACTGTCTAACTTTGCCTGAAAAAAAAGAGTCCCTAGGATGGGGTTGGCATTGTGGCATAGTGGGTAAAGCTGCAGCCTGTGACTCTGACATCCCATTTGGGCACCAGTTTGAGTCTCGGCTGCTCCACTTCTGATCCAACTCCATGTTAATGGCCTGGGAAAAGCAATGGAAGATTACTGAAGTGTTTGGACCACTGCCACCCATTTGGAGACTTGGATGAAGCTCTTAGTTCCTGGCTTCAGCTAGGAGTGAGCCAGTGGAGTTCTCTCCAGTGGAAGATCTCTCTCTCTTTCAACTCTGACTTTTTAACTTTCAAATAAATAAACCTTAAAAGAAAGAGTTGTCAGGAGCAAAGATGCCACAACAGCCTTTCTGTAGCACCTCCCTGTGTTTAGCAGTCCTCAAACATGGAATGTGCATGTTTGTAGCTAACTCAAATGCCGCATGGGGATTCAGTGCCATTTCCTCTGGCTCAGTCCTATATGGAGAAATAGCTCTGCTGGCCTCTATCCCTCACATTTAAGAACTTTAAAGGCTGGAAAAACATCATTGTCATTCTAGGAATAGATTTCCTGCTTCCGTTTTAAGGTTACTACTGTCCATACCCTCTTCTGGTTTCTGGATAGTCAATACAGGACTATGGTTCTGAATTTATTTTTAGCTGAAATAGAAGCTGTGATGATGATATAAAATTCATGACTAAAGAAACAGACCAGAAATACTCTGAAAATAGAATATCAGAGCTACTGGATGTTGTAGAAACCGTCTGGCCCAACTCTCTATTTACTAGGGAGAGTCTGAGCTTTGCATTGCCTGTGCTCAGTCAGAGCAGAGCTGGGTCTAGAACCCTAGGCTCCTAGCCCAATGCTCTTTGAACATATGACACACCAAAATCTAACAAAACATTTAACTTTCCCATTCGATTTTCATCCAAATGTTTTAATGATGAAAGCATGTGTTAAGACCTTCTTTGGGATGAATTAACTGTTCCAGCTTACTGAACATAAGTCAATTGAGCATGGCTAAGATAAAAATCAAAGGGATATCATCTAGCTTCAATAGATTTTTCAGATGTTTTGAAATCTGAAAGTGTTGGATAAGTACTCTCTGGGGAAGGTAGTAATCTCTCCTACAGATGTTTTAGGAATTCAACTGGAATGCACATAAATAGCATAGGATTTTATTTCCATGTGGTCTTACATATTTACTCAAGAGGTGCAAAACATTTTTAGAAGTTTATTGGCATATTTTGGTGGTATAGTTTAAATATATTTTGGGGGGGATTTGTGGTGATTTGCCTAAGAAGCAAAAACTACTCCCTCTCTCTCTCTCTCTTTTTTTTTATTTGACAGATAGAGTTAGACAGTGAGAGAGAGAGAGACAGAGAGAAAGGTCTTCCTTCCATTGGTTCACCCCCCAAATGGCCATTATGGCCAGAACTACGCTGATCCTAAGCCAGAAGCCAGGTGCTTTTTCCTGATGTCCTATGTGGGTGCAGGGCCCAAGGAATTGGGCCATCCTCTACTGCGTTCCCAGGCCACAGCAGAGAGCTAGACTGGAAGAGGAGCAACCAGGACTAGAACCTGGCACCCATATGGGATGCCAGCACCACAGGTGGAAGATTAACCAAGTGAGCCACGGTGCCACCACCCCCCCCCCCTTTTTTTTTCCAAAAACTACTCTCTAGAAGGTATCAGTGCCCTGGAAGTCATCTTTTACTTTGTCCCAGAAAAAATTAAAATATGCTACAGCCCTGTTTAATTTCAAGAGGACTAGCCCTGGGTCAGATCCTTAAAAGTTTATGGTACTTTTGATTGTAGAATATGCCCTTGAATAATTTTGACCTGTGATAAGCTAAGTAAGCACTGCTTGGGGACTCAGGAAGATCAAGTTTACTGAATGAATATTATAACTTTAGAGAGAGTTTAAAACATATCTCACTTATTCATGGGACCAGAAATATTCCCAGTGGCATATATTTGTGAATTTATATACATGTTCATAGATGCATGTAGAGACACATATTATTTAGCAATATAAATATATTATCTTAAAGTATATTGTTTTTGGCATGCCTATGCCCCTTCCCCGAAAAGAACTGTGAAGAATAATGTGTTACACACAATTGCACACACTCATGTTTTACAACTGCCAAAGAGCCATACTTAAAAATAAACTAGCAGGGGCTGGTGCTATAGCATAGAAACTTTGGCCTCCAGCTGCAATGCCCACATCCTATATGGGTGCCAGTTTGAGTCCCGGCTGCTCCACTTCTGATCCAGTGCCCTGCTGATGCACCTCAGAAAGCAGTGGAAGATGGCACAAGTGCTTGGACCCCTGCACCCATGTGGGAGACCTGGAAGAAACTCTTGGCTCCTGGCTTCAGTCTGGCCCAGCCCCAGCTGTTGCGGCCATTTGGGGAGTGAACTAGTGTAAGGCAGATCTCTCTCTTTCTCTCTCTGGATCTCTGCCTTTCAAATAAATAAAATAAATCTTTAAAAAAATAAACTAGCAAGGCCGGCGCCACGGGTCATTAGGCTAATCCTCCACCTAGTGGCACCAGCACACCGGGTTCTAGTCCCAGTCGGGGCACTGGATTCTGTCCCAGTTGCCCCTCTTCCAGGCCAGCTCTCTGCTGTGGCCTGGGAGTGCAGTGGAGGATGGCCCAAGTGCTTGGGCCCTGCACCCCATGGGAGACCAGGAGAAGTACCTGGCTCCTGCCATCAGATCAGCGCAGTGCGCCGGCCACAGCACGCCGGCCGCAGCGCGCCAGCTGCAGCGGCCATTGGAGGGTGAACCAATGGCAAAAGGAAGACCTTTCTGTCTCTCTCTCTCACTGTCTACTCTGCCTGTCAAAAACAAACAAACAAACAAACAAACAAACAAAAAAACCCTAGCAGATTGAGCATGTGTAGATCTTTCTGTTATCATCTTACATATTCATATAACTAGTAGCTATTAATCCAATTAGGATATATTGTTATATTAACATCTGGGAGTAGTACAATAAGTAAGCATTTTCTTTTTGACTTCTATTTTGTGGGACGAATAAATTTTGCTTTACCAAGACCTCCTGATGATAACATGGTTTCCTTGTACATTCCATATCATCCTACATTCCTGCTTTTGGGAAGTAGTGTCCTCAACACTGAACTGCAAATTGTTCCATGATGGGAGTCATTACCTTACTCACCTGCTCACCCCCAGAACCTAGCAGTGTTGCAGACACAAATGCAGTTGATAAACTGGTGACAGAGCTAGAAGATGGGATGGATTTAGGAAAACGCATACTGAAGCTGAGAACTGAGTGTGAATAGAAGAATCACCAATTTGTTAGTCACTACTATTCCACACCCAATTATCAATGGGGAAAAACAACATACAAACAAGGACCCCTGTGTGAGGTCAAGTTCACTTGCCCACTCTCTTTCCTGGGACTTGTACTAGGGTCCTCTCCTGCTCCTTCATAAGCCAGAAAGAGTTATAGATGAACCTCGTAATCCCTAAGGCCTCCTCCTGACATCAAGAAGAGGGGCTTTCCTCCTCACCCTGAAGTCCTACTTTTCTTCAACCTTAAATTCAGGCTTAACATCAAATCTGTTGGTTTGGTTTTTTTTTTGTTTTTTTTTTTTGGCATGAATTTTTCTTCTCTTCCACTCTTTTCATTCTGAAAGAGACTTGGGATTGCGGAAGATAAAAAGAAAATGATTCTTCGAGTTAGGTACGAGGAAACTCATGCTTTCACTAATGGAGATGTCCTCAATCCTGACATCAAGATTGGGCTCTCTTGTGAGGACCTGCTTTAGCGAAAGTTGAAATCAGGCCTTGAGCCTCAGGCTCAGCTCTTATCTGGTATCTGCATTTATTATGCCCCATCACACACCCAGTCCCGGATCTTTCTCAAGCTTTTTGACTTCCCTCCAACCACTCAAGAAAATTCAACTACTCTTTCCTAACTTCCCTGATATAAAAAATTAATAAAACAACTACCGAGCCCGATGGAATGGATACAATAGCTCTGGCATTGGAACAAAAAGAAAAAAAAAGAAAGAAAAATATCAAGTACTGACCTAGTTTAACCCTCCCCCACTACAGTATTCACAAATGAAGATACAACCCATGGAGGTGAAGTGATTTTGAAATGTACATAGCTCCTTAGCAGAATATGTGTTTGAATGCAGTTCTGCTGACCTCAGCTCAGGGTCCTCTCTAGCAAGCTTTTCTCTACCACTTTAGAATTTTGCCTTCTTTGAAGAAGTTTCCCCCACACCTCACTCCACTGACCTTCATGGTAGTGAAATTCCTGATACGGTCAAATTCAAACATGATCTCGATGTAGCCATTGGTGGCACTTTCATTCCTCCAGCCCACGTAGTCATAGCCAGGCCACACATGGTATTCATGGGTCTGAGTGAAATCGTCCAGGCCAGACACCCCATCTGTCAACTGGCCCAGTCCTTCGGTCATGCTGCTCAGGCAAGAATAGGAGAAGGAAAAGAGAGAGGAACCTGGGGTTAATTACATTTACGGTAAAATTTTTATCCAGCTGTTTTGCGCTGGGAGCTGAGTATCTTGGAGATTGAATGATTATGAAAAAATCAGATTTGTTTCATAGTACTGATGCGTTTATCCTACATAAATAAATAAACAGCTAGTTAAGAATTTCCTATCAATGAATTTTACAAAATACCAAGTGCCTACCACTTTAGTAGCAAAACTTTTGAACAATATTTTGTCAATTTATATTAAAAGCTCTCTATAATCCATTGCCTCCTTGCCTACTCATACATGAGTACATTGAAAAAAATGTCTTGACATAATGGCCCAGTATTATCAAACATACTTCATCAACTAATTGATTAATGAATGAATGAATGTATAGAATTAACACTACAGTAAATACTAGCACTTGCTCCATCACTGTCGCTCCCCGTCTTCGTGGAGGAACGACACAGGACCCTGCGCTGTTCTTTTGTCTGCTCGGCCCTCCCCGGGTTTACTGCTGGTTCTTCCCGGGTTGGCTACTATCCCTTCCACCTCCGTGGAAGGGCAGTTCCCCCTGGCCACATTCCCCACTTCCGCAGGGGAGCGGCACACCGCCGGCCGGCTTTCTCGGGGGCTGCACGGGTGTTCCTTCAGCTAGATGTTCCCCTTAGATGTTCCTGGTGCATGCCGTCTCTCTCCTCCTTTATAGTCCTCCTCCGCCAATCCCAACTCGGCTGCCCACACGCCGAGTACGCTGCTCTCCAATCAGGAGCAAGTCCTACAGTTAATTGGTTGAACTGGAGGCAGCTGCGCGGAAGCTGTTTACTTCTCTCCCAGCGCCATATTGTGGGAGAGCAGATGCATAGAATAAGTCTTAATTCCAGTAACTTAGTCCAGTCCGGATTGCTCCCCACACATCACTAAGATGTTTTCAGAGCATCCTGGAAATTTTTCTGACCCTCTTTTGTATGTTATTATTATTCAGTGAATCAACTGTAGAGAAGCCAGTCAGGCCCTCTTACACTCCACATCTCCAACAACTCAACTTGATATCACACTGAAGAGCAAAAAGAGTAGTAATAAATTTTGCCAAATTTTAATTTAGATTTAAATGTAATTAAATAGATAAAATATATGACCCATGAAATGAAACACATGAATTTCATGAGAGTCTCAGGTATTGGATTAAATTTTATTTTTTGGTTCAAAAAACTTCTCCATTTTGAAGTGTGAAGCTCTATTTTGCATGACTGCAGCCTGGGATGTAACTTTACTTGTATATTAATTCAACTATTTGAAGGACATAAAGAGGTATCTCTTCTCTCTGTGGAGGGACACAGCAGAAGTCTGTGATGTGAAAAGTCTCACTTCTCAAGTTCTGCATGTGAACCTATGGGAGATATGTCAAGACTCTCCCAAAAGAAGAGAGTGGGAGAGTCCCTCTCAGGTAAATATGGAAATGCCCCTTGACGGATTCAGTCATAGCCAATGGCATGTACAATTTTTGAACTGTAGAAATTGATTAAGAGTAATAATGCTGGCCTTACAGATACCTTTTGAAATATTTACTTATTAAAATGTTTAGCAAATTATAAAATTTGACTGGCCTTATCTACAGTAACAGAGCTTAGCTGTCCCTTCCAAGGTTTTGTCAGCTTTCCTTCTCTCTACAGATCAGAAGGCTAGGAGAATGTAAGTTTACTTGCAGTGGCTATAATTCCCAATGGCCCCAGAAGCAACACAAATTAAAAAGAACAACTTCATTTTTCTTGAATCAAAATTAAATCCAAGTGGAGTAGAAATAAAGAAGAAAAAATTTTTTACATTTACTTTATATGCCTTTGAATTATTACTACAATGAATATATCTTACTCTTGTAACTTTTTTCATTAAAAAAGTAACTTTGGCTACTCTGCAATATTTCCTGAGACTCTGACCTAAATGTCTTGGCTTTCATCACTCTGACACATGCCAACCAGATATCTCATTACCTCAATTATTAGGTATAAGTAAGTTGCATCTACATTTTTAAAATTATTTTTTCCCCACTATCTTTGAATACTGACAACACCTAGCCACATTTCTCGCACATAGTCATGGTTGATTTGCAAACAATTAGTATACTAAACTGAATTAAACTGAACCCTGGTTTCTTCCATGATTTGTGTAATACTCTGATTGGGGTGCAGCTGATTGAAATGCTGATAAGATGGTTAGGCAAATGGTACACAACACTGACTAAGCAGATGGCAAGGAAGGAAGAGGTGATAAATCAGGACTTCACCCAGGGGATGCCAGCTGAGACAATGATTTATTCTCCTAAGCCAATGGACGTGCTATCATTTCATGCTCTCCTTCCTAATACTCACTAATATCCCCATTTGCAACTCCTGAGAATTTCCATCAGCTGGTCTGTACTTCACTATGATCTAATCTCTCTCCAGACTCATTCTTTGCAGGTAAGGATAAAGCTAAGGAGAAAGTGTTGGGTGGTCTAGAAGAAGTTTGGCATGAAATGCCGTAAGTAAGAACATTTCTGTTCTAACTTTAAATTCCCACTGTATCTGATCACACTTCTCCATCATGGTCCTCCACTGACACATGTCAGACTTGCCCATCAGTCCATCCTTGCCCTTAGCCCTGTTTCCTCTGTTCCCTTCTACCTTCCTTCTGCAACTTAAATTCTCATCTCATCCTCGAAACTTCCCTGTCACTCACAAGCCTTAGTTGTCTCTTTCTTTTCAGAATTTCTAAAACATTTATATTTATGGAATCTATGCTTCTTGAACTTCATGACTTGCCATTATTATACTTATTACTTCAATTCTTCTGGACCTTTGCCTATATAAACATAACAATATTAATGTCATTATATCCTGCTTTCAGGATCAAAAATTATGGCTACCACACTCAGCACCTTGCTCTGTGTGATTTATTGCTGTTTTCTATGTGATTGCCTTTTTTTCCTAAAATAGGATATAAGTTCATGGGAAATAAAGACCATGTAGCTTATTTTATCTGTGTTATTTCACAATGTATAGTACAGGGACTAAATAAATACTGATTGGTTGATTTATTGATTGATAACTGATCCTAAACCATAATAACATTCTCTCCTAGTGGCCATTTTTTCACTTAATGACCAAAATTTCCAGAATTTACCTGTACCCAACAGCTCCATCATAGACAGAGTCATTCAGATAAATTATAGATCCTCCTGGGAGTACAAACTGCTGCCCAGCTGGAGCATTGTAAGACACCAAGCCATCTGCCAAGAGAAACACAGTTGTCAGCGCCATGGATGAGGACACTGTACTTGATGCTCACACCAACTACCACTTGGAGCAACAAGAGCTTCACAGTTGCAGTCTGCACAGTATGTCCATTAGCTCCCAACGTGGGCACACAGGGAGCACTGCTGAGGAGCACTTTTTGGTATCAGTCAACAAACTGACTCTGAATGCATCATTCTGGGTGTGGAGCACCAAGCCCTGGGGTGGATAAACAATGTTCCTTTCTCACACTGATAGGGATTTACTTTGTTGGGATGGGGAATGTCCAGCCCAAGAAATCATCTGGCCTGACCCTGCTGAGCCAACCACAGGTGGGATTTGAAATTCAATAAATCTACAGTAGGCTAGTTTTTAAGTTGACTGTATGGCCCACAAATGATGTCATAAATACCTAAATGCTCCTTGGCAGAACAAAGGTTCCCCACCCCTACCGAGCTAACTGATCCCATCCCTTTCTGATCTGATTGTCTTTAAATCCCAGGGGTCAGGGTTTTTCATAACATCAGTAAGCTCCCTGTGCTAGAGACCTACCTAGCCAAACACAGCCATAAAGCTCCACTCTCATGCACACATTCATGGAGTGGTCAGTGACAGGAATGAAGCGAACAAATCTGGCCACAATGGGTGGCTCCAAGTCCTTCAGGCAAATATCATAGGGGTTACTATTTCCATCCAGCACCTGAGGAGAGAGAAGAGAAAGAGTGAAGCAATAGTGTAAGATCACACTCACACGTCTTCATCCCCATCACCCTTTTGTTAGGTTTCCTTTTAATTCAAGGAGCAGACAGGATCCATTCTGCCTTGTTATTCTCTTTTGTGCCCACTTGCCACCCTCCCTCATTCTGGGCCACAGATTTACAAGGTAATGCTGGGTTGATAGACTCACATACCTACATAGACAACTTGCGCTCTTCTTCTTCTAACCTATGGTGTTGGATATCCTAGGCTCTGAATGCTTCTTCTTCCTACCTGTTTCCCATGTCGATTCCGCCATGAGATCCAGCGAGTACCATCCCGACTGTAATTGATCTTGTACATGGGAGCAAACTCAATGCCATGCCCCCCAGCATGGCGTCCCTGGGTCCCCACAAGAGTGATAAAGTGTAGAGTGTGCAAGTCGATCTGCAAAAATTCCTTCAGGTCATCAGGCTCCACTGGGATCTCTGGGCACCAGGCTCCATCCCCTTCTTCTGAGTCCAGTCTTGAGAGGCGAGAGTTAGGGAGAGAGAGAGCAACCATGAAACCATGGACTTCTGTACCGATTCACAGCGAGCAGCTGCTCTGTCATGAGGGAAGAGAGCAGGCCGTGTGCCCAGTCTAGTAGAACTTTTTGGATTCTCCTCACCAGTCTGACTCCATCATGGTATCTATTTGTGGTTAGTTACCTTTCCGTAGAGTATTGTGAAACTCAGAGGGAGTCACTACCAGGGACCTGGAGGGCTTCAGATCATAGGTAGCCTTTATTCCCAGCCTGATTTACAGTCCCAAGGGAAATGAAACCCTTTCAACCCTCTGTCCCTCTATGTTCATTTCACCATCCCTACATCCCCACTACACACACACACACACACACACACACCCCACAATCTCAGACTAAGCCTGGCAGAGTTAGTCATTCTTCGCTTGGGCATTAAGTTACGGGAGTGCTGAGGGGTGGATAGTAGAATCCTGAGTGTGGACTATGCAATGCAGTGGAATTCTAACCAGCAGGATGGGCACAACAGCCCAGCAAAAAGCCATGGAAAGCCATGGGGAGGGGGAGGCAAATAGCAGGCCAGGGGAAGAGTAAAAACTCTGGTTTTGCTTTTTTACATCCAGGCTGAGCTACCACTGAGCATAATTGTGCAATCAGTTCAAGGTTTATTTTGGGAACCTCTTGCCACTTTCCCTCTTCTCTGGAATGCTCCCATTTCTCACAGCTGTTACCCAGCCAGTGGCTGCTCCCTTCCAACACCCACCAACCATCACTCCGGTCTTTCTCACACTAAGATAAATATTATGGGGAAGGTTTTGCAGGGTTATTTTCCTTATGGATGATTCCATTTTAACAAAATCAACACTTTCCAGCAAAATAATTAATTCTGGGGGAGGATCAGGCCCCAATCAGCAGAATAGTTTTTGAGTTGGGAGATTTGGGGATACAGAGGAACCCTCAAATTATACCACAAGGAACTTACTACGTCCTAATTATGGATGAGGATAGCTGTTCTATGTGAGAAATCTTGAGAGAGAGGAACTTTTTGGAGGGCTGGGTAAGTGCATCACACTCTGCATGGTGAGTGATGTTTCATAGAACCCACTGAGAAGGGGAGCAGCTTTCTTAATCCCTGGCATTCTACATAATCTGTACCACTACATATCTGCCCTTCTGGCCTGCCTCCAACAGCAACTCAGAGTGGGAAGGCCAAGGAAAGCAAATCCACCACCTTTCAATGAACCCATTCACTGTGGGTATTGTGGCTCTGGGGCTTCTGTGGTTGCAATGGGATTGCAGGACCAACACAACCCGCCAAGACCTGAAATCTCTCCCTGCAAACACACAGACAGGAATAGTCCACTGATGTACTTGCCCCATTCCCACCAGCTCCCACCAATGCCATACTCCTGCCAGGACCACCCCTTTTCCCCAACCCCTTGAGTCAGGGCTTCTCTGTCCAGGAAATCTGTCCATCCCAGAACTCAGACTCTTCTGAAGTGCCCATCCTCACCTTCCGTATCTGGCAGCTGTGGACTCTGACCACTGACTGGAAGCTGTGATGTCTTCATCTGGGATGTGGCCTCCTGACATGCCCAGAGGATAGCGGCAAATAGCTGGACCAAGAGAAATTGCAGAAGATATGCTTTTATTTTTATCTGCAGATCCTACTAGAGAAGATGTCACCGCTTATTGAACAGTTACTAAGAGAATATAAAGCCCACTATGCGTTCTGTGACCCCAGTTTCATCACCCTGCCTCTACAGGACTTTCTGGCTCAGATTCCAAAAGCATTTGAGGTTTGCAAGATATGACTATCAGCCAAATCTGACAAGTGTTGTGATATAATATAACGTAATGTGCCGATTTGACCTTTGTATTTGGTGACAACAAGGTCAGTGGCCCTTCTCTATTCTGTTGTTAGCATATATCCAATTCTAATTAACTTCTCAACAGTAGTTAATCATCTTCATAATCACCAGGTATTCCTATGACCCATGGGTTTCGTTTTCTCTAGATAGAAGGTTACATGCAACTGTGATGCAAATCTACAAACTCTGCTATGAAGGGATTGGCCCCCATCAGCACGTGTTCTGGCTCCAGGTAGAAAGCAACGACTTCTGGGGATGGATTTCCACTTGCAACCAAGTTAGAGTAACAGGGACTAGATTTACCCTCCTCTTTGAAACAATCAAAAAGGACAGAATGTATGAAATACTGGGTTTCAGGATAATGACCATCCGACAACAAAGGGCAGCAATCTCTAAGAGATAGGAAAAAAAGAAGAAAAGACCGACAACTGGGCGAGCTGAGTGGCACAGCTCAATGCAATGAGCAGGAACTCAGAGCCTGGAGAATTTCCTTGGTGATGGGGCCAAAGAGTCCAGAGAGTTTAAGAGGACTGGAGCTGTCAGGACATAGAACTTCCAGAGAAAACACAGGACACTTCGTTAAATTTTAATTTCAAAAATGTTTTTTAAAGTTTTTTAGTGTATGTGTGTCCCACACAACAAAAAAATTACCAGGCACATGGGTTAGGCATTTGGCAGGGCAGTTAAGACTCCTACATCCTATATCAGAATGCCTGAGTTCAATACCCTCCTTTGGCTCCTGACTCCAGCTTCCTGCTAATTTAGCAGATCCTGGGAGGCAAGGGTGATAGCTCAAGTAATTAGGTTTCTGCCACCCATGCATGAGACCTGGATTGCATTCCCACATCCAGGCTTCAGTCTTAACCACTGTGAGAATTTAGGGAGTGAATTTGCAGATGGGAATAGTGGTCTCTCTCCATGCCCCCTCCCCTGTTTCTCTCTCTCTCTTTTCCTCTCTCTCTCTTTCTCTCTCTCTCTCTCTCTCTGGCTCTGCATTTCAAATTTAAAAATCTTAAAAAACATTACTAGGCATGTAAAGGGCCAGGTAATGAAATACATTATAAGAAGCAAAAAATGAAAGTGATTTAGAATGGATTACATCTCGTTGACTTCTTTACAGGAAAAAACACAAAAACCTAAGATTAAAACAAAAAAAGACTCTGAATAGCCAAAGCAACAAAAAAAAGAATGAAGCTAGAGGTATCATGTTTTCAAATTTAAAAATACATTACAAAGCTACATCAGTTAAAAGAGTATACCACATACATAAAAACATGCTTATAGACAAATAGTAGAAAACAGACAGCCCAGAAGTAAACCCACAGATACAAGATCAACTGATCTTGAGCAAGAATGCTAAAAACATGTGATGGGGAAAGAATAATCTTCCATAAAATGGGTGCTGGGAAAATTGTACAGCCACTTGCAAAATAATGAAATTACATCATACACAAGAACTAACTCACAACTGGATAGCAGATTTAAACATAAGATTTGAAACTGTAAAACTCCTGGTAAAGGACATAGAGAGAAAGCTTAATGACATTGATACAGGCAATGATTTCTTGGACATGGAACCAAAAACACAAGCAACAAAAGCAGAAACAAAAACTTTTGCAAAGCAAAACAAATAATGAACAGGAACAACCTGGGGAATGGGATAAAATCTTTGGAAAGCATATATTTGACAAGAAGTTAATATTCAAGATTTAAAGGGAGTTTACACAAGTCAATAGCAAAAACAAAGCTGATTTAAAAATGGGCAAGGACTTTCAGAGGCATTTCTTCAGAGACATACAAATGACCCATGTCACATGAAAAGACACTCAGCATCACCAATCAATAGGGAAATGCAAATCCAAACCATAAGGAGATATCATGTCACATCTGTCAGGATGGCTGCTATTAACAAAAACAAAATATAATAAAGTTTGGAAAGGACATAGAGGAACTGACACCTTTGTTCTTGTGAATGTAACATGGTCCAACTGCTATGGAAAACAGTATGGAGGTTCTTCAAAAATTAAAAATAGTACTGCCAGGGCCAGTGCCATGGTATAGCAGGTAAAGCCACAGCCTGCAGTGCCGGCATCCTATATGGGTGCTGGTTCAAGTCCCGGCTGCTCCACTTCTGATCTAGCTCTCTGCGACAGCCTGGGAAAGCAGTGGAGGATTGGCCTAAGTCCTTGGGCCTGTGTGGGAGACCAGGAAGAAGCTCCTGGATCCCGGCTTCAGATCAGCCCAGCTCCAGCTGTTGCGGCCATCTGGGGAGTGAACCAGTAGATGGAAGACTTCTCTCTCTGCCTCTGCCTTTCTACAACTCTACCTTTCAAATAAATAAATAAATCTTTTTAAAAAAATAGTGCTGCCATAGGATCCAGCAATTCTGCTTCTGAGTGCATATCCAAATGAATAAAAGCCAGGATCTCAAAGTTATGTGTATGAGGGTTCCTAAAAAGTTCATAGAAAATGTGCCTCAAGAAAAAGCTATCCATGTATTTCAAAATTTTCTTGCACCCAAATAAACTTACATTTCAATTCCATTTTTCCAGAAATTTTTTGAAATGTCCTATTCCTTGTATATCCATTGCAACATTATTCACAACAGCCAAGACATGGGAGCAACCTAAATGTCCAATGATAGATGAATGCATAAAGACAACATGGGATATTATGGATGCATGCAATGGAATGTTACTCAGTTTAAACATGGAGAAAATGCTACCATTTTCAACATCATGGATGAACCCGGAGAACATTATTATACTAAGCAAAATAAGCCAGTCATAGAAGGACAAACAGCATGATTCCATTTAGATGAAGTATAAGAGCCATGTTCATAGAGCAGAACCAAGGTTTCCAGTGATTAAGGGCAGAGGGAACGGACAGTTCTTGCTTAAGGAGTAGAAGGTTTCACTTCTACAAGATAAATAACTCTTAGAGATCTGCTGTACAGCATTGTGCCTATAGTTAACAATACTGTATGTTAACTCTTAAAACTATGTTAAAAGGGGCAAATCACAAGTGTTATTAGCATAGTAGTTAACAACAAGACAATAAAGAACCAATTACAGTTTACACCTTCAGTGTAAACTCCACTTGTCTCATCTTAGTCCCAACCTTTTCTATTCAGCAAGAAAAAGGAAGATACTATCAAAGATGAATTTCAAAATGATTATGCCGAGTAAAAGAAGGCAGACGGGGGCTGGCACTGTGGTACAGCAGGTGAAGCCAATGCTGCAGTGCTGGCAACCCATATGGGCGCCGGTTTGTGTCCTTGCTGCTCCACTTCAGATCCAGCTCTCCTCTAAGGCCTGAGAAAGCAGTGGAAGATGGCCCAAGTCCTTGGGCACTTGCACATGTGTGGGAGACCTAGAGGAAGCCCCTGGCTCCTGGCTTCAGATTGGCCCAGCTCCAGCTGTTTTGGCAATTTGGGGAGTGAACCAGTGGATGGAAGACTCCTCTCTCTCTCTCTCTCTCTCTCTGCCTCTGTTTCTCTGTAACTCTGCCTTTCAAATAAATAATAAATCTTTAAAAAAAAAAAAAGAAGGTAGACAAAATGAGTACATACGGTATGCTTCCACTTACATGTAATTCTGAAAATGTAAACAAGTCCTTCTAAAGTGACAGAAAGCTTTCCTTGGGGTGGGAGCAGTGCCTAGAGGAATTACAAAGGGGCACAGAAAGACTTTTGGCAGAGGTGAACATGGTAATTTTCTTGATGATGGCAGTGATTTTCAGTGATACATATGTCAAACAGATCAAATTGTGCTTTTTAAAATTTATCTTTTTATTTCTTTGAAGAGGAGGGAGAAGAGAGACAGACACACAGACACACAGAACGAGATAGAACCATCTGCGTTCACTCTCCAAATGCCTACAACACCAGAGGTTGGAAAGGTCAAAACTGGGAACTGGGAACTGGGAACTGGGAACTCATTCCCTCACTCCCACATGGGCAGCGGGGGTCCTCTCTCTTGAATCATCACCTGCTACCTCCCAGGGTCTGAATGCATTAACTTGAAGCTGGAATCAGGGGTGGATGCAGGACTTTAACCTGTGTACTCCAATACGGGATGCAGGCATCTTAAGCAGCATATTAACCACTAGGCCAAACACTGGCCCTGAAGACGCACATTTCTGATGTGTTCCATTTATTGTATGCCAACCATCCTTCCATAAAGCTTTTATAAAATAGCACTCTCTGGGGCACAACAATGTATTGAGATTTTGATCTACACATTTTCTCTTCCCTTTTCCAAACATGTAACCAGCCAGGCCTCTGCATCTCTTCATTCCATAAGAGGTGTACGTTTACAAGACAGAAATAAACTACTCATAGATAAATGGCTTCCAGGAAAACCTGCCCTCATTAAGGAACTAGAGGGTGGAGATGGTGGGGAGATGTCCCTAAGCTTAGAAGGGGACAGAAGAGGAAAACTGTAGAACTAAGCTACAATTAAGGGCATAAGGAATGGGGAGTTCTTACAGTAGGCTAATGGGTACCAAGCCCTTTTTCCTAGAAGTATCCTGGAGAAGTAGCAAAACACCAAAGAGAAAAGGGTTTCACACGAGCACAATGTGCAAGCTTGGCACGGAAACAGCAGCACTGCTATGTTTAAGGAACATCACGGGCTTGGAGAATGTGGATTTTCACTGGCACCATGATGAACTGAAGGCAACTGGGCCCTTCTGTCTGTTAATCCTACCAGTAAAGCTTATGGATTGTGATCCGATCCTAGACAAGGGAGAGATGGCTCTGGGCCAAGGAGGAGCTGCTACTTCCAGAAATAATAATTAAGCAATGCTTATGCCAACAGCTTTGGCAAGAAACATGGTCCTCCAATAAACAAGGGGGTACAGATAACTCTTTCATATGCTGATTTTATTTCCTTTGAGTAAATTCCCAGGAGTGGGATGGCTGGGTCATATGGTAAATCTGTTTTCAGATTTCTGAGAAATCTGAATATTGTCTTCCACAATGGCTGTACTAGTTTACATTCCCACCAACAGTGTTTTAGGGTACCTTTTCCTTCACATCCTCACCGGAATTTATTGTTTTTTGATTTCTGTATGATCGTCATTATAACTGGGGTAAAGTTAAACCTCATTGTGGTTTATTTTTGCATTTCCCTGATGGCTGGTGATCCTGGGCATTTTTTTTTCATGTGTCTGTTGGTCATTTGAATTTCATCTTTTGAAAAATGCCTAGCTAAGATATGTAATCTACCCAGATGTCCATCAACTGACGACTGAATAAATAAAATGTGGTTTATATACACTATGGAATACTACTCAGCCATAAAATAAAATCCTGTCTTTTTCAACAAAATGGATGCAACTGAAAACCATTATGCTTAGTGAAATAAACCAGTCCCAAAAAGACAGATATCATGTTTTCCCTGGTTTGTGGTAACTAACAGAGTACAAAAAATGTAATGTATGTGAATGAAATTGACATTTTGAGATCTGATCATTGTTTACAGACCTTATCTATACTCTTGAGGAACAATATTTTTTCTACTTACTACTTGTTGGATTCTTTTTTTTAAGATTTATTTATTTACTCGAAATTCAAAGTTACACAGAGAGAGAAGGAGAGGCAAAGAGAGACAGACAGAAAGAGAGAAAGAGACAGAGAGAGAGAGAAAGGTCACCCATCTGCTGGTTCACTCCCCAGTTGGCCGTAACGACTGGAGCTGCACCCATCCAAAGCTAGGAGCCAGGAGCTTCCTCCTGGTCTCCAACACGGGTGCAGGGGCCCAAGGACTCAGGCCATCTTCCACTGCTTTCCCAGGCCATAGCAGAGAGCTGGATCAGAAGTGGAGCAGCCTGGACTCGAACTGGCGCCAATATGGGATGCTGGCACTGAAGGCAGAGGCTTTACCCATTATGCCACAGTGCTGGCCCCTGGATTCTTTATTTAGTGGAGAGTTAAGCTTGTGATTATAAAATAAATTGAAAGTAAGTCCTTGTAAAAATTAAAAGAAGTGATAAGAAAGGAATGAGGAGGAATGGTGGGGGTGTGGGAAGGAGGGAGAGTAGGGTGGGAAGTATCACTATGCTTTAAAATTGGTATATTTGAAATACATGAAGTTTATGCACCTTATATAAATGAAAGCTTCAAAAAAAAAAAAAAAGCAGCATGGTCCTTTATCCAAATGGAATACTTTCATGTTCACTACCCACTACCTTCTCCAAGCTGAATTAAATCAAGAAATGAGTGTGGGATCTAGTCTCACCTTGCTTACTCTTAGGAAATGCATCATTTCTTCACCTGATGGATTAGGCTGTAATTTTAGATACATATCTAAAGTATTTGGAGGTAAAGCAACAATTTCTCAAACTCCAAATCCTCTGAGAAGTGAAGTGGAAGGGAAGTGTAAGGATGAGGAAATATTAATACAGGATGGGACCCAAGTCAACCATAGGTGAGATCCGTGCACGGCGTCCAGAAAACAGCCCTCTTCTCCGTTCTATATCTCCAGACATCTGAAGCCATGCCCTGCCACCAGGCCAGCTCTGACAGCTTCCTCCTCCAGATCAGTTCTCCAAGTTCCTGGGTGTGCTCAGAGCTTCATGAATACAGAGAAGCTTCTGGAGGCCTTTAACCTGGGCCCCATGCTGGAGTCCACTTTCCAGATGCATTGGCATCTGGGACTCAAAGCCAGCAACTAAACCCCTTGCTGCTGTGCACTGTGGGTCTGCCTCCCTCAGGGACCCCCCAGGTGGAGGTCTGGCTGTCTATCACAGGCATTCCTGGCTCCCTTGGCTATAACCCATGTCATTTTTGGTGGCTCCAAAAATGCTTTCCCATTGCTTACATCTTTTATATAACAGCCCTATAGGGCAGGCAGGGCACAGGTTATATTCTCAGAATTTATAAGAGGACACAAGCAGAAGGCCCATGGCTATTGTTAGAGAGTTGACATTTTTGTTTCCCAGTCCAGGGCTTGTCCCAATACCCCAAAGCACATCCTCTGTTTTAGCCAATCAAGTGTCCTGATGTCCACTCTTCTTCTACCAGGTTGCCAGCAAAAACACTACAACTTAGCAAGAGCTCCTCCCTGGCATCTTCTCTCTCTTCTGAAACCAAAGCTCAGTTCTGCCTCCAACCTCATTCCCAGCAGGATACAACTATCCATTTGCTTGTTACTCTCCAAATCCATGGTTTATCTTGATTCCTACTAATTAATTTTTCAATAATTTATTGAGTGCTATAGGACTATAGCAGTAAAGAAAACAAAGAGGTTTGCCACCCATTTTACACTGTGGTGTGGGAAAACAGCAAAGTGCAAATAAATAAGAAAGGTCTTCAAAAAATTCATGGAAAATGTGGATTATGGAAAAATGTTTGCATGGGTTTCAAAAATTTTTAACACCAAAATAAATTTAGCCCTTTTGAAGTCTTTTTAATGTCAGAATAATTTTAAATTCATAAAACAAAAATATTGTGAAGTAGTACAGTATTCCTACAAACTCCACACTTAGCTTTCCCTGTTATTAACATCTCATATTAGTATGATATACTTGTCACAATTAATAAGCCACACTCAGCTCCAACTCCTTCTGTCCTTTAAGCCTATTTTCTACAAACCTCTGGAAGTTGTCTTGTATACAATATGAGAGATGATGGCAATTGCAATAAAGAGAAATAAAATAATAGTAAAAGGAGGCCTTTTGGATAAGGTGACTGAGCAGAGACCAAGTGGAGGAGACAGCAAGCTGGGTGACTCTTGGAGGGGAGGTTGTTCATGCAAGAACAGCAAACGCAAATACATGCTTGAGGAAAGAGATGCTTGATAGTGAGGATGTTTCAAGTGCAGAAAGGAGGCCAGTGTATCCCAAATGGCAGCTAAAGTTATTATACTAGAACTCTCTTTTTGCAATGAAATGGCTAAAGGAAGCATTTTTGAGGAAGGATACTACCAATTCCAATAAGTGTCTCCTACCTATGATTTCTGACATTTTTAATATCGTCTCTTATGGCATTAGATACATTACTGCTTTGCAAAGCAAATTATACTTATTGGTGTGAGTATCCTATCTTCCCTACAGATGGCAAACTTTTTGGAAATAAAAGGTTCATTTTATTAATCTTTATTCTTCACTGCATACCTGGGGAGAGAATGGATACTCAAATATTTATTGAAAAAAAAAAAAAGGAGGTAAACCTTAGAGATACATACAGATCAGGAATTAGAAAAAAAGTTGAAGCCGGCGCCGTGGCTCAATAGGCTAATCCTCCACCTTGCGGCGCCGGCACACCGGGTTCTAGTCCCGGTTGGGGCGCCGGATTCTGTCCCGGTTGCCCCTCTTCCAGGCCAGCTCTCTGCTATGGCCAGGGAGTGCAGTGGAGGATGGCCCAGGTGCTTGGGCCCTGCACCCCATGGGAGACCAGGAAAAGCACCTGGCTCCTGGCTCCTGCCAGGATCAGCGCGGTGCGCCGGCTGCAGCGGCGGCCATTGGAGGGTGAACCAGCGGCAAAGGAAGACCTTTCTCTCTGTCTCTCTCTCTCACTGTCCACTCTGCCTGTCAAAAAAAAAAAAAAAAAAAAAAAAGAAAAAAAGTTGAGTCCAATATCGCCTCCCTCCAAACTTCTTCCCGTTGTTATTTGTACTTCAGCCAACTCCATTCTTCCAACGACTTAAGCCAGAAATCTGGAGGCCACACTTGACTTCTTTCATACCCCATAACTAGTCCCTCAGTTGGTAGAAAATCTTGTTGGCTGCACTAGAAAAATTCCCCCACATCCCTGGCTTCTTGCCACCTATTTTGCTATCATCCTCAGCCAGTTCACTGTCCTCTCTCACCAAGCAGAGCACAAGAATCTTCCCTTGTTCACCTTCCCCCTCGCACCATTTAAACTCTTCCATTAAACTCTTCTGTTCAAAACATCTCGGGGACTTTCCATCACACTCATAATAACATCCAGATTCCTTACATGGTCTCCAGAGCCCTGCAGAGTCTGTGCCCTGGCCTACTCTCCCCACCAGCCACACAAGCCTCCCTGCTGTGCCTCACACACACCAGCAGGCTTCCACTTCAGGGATTTGCCTTGCTGCTTAAGTATTTGCTTCCATAATGCAAGAATCTACATGAGGGCCGGCACCGCGGCTCACTACGCTAATCCTCCGCCTTGCGGCGCCGGCACACCGGGTTCTAGTCCCGGTCGGGGCGCCAGATTCTGTCCCTGTTGCTCCTCTTCCAGGCCAGCTCTCTGCTGTGGCCAGGGAGTGCAGTGGAGGATGGCCCAAGTCCTTGGGCCCTGCACCCCATGGGAGACCAGGATAAGTACCTGGCTCCTGCCATCGGATCAGCGCGGTGTGCCGGCTGCAGCGCGCCACAAAGGAAGACCTTTCTCTCTGTCTCTCTCTTTCACTGTCCACTCTGCCTGTCAAAAATAAAAATAAAAGAAATCTACATGAAATGGAGGAAAGAGAAATAGCATACTATATTTCCCATTTTTTCACATGTTAATATCACTAAATTCTATGTGCAACTTAAAAAAAAAAGAAAAGAGATTTTTTTAAGACAGTTCCCAAAAGCCGGTCCATGAACCAACAGCTTTAGAACCGCCTGGAGAGGTTCTAGGATATGAGCTTATGAGCCCATTAGGTGACTTTGGTGTACCCAAAGCTGAGCCCAGGAATCTACTTTATTGTTTTTTTTTTAACTTTTATTTAATGAATATAAATTTCCAAAGTACAGCTTTTGGATTACAGTGGCTCCCACCCCCATAACTTCCCTCCCACCCGCAACCCTCCCCTTTCCAGCTCCCTCTCCCCTTCCATTCACATCAAGATTCATTTTCAATTCTCTTTATATACAGAAGATCAGTTTAGCATACATTAAGTAAAGATTTCAACAGTTTACACCCACATAGAAACACAAAATGAACAATACTGTTTGAGTACTAGTTATAGCATTAAATCACAATGTACAGCACATTAAGGACAGAGATCCTACATCAGGAGTAAGTGCACAGTGACTCCTGTTGTTGACTTTACAAGTGTTGTTGGCACTCTTGTTTATGGCATCAGTAATCTCCCTAGGCTCCAGTCATGAGTTTCCAAGGCTATGGAAGCCTTTTGAGTTCACCGACTCCGATCATATTTAGACAAGGTCATAGTCAAAGTGGAAGTTCTCTCCTCCCTTCAGAGAAAGGTACCTCCTTCTTTGATGGCCTGTTCTTTCCACTGGGATCTCACTTGTGGAGATCTTTCATTTAGGTCATTTTTTTTTTTTTTTGACAGAGTGTCTTGGCTAGGAATCTACTTATTTGTAAAGCTCCCAGGTGACTCTGCTGTGTGGCCCTGCTCCCAGATCCCTTTCAGCCTGGATGATTCTCTGGAGCCACACCTACAGCTGTAGAAATCAACCCCCAAACTCCCACTGGATTTTTGTTCCCAGCCGCTATGCATCTCTAGACACAGAACCACAAATGCAATGAGAAATTTTGATTCTCAGGACATGCGAAGTAAACCAGAAATGAAATAAAAGAGTTGCACAGTGTGACTCATGATATTGTTGCAAAGAACGTCCCCACCAAAGGCAGCCTGGAAACAACCACCAGGACGTTTTAACAGAGCTAATCCGGCCTCAACTGCCTTTATGAGACCTTTCAGCTGGATTGTACTTCCTGCGATTGGGGATCTTTTTATTTTGGGGAAATTTCACTGTTTAACAGATGCAGAAAAAGAGAAATAAAGTACATTTGGAGAAGGGGGGGAAGAGAGAGAGAGAGAGAGAGCAAGTGAGCTCACACATAGAATCTCCTGCCATTTAGCGTCAAAGCAGTACCAATCCTTTCCTGAAGGTTCTTTTCTCTTACCGTGATGCATTTCACTTATCATTGTGTTAGAGCTGTGGTCCTCCCAGGGGAGCTCTCATGAGAATTTTCTAGAAATGCATATTCTCAGGCCATGCCCCAGATCTACTGAGTTAGAAGCTCTGAAGACAGGCGCAGCCCTCCAGGTGACATCGATATGCATTCCCAGTTGAGAACCAGAGGAACTAGGGTGGGAAGTGAAGCTTCAATTCTCCAGAAAAAGATGTTAAAGGCACATGCACTTCCTTCCTTCTCATTCCAACCAGTGTTTCCACCAACTGTGTGTAGACAGCAGAGTGACAAGAATGTGGATGAGAAAAGGAAGGGCGCTCCAGAGTTGGTATCTCTGCCTGGAGATGGATGGAAAGGAAGTGGAGTGACAGGTGGCATGCAGTTCCTGCCAGGAGGCCCAGGGTGAGAAGTCAACTTTGCCTCTGGCAGCCAGCTAGTCCCTCAGCAAGCTCTCAAAAGCCTACTTCCTGCAGATTTCTTCAGTCCAGCTAGTTCTTAAAAAAAAAGATTTAATAATTCATTTGAAGCCAGAGCTATACAGAGAGAGGAGAGGCAGAGAGAGAGAAAGAGAGGTCTTCCATCTGATGGTTCACTCCCCAATTGGCTGCAATGGCCAGAGCTGCACTGATCCGAAACCAGGAGCCAGGAGCTTCTTCCAGGTCTCCTGCATGGGTGCAGGGGCCCAAGGACTTGGGGTCATCTTCTACTGCTTTCCCAGGTCATAGCAGAGAGCTGGATTGGAAGTGGAGCAGCCAGGACTTGAACCGGCATCCATATGGGATGCCGGAACTGCAGGTGGTAGCTTTACCCACTACGCCACAGAACTAGCCCCAAGTCCAGCTGTGTCTTTCTCTACTTTTCCCACACAGAGCCCAGCCTCCATCTTCACATCTGGGTTTCCATAGTGCCTTCCAGCTCCTCCTCTCTGGTTGCTCTAATGACCTTTCTCCACACAGCAACCCAAGCGATATTCCTAAAATGTTATCCTGATAAGAACCTACCCACAGTTTCTCACTCTTGTTAAGAAAGTGACTCATGGCACCAGCCCTGTGGCTTAGTAGGTAAGGCCGCTGCCTGCAGTGCTGGAATCCCATATGGCCGCCAGTTCAAGTCCCAGCTGCTCCACTTCCAACCCAGCTCTCTTTCCCAGCTATTGCCTGGGAAAGCAGTAGAAGATGACCCAAGTGCTTGGGCCCCTGCACCTGCATAGGAGACCAGGAAGAAGCTCCTGACTCCTGGCTTCGGATAGGCACAGCTCTGGCCATTGTGGCCAACTGGGGAGTGAGCCAGTGGATGGAAGACCCCTCTCTCTCTCTCTCTCTCTCTGCTTCACCTTCCCTCTCTGTGTAACTCTGACTTTCAAATAAATAAATAAATCTTTTAAAAAAAGAAAGTGTGACGCATGTGCTCTGCCTGATTGAACTCCAGCCTATTCTCTTCCCCCATCTTGAGCCACCCCCAGACCTTTGCTCACTCTGTCCCAGCACACTGGCCTTATTTCACTCCCTTGAATGCATGAGTTCCTTCAGCCCAAGTCTCCCACATGGGTGGCAGGAACCCAACCACTGGAGCCATCACCTGTTGCCACCCAGAGTACATCTAAGCAGGAAGCTAGAATGGGGAGCAAAGCTGGGACTCAAAACTAGGCACTCCAATATGGGATACGGGTGTCCCAAGAAACAGCTTAACAGCCAGGCCAGAACACATTGTTGAGACTAATAAGCATTTCAGATTCCTTCTTTTCTCCTTCAGCACCTGCCAACACACAACACTGATTAGAAACTCAGCACATATTTGGCAAATAAATAACCAAATGAAAAGTACAGAGATGTGCACGTGGATGGAAGCTTGCAGGCAAGGATGAATGAATGGAAACCATGAGCTTCACTGTACAGTGAACACTGGAGGGCATGTGCTATGATTGGGTCAGATCTGCCCAGTGCCTCTCCCCGTGCTTGGCTATCTAAGGTCCTTAGCACACGTCTCAGAAGAAACACCCTGCTTCAGTGGGCAGTGCTAATCCTGCTGAGTGTCCCCATTTGTCAGAGTGGCATTGTCACATCTCCAGATGATTGCAAACAGCAGGAACAGGACTGCTCTTTCCAAGGCTTTGAGGCATTTGCATGAGAGGCAAAGAAGCTCTGGCACAGGCAGTAGTCAGTGGCCGCTGGATAAATACCCACCAGGCTTCATGGAGGAGGGATCCTCAGTGCTTTGTTAGGAGAGGCCCAGAGGCCTGGAGGAAGGGGGACTGGCAGGGTTCTCATTCTATGCCTTGAAGAAGATTAATGCCAGAGTAAGCCTCAGGCTACTCTGGCGTGCATTTCAAAACCCCCAGCAGATGCAGATGCCTGAATCCATGGGTACTACTGCACTTTATATGTGGTATGTTTTTTTTTCCTATGCATACATACTTAACATAAAACTAAATTTATAAGTGAGGCACAATAAGAGGTGAACAACACAAACCAATAATAAAGTACATAATTACAATAAACTGTGATAAAAGTTATGTGAATGTAGTCTCTCTTTCTCTCTCTCATTCTCAACAAATCTTCCTATACCGTCCTCACCTGTCTGTCTGTGATGAGGTGGGATGATACGATGCCTATGTGGTGAGACGAAGTGAGGCGAATGGCACAGGCATCGGTGGGAGAGAGAGGGATGCTGCAAGATTTGATCCTGCTGCTCAGGATGACTCACAATGTAAAACATATCAACTGTTTCTGTCCAGAATTTTCCATTAAATATTTCTGGACTACCTTTGATTGCAGGTAACTGAAGCCGCGAAAAACAAAACTTCAGATAGTCGTGGAAGGGACCTACTGTACAAACCACGTCTGAGCGCTGGGAGTCAGGCTAGGGGCCTAGCAGGTGGGACCAAAGAATCTAAGGATGAGAACAGGGGATACAGAGACACAGTAGGGCAGCAAAGTCACAATAGGAAAACGAGTAAAGAGTCTTGATGAATCAGTATTCCCAGGAGACCCAGGGAAGGCACACAGGAAGAGCTGATCTTGGATGGCCTTTCTCATCCCGCTGGATCTTTGGAACCAGAAGAAGTCTTGGCCCAGGGCAACCAACGTGGCACTCTGCAGCAGTACCAGTGTGGTTTTCCTACTGAATGTGCCTATTTTGGGTAAACCCCTTCCGTGGAAGGGATCCTGGCCAACAGTGCAGACAGGACTGCCAAGCCGGCCCAAGTCCCACGTCAGGTCCCCTTGCTCTCCTCCAAGCCCACTCAGTTGTTCATCAGACCCAAGCAACCTGTGTTCTTCATGAAACTCTGACGTATCAAGGAGCACTGAAAAGTGAGAATAGCAGGGGAAGCAAGAGCCACTGCAGCAAACACGTCTCTCCTGATTTTGCCTGCTGAGTTGTCTTGGTGGTTTCCTGACACTTCCGCTTCCCGCCAATCTCCTGGACAGACCAGCTAATGCGCTTTTCCAGCTTCCCAGAGTGGAAAACTACCAGCGCCGGCCCCGCAGGGAGCTCGACCCATCCTGTGCTCTGGAAGCCCTGGCAGGCAGTCCGAGGAGAGGCAGCAGCCACCGGGGCCCAGCTTCCCAAGAATTATGTTTCAAACCATGCTGCCAAGGTAGAGAGCCTGAAAGGGCTGCTTGTTCCGTGATGTTGACCCTCTCACTACCAGCTCCAGGCCATGGGCTCCCTGTCAACGAGTGTCCTCTGTGCCGCTTCCAGGAAAACACACACAGCGCATGTGAGGCCTCAGGCATGCATCCTCCCTGGGCCTCTCTGAGCACACAAGAGTGATGGTGGGGATGCTTTTAGGTTCAGCTGAGGGGCCCAAACCAGTCTATGTTCTTTTTTTTTTTTTTTAATGGTTTATTTTTGGGGATGACGCTGTGGCGCAGCATGTTAACACCTTGACCTGAAAGCACCGGCATCCCATATGGGCGACGGTTCGAGACCTGGCTGCTTTGCTTCCAATCCAGCTCTCTGCTATGGCCTGGGAAAGCAGTAGAAGATGGCCCAAGTCCTTGGGGCCCTGCACCCACGTGGGAGACCCGGAAGAAGCTCCTGGCTCCTGGCTTCAGATCAGCCCAGCTCTGGCCATTGCAGCCAATTAGGGAGTGAACCATCGGATGGAAGACCTCTCTCTCTCTTCTCTCTGCCTCTCCTCTCTGTGTAACTCGGACTTGCAAATAAATAAATAAAAAATCTTGAAAAAAGGCTTATTTTTTATTTATTTGAAAGGCAGAGTTACAGAGACAGAGAGGGAAGAGACACAGAGAGAGATCTTCTATCCACTGCTTCACTCCCCAAATGGTCATAAGGGCTGGGGCTGTGCCAGGCCAAAGTCAGAAGCCCAGAGCTTCTTTTGGGTCTCTCATGTGGGCTCGGGGCCCTAGCACTTGAGCCATCTTCCACTGACTTCCCAGGAGCGTTGGCAGGGAGCTGGATTGGAAGTGGAGCAGCCAGGACATGATTGGCAGCTTAACCCCCTATGCCATAGTGCCGCCCCCTTCCCCAGTCTACGTTCTAAAACAGTGTCTACAACTATAAACTTTAGAGCCAGGGACATAATTTAAGGAACTAGTCCCTCCAATGGCTCCATGTTAAGTCTCACAACCTCTGGGGCTGACATTTGACACGGCAATTAAGACATCGCTTGGGATACCTGCATTCCATATTGTAGTGCCCGAGTTAGAGTCTAATCCAGCTTCCTGCTATGTACACCCTGGAAGGCAGCAGGTAATGACTCAAGTATTTGAGTCCCGGCCACTCATGTGACAGACCCAGACTGAGTTCCTAGCTCCTGGCTTCAGCCTGGCCCAGGCCCTGGCCTTTGCAGACATTTGGGGAGTGAATGAACCAATGGATGGAAGCTCTCTTTCTGTCTTGCATCTCTCTCTCTCTCGCTCCCTCTCTCTCTCTCCCCCCCTTTCAAATTAATTTATATATATATATATATGTATTTATATACAGATAAGCATATCAGAACCTCTGAGACCCAGAAAGGTGAACAAACTAGCTTAAAGACACACAGATAATTCTTAGAACCAGGACAAAATTCCTGATTCTTCTCTCTTCAATCTCAGGCTACCATGGTCTATGCAGCATTTTTCTCAGCACAGGTACCAAGTGCTGGCGTGGTTGGAAGAGAAATGTAAAAATCCAAGGAAAAAGCCCCTGAAAAACCAACTTGGGTCTTTGAGAGTCTAAGAAGACAAAGATTAGAGTTCAGGCCTTGCCAGTAATGGGAACACACAGGTGGTTTTAAGAAACACTACAGAGTACATATCTCATATTTTTTTTATCCAGTCTTCTGTTGATGGCATTTAGGTTGACTCCATGTCTTAGCTATTGTGAACTGAGCTGCAATAAACACTGCAGACAGCTCTTTTATTTGCCAATTTAATTGCCCTTGCGTAAATTCTGAGGAGTGGGATGGCTGGGTTGTGTGGTAGAGCTGTATTCAGATTTCTAAGGTATCTCCAAACTGTCTTCCCTAGTGGCTTTACCAGTTTGTATTCCCACCAACAGTGGATTAGTGTGCCCTTTTCCCCACATCCTCAGGCAGGGTTCTTAATAACTACAGTTAAAAGATAATATGCGGCCGGCGCCACGGCTCAACAGGCTAATCCTCTGCCTAGCGGCGCCGGCACACAAGTTCTAGTCCTGGTCGGGGCGCCGGATTCTGTCCCGGTTGCCCCTCTTCCAGGCCAGCCCTCTGCTGTGGCCAGGGAGTGCAGTGGAGGATGGCCCAAGTGCTTGGGCCCTGCACCCCATGGGAGACCAGGAGAAGTGCCTGGCTCCTGCCATCGGATCAGCGCGGTGTGCCGGCTGCAGCGCACCGGTCACAGCAGCCATTGAGGGTGAACCAACGGCAAAGGAAGACCTTTCTCTCTGTCTCTGTCTCTCTCTCACTGTCTACTCTGCCTGTAAAAAAAAAAAAAAAAAAAAAAAAAAAAAAAAAAAGATAATATGCTTCAACTTTCCCAAGTCTGAATAAATTTCTTACTCTTGGCATTTCATGCAAGGAATCTAGATCCAATATTTTGGGTGCAGTAATCCATATTCAAGACACAAGGTTTGACAATGAAGGGTAGCTTCTATGTACATTCACTAGTGTTTTAAGAAATGATCCATCCTCATAAGAGAAATTAGATTATTTAATCCAGAAGCATACCAATAATTAAAGATACATCTTGCTATCTTTTTAAAATTCTTGTATGAGTATCATCATTGACCAAGTTCCTCTATAGGAAAGCTACTACAAAGTCTTAAATGTTGGTCTAACTTACAAAAAACAGACAAATTAAAATTATACTTTTCCCAGCCGGCACCGCAGCTCAACAGGCTAATCCTCCGCCTAGCGGTGCTGGCACACCGGGTTCCAGTCCCGGTCGGGGCACCGGATTCTGTCCCGGTTGCCCCTCTTCCAGGCCAGCTCTCTGCTGTGGCCCAGGAAGGCAGTGGAGGATGGCCCAAGTGCTTGGGCCCTGCACCCCATGGGAGACCAGGAGAAGTACCTGGCTCCTGCCATTGGATCAGCGCGGTGCGCTGGCCGCAGCGCACCAGCCGCAGCGGCCATTGGAGGGTGAACCAACAGCAAAAGGAAGACCTTTCTCTCTGTCTCTCTCTCTCTCTCTCACTGTCCACTCTGCCTGTCAAAAAAAAAAAATTATACCTTTCCCAAAGTTGGATTTAACTTATCAAAACCCTACCCCAACCAGGACTCCTTCCATATCAGGAAGAATCGTTTCTTAACTTAGCAGTGCTTGTTTTTTGTTTTTTGGTTTTTGTTTGTTTGTTTGTTTGTTTTTTGACAGGCAGAGTGGACAGTGAGAGAGAGAGAGAGACAGAGAGAAAGGTCTTCCTTCCATTGGTTCACCCCCAAAATGGCCACTACAGCCAACGCTGCGCCGATCTGAAGCCAGGAGCCAGGTGCTTCTCCTGCTGAAAGCAGGTGGGGCCAAGTTGCAAAGGTGACCAGTCAGGTTGTGTGACTGGCAAAGGTCGCTTGCATGATGCCAAGGCAGATGAGGAAATACTGTGGGTTCCAGGAAACAACTGGAACATTCTATCCTGGTTAGTGTCTAGCGGGCAAGAACGTGTTTTCTTTATGATTTCCCAATTCTGTGATTACTATCGTAGTTACTAGTTTGCAAGTAATCAAGTGTAACTTGTGGTTTCCTATACTTTCTTGTAAACACCAAAACTTATTCCTTGTTTTTCTGTGTTTCAATTTCCTTGTTACAAGACCCTGCTTTTGTAGAGCTGCACAATGTATAATGATGAATCAGTTTCGTCACTGCTGATAATAACAACTGGGAACAACCAAACATCAGGGCTCGCCATTGCCTTTGATCTTTGACAGAGAGCCGCCTGGCTTCCCCACACTGAAGTCCTTCCTCTGAGTCTGCTTCTTTCTTTATTCCATGTTGTGCCATTCCTTTCGCCCTGGATACAACAGCTAGGCATCTTACCCATATTCTTTCAATCTTTATAAGAGCCAAAAAGAGGGGCTGGCACTGTGGCATAGTGAGCTAAGGCTCCGCCTGCGGTGCTGGCATCCCAAACGGGCACCAGCTCAAGTCTCAGTTGCTCCAGTTCCTATCCAGCTCCTTGCTGATGGCCTGGGAAAGCCGTAGAAGATGGCCCAAGTGCTTGGACCCCTGCACCCATGTGGGAGACCCGGAAGAAGCTCCTGGCTCCTGGTTTCTTATCAGCTCAGCTCCAGCTGTTGTGGCCATTTAGGGAGTGAACCAGCAGACAGACAACCTCTCTCTCTGTTTGCAACTCTAAGTCTCAGATAAATAAATAAATCTTGAAAGAAAAAAAAAAGAGCCACTAAGGTTAAGGTTAAAGACTGTAAGGGTTTTTTATGTTTGCTTGTTCTGTTGTTTTGTTTTGTTTTGTTTTGTTTTTGTCAGTAAGACAAAAAGACTAAAGTTCACAGAAACTGATAGTTTGTCCAGGCTCACTCGGTTAGTAGGTGGCAGAGGTTAGAGCAAAGTTAGCTCTGGCTATAGTCTTTCCAAAAATGTTTCTTCCCATATTGGATCTCCCAGAACCTCAGTTTCCTCATTTCTAGAAACTAGGTTAAATCAATCATTCTGAACCTTTTCTGGAATGGGTTCTTTGAATATCCAGTAACAGTTAGAGGGCTTATGTGCACAATGCACTTTTTCCCCCACACATTAAGTCTGGGACACAGGTCTGGCTCCATGGTGCCGCAGGTTAAACCGCCACTTACAATGCCGATATCCCCTGTCGGTGCGCCAGTTTCTGTCCCGGCTGCTCTGCTTCCAATCCAGCTCCCTGCTAATGTGCCTGAGAAGGCAACGGGTGATGCTGCCCACATGAGAGACCTGGGTGAAGTTCCTGGTTCTTGACTTCAGCATGGCCCAGACCTGGCTCTTTTGGCTTTCTGGGGAGTGAACCTGCATCTGGAATATCTCTCTCCCTCTCTGTCTCCCTTTCTGCCCTTGTCACTCTGCCTTTCAAAATTAAAAAAAAAAAAACAACACCTGGGCCACAACTTCATGCCATTCCCAGGCCTCTGAAGCCTACACATGGCTGGTCTGTGATGCTGAGGTTCCCCGACCTTATTGTTCTCAAGCGACCACTGCACAGAGGGCAGCAGAACGCAGAAATCATGGGCATCTCGCTGGAGCTAGATCAAACCCTCACTCTCCCGCTTTGCTTCGTGTCTAACCTCAAGTGAACTACTACCATTCGTGGGCCTCAATTTCTCCTCTGTAAAACTGGAACAGTGATATCACATTATTCCCTGGATTGCTGTGAAGAGCAAATACATGGACAGCACTCCAGCTGGTACCAGAAGTACACGAGGTGTTCACTGAATATTAGCTGGTGCTTCTCTGGGAGTTTTGCATTCTCTCTCTTTCCGGATTTGGCACAACCACGATGCCTCAAGGGGTTGTGGAGTTTCTGTTGTCCCCAGAGAAAGATCCTTTAACTGGCAGGAAGGATACCAGTGGCCACCCTCAGGCTGGACTCGACAAACACACACACAAGCAAGAGAGCCAATCTGGGCAGCATCTAGGACTGTTTACTTAAGAGAAATTCAACCAGGGAGGTCCCTTCCCAGCCTTTTCATCTCCCCCCATGGCCCTGCTGAGGCCATCTCTCCCTCCCCCCAACCCTCCCCCCCACACACACACAGCATGAGTACCTCAGTCCTGGTTTCAGAAACCTGAAACAAACACCACATTCTCACTAACAGATGGGGCCGCCGAAACCCTCTCAGCACATCTCTGAGGACACAAAATTCAGAGAAACAAAAATGAGTTTCCAGTTTGGCAATGTGTTTAGGTGACTTCGCATACATCAGTCAGCCTTGGTGGAAGACCAGGGGGTGGGGATGGAGGAAGGGAACCAGAGCACACCCCGAGCTTGTTTCCTTGGGAGGCGTTGTCCTGAACACCTAGCTCCAGCTTTCCTCCTTTAACATGTATTAACTTTCCAGGTGTGAGCTCTGTTGGATCCCATTACTCTTTATTCCGCAGCCTTGGGTCTTTCTAACATCAATCACCTCTCACCTCCAGAAATGAGGGGTTGCATAAAGGAGAGTATGAATGAGGCTGAGGCTGAACAGATGCATGATTTTTAGAGAAAGGCCATGTCTCACATGGCTCCCGGGACCAGGTGGCGTGGAGGAGTGAACCTGGTCTCGATCATCAGGATAATCAGGGTATCTGCTTTTATCCTCCCACCTGGAAAAGCACAAGGCGGTAGGCCTCCTCCAATGTCCATTTGAAATAGTGGTGCCTGGTCGAACAGTTGTTCTGGCCCCCTGTGTTCTTGTACCCAGCTGCTATGGGTGTACTCTCAGCTCCCCCAACAAGTGCAGTACGCCCAGCCCAAGTTGGGAATGAAGGGAAAGTTGACTCAAGGACCTTACAAGGAGATGGTAAAGCAACCCCCCTGGGTCTCTCACTCATCACCATCCATCAGGAAGCCCCGCAGGTCCCTCTCCATCTCTCCAGCCACACATCTGCTCTTTCTTCTCTCTGAAATGCCTTGTGTTGGGCCCACTCCTAGAGCAAAGGATGCCCTGAATTCTAGTATCATGAAGCTTCTGCATGCGGGGCTTGGGCAGGGTTTTTGTTCCCAGCCTGTCGCTTGGAGGCATTTTAGTATTTAAATTTTTGAAATACTTATCAGCTATTTCCTATATGCCCAGACCCAAAGTCAAGTTGCTGAAGTTTAGGCTTCAGATCTCTGATCCTGGGAAGTGATAGAGGGTTGTAGAAAAATATTTTTTTAAACAAAGAACAGCCATCCATGCCAGTTTAGAGGACTTGCTTGCTAGCTTAAAATCTAACACATCTTCTAGTGAGGAAAGTTCTCACACCATAAAATTATAGCCAATTTTGTGATAGAAAGTGTCTCTTAAATTACCTAATCCCTCCTCATTTTCATACAGGTGAAAACACTAAGGAAATACAAAGAAACATAACTTTCGGAGTGTCACAATTAACTTATCACCAAGCCAGAATATAACTAGAATTGTTATTCAAAATAAGTAAATTAGATATTTTTTCTAAGTGGACTTCAAACTATGTATCAGAATAGTCTAATAGCCACTTCATCTATTGATTTCTAGAATTTATTTTTAGAAATTGTTGGCATGATTGTTTGATATGGATGTCACTTGCTAAATGTTCCTAAGCCATGATTTTGACATAAGAAACTTCTTTAAATCTTCCAATAACATCCCCCACTGGATGGCCAAGCATTAGGTTCAGGTTCACGGCTGCAGCTGGAAGGTAGCTAGGCACCTGCCCATGCTTCAGAACTGAGTAGACATACTTACATGCCAGCATTAGCCTCACAGAGCTGCACAGCCTTCATTGCAGTCCCTTCTAACAATGCCACCTCCAACACTACCAGTACTGGAAATTCCACGAGCACCAACCACCTGCCTCACTTTTGGCTTTCGTAGATGCTTTAGAACAGTAAACAAACAGTGCAACTGCCCTTGTGCCCTGGCCAGCAAGCTAAATCATCCTACCACTACTCCGTAACTGTCATAAGATCATACGTATGAAAACATAGGGTCTCACTCTGTCAAAAAAAAAAAAACCTAAATGAAAGATCTCCACGAGTGAGATCCCAGTGGAAAGAACGGGTCATCAAAGAAGGAGGTACCTTTCTCTGAAAGGAGGAGAGAACTTCCACTTTGACTATGACCTTGTCTAAAGAAGATCAGAGTCGGTGAACTCAAAAGGCTTCCATAGCCTTGGCAGCTCATGACAAGAGCCTAGGGTGATTACTGATGCCATAAACAAGAGTGTCAATTTGTTAAGTCAACAACAGGAGTCACTGTGCACTTACTCCTCATGTAGGATCTCTGTCCTTAATGTGCTATACATTGTGATGTAATGCTATAACTGTTACTCAAACAGTATTATTCACTTTGTGTTTCTATGTGGGAGCAAACTGTTGAAATCTTTACTTAATATATACTAAACTGATCTTCTGTATATAAAGAGAATTGAAAATGAATCTTGATGTGAATGGAATGGGAGAGGGAGCGGGAAAGAGGAGGGTTGCAGGTGGGAGGGAAGTTATGGAGGGGGGAGCCATTGTAACCCATAAGCTGTACTTTGGAAATTTATATTCATTAAATAAAAGTTTAAAAAATTAAAAAATAAAAAAAGTCTCAAATAGTAAAGAATTTCTGTAAGCATCAACAAGATTATTCAGCTTCTCTTGAGATCTGCAGGTTTTTATAGATTGAACTCCTTTCTGAAAAGATTTATTTATTTATTTGAAAGTCAGTTATGAGAGAGGGAGAAAGAAAGAGAGGGAGAGAGAGGGAGAGATCTTCCATCCATTGGTTCACTCCCCAGATGGCTGCAACAGCCAAGGATGAGCCAGGTGGAAGTCAGGAGCCAGGAGCTTCTTCCAGGTCTCCCACGTGCATGGCAGGGGCCCAGACACTTGGGCCATCTTACACTGCTTTTTCCAGGCTAATAGCAGGAAGGTGGATCAGAAGTAGAGCAGCCAGGACACAAACTGGTGCCCATACGGGATGCCGGCATTATAGTATGAGGTTTTACCCACTATGCCACAACACTGGCCCCTAGACTGAACTCTTAGAGATTCACTATCTGTATCATCAAGTAAGTTATGCTAACACTGAAGGCTCACTCATTCTGAAATCTTCAACAATGAGATTAGAATAATGAATTTGAATTTGAATTTAATACTTAGTCCTTTTACTATTTGCCGTCAGATAATTTATATTCAATAATCATTGAAATACATTTTCATAGTTTAGCAATGGACTAAATGCCAGATTGGCTTATAACCCAGGTCTCCTGGCTTAAGTTCCTTCCCTTATACCATGTGACCCATCCATGAGGAAAATCTAACAGGTGAAACCTATACTCAACTTTCTGTACCTTCCGTTACTTTCAGTGCTTTTGTTTCTTTTCAGTCTTTTTAAAACATTTTTATTATTATAAGAGGAACAAATATCATGTCTTCCATATACACAGTTGGTCTTTTGTTTGTTTGTGTTTTTTTTTTTTTTTTTTTTTTTTTTTGACAGAGAGAGAGAAAGGTCTTCCTTCCATTGGTTCACCCCCAAAATGGCCACTACAGCCGACGCTGTGCGGATCCGAAGCCAGGAGCCAGGTGCTTCCTCCTGGTCTCCCATGCGGGTGCAGGGCCCAAGCACCTGGGCCATCCTCCACTGCCTTCCCGGGACACAGCAGAGAGCTGGACTGGAAGAGGAGCAACCAGGACAGAACCGGCGCCCCAGCCGGGACTAGAACCCAGGGTACTGGCACGGCAGGCGGAGGATTAGCCTAGTGAGCCGCGGTGCCAGCCCATATACACAGTTTTAAGAACATAATGATAATTCCTACCCTACCTTTCCTCCTTCTCTTGCCCCTGCCCTCCCTCCTCCCTCCTTTCTTATCTTTTAATTTTTGCGGTGACACACTTTGAATTTACTTTATAATCCCAATCTTAACCCTCAGTAAATAAAGAATTCAACAGTAATAAGTATAAAAACCACTGTTCCTCAGGAGTATAGACAAAAGCTATAAAATGTCCATCTTAAAATGTCAATTTTGCTCATATATATTACACTGTTTGTTTGTAGTCTTTGGGTAGGTTCAGTAAGGACTCCTGAAGAGCCGCTCTTAAATCAACGTGCATTTATTATACACCTGCTCTATGTTTGGTGGTATGGTAGCCATAAGATTCCATGAGCCACATACTTTATGACTAGAGTCAACACTGGTGATAAATAAAAATTTCTCAACTCCTTAATTCTCTGACTTAACTTGCTAAACTAGGAAGAAATGACAGCGAGGAGGATTAATCTTAGAATTTTCTCCATGTGCCTATAAAGATCTCTGTAAATTAAGACCTCTGTGTCTTTTTCCTTGGCAGAAAAGAGCCAACAGAAATACCTGAAACCACAATCAGGAAAGAAAAAAATTAAAGGTGACTATTTGCTGTGTTCAAACAGTCCATTTCCTGCTCCAAGTTAGTGTGGACTCTAAACAGGCTCACTCTCTTGGTGCAGTCATTCACATGTCCTCAAGGACACCAGTCTCCAGGAGTGTGCCAGGCACCAAAACATCCTACCATTCTATGTACTGGCATGTGTGTCCTTGGACCACAGAACAAGGAGGATGTAGTAGGAGGCAAACAATCCTCAACAACTGGATGAGAGGAATACAGAGCAGGAAAAAAATAAAGAAAGAAATGGTGTCCAAGTTCCAATCTGAGATGCCCCAACTAAAGTTATTCTGGGAAAGTAACAAAGCACTGATTTATTCAATTAATAATTCCTTGATCTTAAGGAATTTCAATCATATTTCCCATTGTGAGTAAAAATAAAAGCCCAGGAAAAGTAATTTTTTTCTTTTTTTAAAAAAGTTTTATAAAAAACAATAAATTTCACATATTTAAGAGCACAGTGATTTTCCCACCCAATCCTCCCTTTCCTCCTTCCCAATTTCCACTCTCCCTCCTCCTTTCTTTTGTATTTTTCTTTTAACTTGTACAAGGACATACTTTCAATTTACTTTATAATCACAAGCTTAACCCTCCACTAAATAAAGAATTCAGCAAGTAGAAAAATTATTGTCCCTCAAGAGTATAGACAAAGGCTATAAACAATACTCAGATCTCAAAATCTCAATTTTGCTCATATACATTGCTTTTTTGGTATTCTGTATATTAGTTACCACAAATCAGGGAAAATATATAATGTTTGTCTTTTTGGGACTGGCTTATTTCACTAAGCGTAATGGTGTCCAATTGCATCCATTTTGTTAAGAAAGACAAGATTAAATTCTTTCCTTTTTTTACACCTGAGAAGGAAAGCTATCATTTTCACAAATGTACCCTTATGTTATGAAGAGAACAAAATGAAAGTACCCTCAAAAATGTATATACAGCATGAAGCAACTAAACCCTCACACACTGCTGTAGCATGGTAAATGTTTAAAAATCGCCTTGAAAACCTCCTTGACATTATACAGAACCCAGAAATTCCACTTCCAGGTCTATAACCAAGAGAATTGAGTAAATATATCTGCTAAAACTCTATGCAAGAACAACTACAGTAGCTTTATTCATAAAGGGTCCAAATTGAAAATTATCCAAATCCTCACTCATAGTAGACTCCCTAAGTAAAATATTCAAAAAAGTATTATACTACACTTAGAATAAACAGTCAACAACCACATGCAACAATAGGGTGAATATTACAAAAAAAATTGAGTGAAAGAAATCAAACATGAAGAGTATGCATCACATTATTTCATTTACAGAAAGTACAAAAACAGCAAAATCAATCTCTGTTGCTAGAAAACATGATAAAGACCAACTTCTGCAGTGGAAAGCATGATTAAATAGAGGCATAGAGCTTCAGAAGTGCTGGGTAAGTTCTGTTTCTTACCCGGGTATTGTCAGATGGACGTGTTCAGACTGAAAAAGTCATCACGTTAAACACTTCAGCTATGTATACTTTTCTATGCTTATGAAAGAATGAAAAATAAAATGATTCCAGTGCTTCACCCACCCTGAATCCAGAAGTTTCTCATGTATATTTTGTGTTCTCCCACCATGACTTACGCTAGCCAATGAGATCTTATAAAAACAGCTTAGCCAGCGCCGCGGCTCACTAGGCTAATCCTCTGCCTTGCGGCGCCGGCACCCCGGGTTCTAGTCCCGGTCGGGGCGCTGGATTCTGTCCCGGTTGCCCTTCTTCTAGGCCAGCTCTCTGCTGTGGCCACGGAGTGCAGTGGAGGATGGCCCAAGTGCTTGGGCCCTGCACCCCATGGGAGACCAGGAGAAGCACCTGGCTCCTGCCATCAGATCAGCGCGCTGCGCCGCGGCAAAGGAAGACCTTTCTCTCTATCTCTCTCACTGTCCACTCTGCCTGTCAAAAAAAAAAGCATTAAAAATGCTTACATGTTCCTGCTTCTGCTCTTGCTCCTGTGCATTTTCCATGCAAACGTACCCAGACTAGCTTGATGAAGGATGAAACAACACAGCCAAGTTGCCCCAGTCATCAGAGCCAAGGCCATCCTAGATGACCCAACAGTCTATTCACAGATAGGTTAATGAACCACAACATACCAGAGAACAGTCTGACCAAACGCAGCCTAAACCTCCAAGCTCATGAGGGAACATAAATAGCCATTTTAAGGCACGAACTATGAATAGGTTGTTAGGCGGAAGCATTGTGTAATAGACAGAATATAATTGTATATTTTAATTTGAAATTTAAAATAAATATAATGCACAATAATGAGAATGCAAACAAATTGGCTTAAAATATTCCTCTCACACATCTATTTTAAGCATGATCACACCCTGCAGGAAAAAGAGCCTACACGAGAGCCCACAGGACCAGGGTCCCAAAAGCACAATAGGACGCCCAACTAAAATCCAGACCTGAGCAAACCAGAAAGAAACTGAGAAGCCAACCTGCAGAAGATTTCTGAGAATCTAGAAATCCTCTTCTCTTTTTCCCTGAATAGGATGAAGAAAATGGCTGTTTCTTTCACTTCCCATTCTTAAAAGTCACCCTCCAGCTCCAGCCTACTCTGTATCAGAAAAGCTTTCCCATTAATTAACATGTTGTATACAAAGAGAAAATATGTTCGCTTCTGTTCTTGGTTAGGCCATTTTCATCATGGAAGGAAACAAAAATTTGCTTAGGGATCGCTCTGGCAGGGCTTTTCCCACGATGAACATGGATGGGCTTGAACGTTCCGTTGGTCTTCTAGCATATAAATGCGCAACAACCGTGTTACCTGGGTTAACCTGAGCTTGTGCAGAACTCAAGAGGGGCAGCAGCAGGAGCAGCCTCAAGGGCATTCTGGGAACCAGCCTCATCTCAGAGGACGGTGTTGGAACTGGAGCCTGCAGCCAACCAGCAATCTAAGAAATCAGGAAGAGAAGAAGAAGAAATGAGTGAGGCAGATACCACTAACAGAAATGAACATGATTTTCACAGTTACTCTCAGGTCTTCACAAGCGTTTAGGATTCACATTCCAAATCATAGACATCAGAAGTTGAACGGTACATCCAACAATCACATAATTTAAGAACTCTTGAACTCAATTAGATCTTCTACTAATGGGATTAAAATTAGCAAAATGGGCTGGCGCCGTGGCTCACTAGGCTAATCCTCTGCCTGCGGCGCCAGCACACGGGGTTCTAGTCCCGGTCAGGGCACTGGATTCTGTCCCGGTTGCTCCTCTTCCAGTCCAGCTCTCTGCTGTGGCCAGGGAGTGCAGTGGAGGATGGCCCAAGTGCTTGGGCCCTGCACCAGCGTGGGAGACCAGGAAAAGCACCTGGCTCCTGCCTTCAGATCAGCGCAGTGCGCCGGCTGTAACACACCGGCCATAGTGGCCACTTGGGGGATGAACCAACGTAAAAAGGAAGACCTTTCTCTCTGCCTCTCTCTCTCTCACTGTCTAACTCTGCCTGTCAAAAAAAAAAAAAAAAGAATAAGAAAGAAAAAAAATTAGCAAAATGTTAGTTGACGAAGTTTTACTAAAATAAATACCCAAATGGTAAATAGTGGCAAAATAAAATTTATGTTTATGATGTCAATTGATTTTTTATAATTTTGATATTGATCCTAATGTTGAACCACAAAAACATCCATTAATTTTAATATTTTGTCTTTCAATATATGTGCTTGATATTTATCCTGATTTGTTGACTCTGGAGTTATGCCTAGGATTCTGTATTTTCTTAAGTTTCCCCAGAATGATTTATGTGCTGGTGGATTAGATTTGGAGATATTATGGGTATGAGCTCATGTTTAGGTTAATAAAGATACAGGTCATCACACATGAAAATATTTATAGGTATATGTATAGATGTGGGTTAGCACATACACATGTGTCTCCTTAATTTATCAGCTCAGAGGGTCTAGAAACAAGGATATCCCAGTAGCAACAAGCAAATCTACTTCCCAGATGTTGGATTTTAATACTATTTTAAAACAAAAGGAATTATTTCCCTTAAAAACTTGGCTGATTCTAAGACTGGAACAGGAAATACACAAAATGTGCCTGGAGTATCTTTTCATGCCAGAAACTGTGAAAGTGTACAGACACCAAAATGATGGGGAGAAGTCAAACGGACACAAAAATGATGTGGGAGTAAGCTGAAAGTCTTTCCAATGGCAAAGTTAGAACAGTGGGAGCAACAGAATGAATAAAGAAGTATTGGATTGGGGACCGGCACTGTGGCACAGTAGCCTAAGCCTCCGCCTATGGTGCTGGCATCCCATACAGGTACCAGTTTATGTCCTGGCTGCTCCTCTTGTAATCCAGTTCCCTGCTATGGCCTGGGAAAGCAGTAAAAGATGGCCCACATGCTTGGGCTCCTGCACCTGCATGGGAGACCTGCTAGAAGCTCCTGGCTTTGGTTCAGCTTAACTCTAGTGGTTGTGGCCATTTTGGGTATGAACCAGTGGATGGAAGATCTCTCTCTGTCTCTCCCTCTCTCTTTCTCTGTGACTCTGCCTCTCAAATAAATAAATAAAATCTTAAAAAAAAGAAGCATTGGATTATAATCCAGTAACAAATGTCCATGAGTTCATGCTGATGTAAACAAATAATTGAATAAAAAAGTGGAAGAGAATAAACACAACACTCATGCGAAAGATTCCCAGTAACTCTGTAGTTCATTGGCTCCTTTCAACTTAAGAGTAAGCAGCACATAGTATGTTTCTTCCAGAGTATAGTGTAGAAGTGGTAAAAGAAAAAGAGGAACTTTTCAGTGGAAAAAGCTGACAAACCTCAAGCGAGGCAATCAGGATTCACATCAACACTGATAAGTCAGACTGATAGGAGGTGCCCTTGATATGATGTGATGAGAATGGCACTTTACCTCTGTGGTCCTCCTCCCAAAAAACTCATTACCTCAACCTACTCATGAGGAAAATATTGGACAAGTCCCTATTAAGGGTAATGCTACAAAATTCCTGACAAACAAATCTCAAAACTGTCAAGGTCATCAAAAACAAGAAAGTCTGCAAAGCTATCACAGCTAAGGGAGCCTAAGGCAATGAGATGACTAAATGTAATATGAGAGATCTTGGATGAGATCCTTGACTAGAAAAAGGACATTAGGGGAAAACTGAGGAAGTCATAATAAAGTAGGAACTTTAGTTAATAATAATGTATCTACATCAGCTCATTCACTTTGACAAATGTACTCTACCAACATGTTAATAACAGGGGTAACTGGGAGTGGTATATGGAATTCTACATATTCTCTTCTGATGATTCTACAAACAAAATTGTTCTAGAATTCAAAGTTTATTAAAAATAAAATTTCCTCTAGGTAAAACTGGTAATCAGCCAAGTATGAGACCTACTGTTAGAAACAGTAAGCAACAGAAGGTTAAAATTGAGAAGAAATATCTTGAAGTTGGAGTGATTGGGAAAGTTATGTGGACAAATCAGCATCCGATCAGGTTCCTGAAGGATGGGAAAGATTTTGGTGGGCAGAAATGAGGATGAAATAAGTTAGAGGATGACATGGTAAAAGTACTATTTAAGGAAACAGGAGCTTTCTGTCTTGGTTTCTAAGAAATATAATGTTGATCCACCCTAAGCAGCTTTTTAAAAAGTCATATTTAGGGCCGGCGCCGTGGCTCACTTGGCTAATCCTCTGCCTGCAGCGCTAGCACCCTGGGGTTCTAGTCCCGGTTGGGGTGCCGGATTCTGTCCCGGTTGCTCCTCTTCCAGTCCAGCTCTCTGCTGTGGCCCGGGAGGGCAGTGGAGGATGGCCCAAGTGCTTGGGCCCTGCATCCACATGGGAGACCAGGAGGAAGCACCTGACTCCTGGCTCGGATCGGTGCAGCGCTGGCCGTGGCAGCCATTTGGGGAATGAACCAACGGAAAGGAAGACCTTTCTCTCTCTCTCTCTCTCTCTCTCTCTCTGTCTAAATCTGCCTGTCAAAAAATAAAAAATAAAAAAAGTCATATTTAGATAGTTTTGCCTGATGAGGATGGAGCCAAAGCAAATCAAATACAGAAAACAAAAATGGTCCCACAGTGGGAGTCAGGAATGGGTGATACATAGTGATGAGCATGGTTTCATGGCATATTGCATGGGATGAAATACTTGTCCCCATGTACGTAGTCACTCAGTGGCAGCAGGAATGTTGTGCTTCCATCAGTGAGTCTCCAAGCAAACATGCCAAGAAAAAGACACACATAGGCAGGCCTCAGAGACTTTGGTCTTGGCCATGGTCTAGCACTAGCTCATAAGCAAGAACCAGAATGTCCGGCCACAAAGACCTAAGCTCCTCATGAACAGCCACTCAGTAAGTACGGAGACCCAGGACTGCCTTGTCTAGCCACCCTTCCCAGTCTTCTACAGAAGAGCCTGCTGTTCTTTCTCTCATGGCACCTTCCAAATGGGTTGCCAGTCTTACCATCCTCCCTTCCGTAACCTTCTGCAACAAGGAGTGTCTGCTATATCTCATTCACTTCCCTTCACCAAAACACATGTTGAATTCACCGCTATTAGATCCTCCCTAACATTGTGATACAATTACTCATTTAATCATTAGCTTCAAAATGACTCATTCTCATATTGCCAGACTTATACTTTATATCTTGTGCTAAGTCAGTGTTCAAAAATGGTTTTCATTGAAATAAGCAAAACTTACTAGATGTTCAAAAAATGGTGACTAATTTCCTTCTCGAAGCTATTGTTTGGTTTCAAGCTGTGAATCTGCAAAACCAGTTGTTGTCTATCCTGTTTAAAAATTAGGATAACCAACAGCTAAAAACACAGCTGGACTTTAACACACATAGAAGTGCTGTGCCTATACCACACATATCTAACTTGTGCCATGTGGGTGATCCTGTACTTGGCAGGGTGTCTGCCTGCCCTGCCCAAGCAGGAGGTTAGTCTGATTACTGGCAGGTGGCAGGAGCCCCAGGCATATTTCCCTCAACCCCCGCCTTCTTCCAATCAGGTAAACTGCTTCCAGGTATGGCCCAGGTCTACCTGGAAAGCTACATGACCTTCAAGCTGATTGGAGAAGCATAGTGGACCCAATATCGGCTCTATGCTATAGATTTAGTGTTGCCCTGAATTAGTTTCATCCCTTCTGCCTGCCCTTTAAAAGGTGTGCTTGCTTGTCAATGAAGTGGACATGTTCACTGAAACTTGTCTCTGGTGCTTCTTGTTGAAGAAAACCATCGCCCCACCGTGCCAACAGTGCGTGGGCCTCGAGGGATGAGCCTGCAGTGCCAGGGACGAGCTTATGTAACATTCATAACTAACCCAGTGAGTTTGTTTTCACCAAGAAAGTAGCTGAAGAGGAACAGATTAAAACAGATTAGGTTACACAGTTGAAAGATAACAAAACTCAGATGGGAACCTAGTGTTTGTATTACTTAAAAAATCTATGTGGGTTTTCCTTTGATAATTGTTTATAGCCCTTGCCTATATTCCCCTAAACTATGCATGGTCTTTTAACTTGTTGAGGTCTTTAGTTAGTGGAGCATCAACCTTTTGACTATAATGTAAATTGAAAATATGTTATCTCAAAAATTAACAAGGAAAGAGAAGAAGAAAGAAAGAAATAGGAAAAGGGGAAGGAAGAATGGAAGAAAGGGGGAGGGAGGGAGGAAAGTATCATTATATTCTTAGACTTGTATATACTAAACACATAGAATCTGTTCTCTTTGCATTAATATCACGTTAACATGTGAATTCATTAGAACTGTGTTGTAGTAATTGTCCTGCATTTGTGGTGACCTTATTAATGTATTAGTAAATTCCTAAGGATAAATAAATAATTTTTTTAAATCCATGTGGAATTTTTGTGGCAGTCACTATTAATTTTTAAGATTTATTTATTTATTTGAAAGGCAGAGTTACAGAGAGGCAGAGGCAAAGAGAGAGAGAGAGAGGTCTTCCACCCTCTGGTTTACTCCCCAAATAGCTGCAATGGCTGGAGCTGAGCCAGCAAAAAGCCAGGAGCCAGGAGCTTCCTTGCATCTCCTGCATGGGTGCAGGGGCCCAAGGACTTGGGTCATCTTCCATTGCTTTCCCAGGCACATCAGCAGGGAGCTGGATTGGAAGAGAACCGGTGCTCATATGGGATGCCAGCACTGCAGGCAGCAGCTTTACCTGCTATGCCACAGCACCAGCCCCCATTATTAATTTTTGTTTGCGATTACACAATACTAGCCTTTGATTTGGCTTCTGCCTACCTTACAAGGCTACTCTCCTGGCCAAACGTCCCTCTTCTTTCCTTTCTTTCCTCCATTTTCATCAGCCTAAGGACCTCTGTCAAGAAATTTCTTACCTCTCTTTGTCTAGTTCAACTGTCCATTCAATGACCTCTTCCCCTGTGAAATATTATCTGATCCCCTCTTGACTGTCACATGCAGTAAAATTCTTATAATTTTTCTGTCTAGAAATGATCATAGTTCATAATGCCTCTCCCATTAGTGCCATATTTGTTTCACTTACTATTGTATTCTCAACACCTGTGAGCACACCCAATAACTATTTGCAGAACTACATTTTCAGTGATTATATTTCAACATTCCAAATTCCATCTGCTAAAAGGAAGTATCCTGAAGTTGGTAACAAGCAGACATCACCCTTTTCTTTCTCTGGAAATGAGTCTTTCTAAGGGTTTAATATTTAAAGAAACAGGACATGAGAACAGAACCCAAAAGTACACGAGGAAGCCCATCAAAGAACTGGGAAGGCTCTTCTCTTCCCACTTGTTTGGTTAATAGTACAAATTCCTTTGACAAACAACTTATTTGAGACTTAGAAAATAAAACTGGAAATGTAAATACTCCAGTCAAGTCATTGACCTTCATTCATTCAGCAACTATGTTGGAAATACCTATTACAGGTGATTACAGGTGCTATTACAGGTGATAACTACATCAGCTAAAAAGGCAGAGAGGGTTCCTGTCATCATGGAGCTTATAATGTACAAGAAAATAAATAAGGCCTTTAAGAGAAACACGCATGGTGAGAAAAGTCAAAGAGAGGAATGTGAAAGAGAATGAATAAGAGCTATTCTAGGTAAGGCAGCTAGCAAAGACTTTCTGAGTATGCACAAGGCACAGAAATAGATGAACAGAATAATGAAGAGAATGGGGCAACTCAGAAAAGACTCACAGTAAATGGGAATTTCCTACAGGATAAAAAGAGGCATTTAAAATCAGTGGAGAAGTTTCAGATAGTTCAATAGTTTTTTCAAAAATAAAGATATATTTATACTGCATCCAAAAATAAGTATCCTATAGAGTAGAAAGGCTGAACCTCTGCCTGCAGCACCGGCATCCCATTTGGGTGCTGGTTTGTGCCCTGGCTGCTCCACTTCCTATCCAGCTCTCTGCTGTGGCCTGAGAAAGCAGTGGAAGGTGGCCCAAGTCCTTGGGCCCCGGCAGACCGTGTAGGAGAACTGGAAGAAGCTCCTGGCTCCTGGCTTCAGATGAGCCCAGCTCCGGACACTGTGGTAATTTGGGGAGTGAACCAGAGGGTGGAAGACCCTTCTCTCTGTTTCTCCCTCTCTCTGGCTTTAACCCTACCTCTCAAATAAATAAATAAAATCTATTTTAAAAGGTATCTGTCGCTCCCCCTCTTCGTGGAGGAACGACACTAAGCCCTGCCTAGGCTTCATATCCGAGTCACGGCACCATTATGTCGCTCCCCCCTCTTCATGGAGGAACGACACAGGACCCTGCGCTGTTCTTTCGTCTGCTCGGCCCTCCCCGGGTTTGCTGCTGGTTCTTCCCGGGTTGGCTACCGTCCCTTCCACCTCCGTGGAAGGGCGGCTCCCCCTGCCACATTCCCCACTTCCGCAGGGGAGCGGCACACCGCCGGCTGGCTCTCTCGGGGGCTGCACAGGTGTTCCCCTTAGATGTTCCCCTTAGATGTTCCTGGTGCATGCCGTCTCTCTCCTCCTTTATAGTCCTCCTCTGCCAATCCCAACTCGGCTGCCCACACGCCGAGTACGCTGCTCTCCTCCGATCAGGAGCAAGTCCTACAGTTTATTGGTTGAACTGGAGGCAGCTGTGTAGAAGCTGTTTTCTTCTCTCCCAGCGCCATATTGTGGGAGAGCAGGTGCATAGAATAAGTCTTAATTCCAGTAACAGTCTAGTCCGAGCTGCTCCCCACAGGTATCTCAAAGTATAATGATAGAAGTGTTTTAAGAAAATGCAGGATAACTCATTATGAGTGAAAGATAAGTAAGGCATGCATAAAAAATGTGTGGAGAGCAAAATCTGTAAATAAAAAAGATAATGAATCTTTTTATCAAAACCCAAAACTTGAGACAAAAGACATCATAAACTTAGCAGCTAAGCAATAGACTAAGATAAATATTTGAAACTGTACAACAAAATAACTTCTGGTATAGATAATCTCTATAAATAACTTTTTTAGAAGCTATTAGAAAAATGGGCCAAGTAGATAAAAAAATATCATTGGAGGAGACAATGTAATGCCAGTAGACATTTAAAGGCATCCAACCTTACTAGTAATCTGAAACACAAACACTGAAGTGTTAGCTGAATCCCAACTTTACTCAGTACATTGGCAAAAGCTTTAAGTATGATTATATGAAATTTGGCAATAATATGAGGAAATTCATATTACCATGCTCTGACATTGGGTGTATACACAGAGGAGAATTTACATTAAAAGTGCATATGCCCTATGATCCATATATTCTACTAATTATTTACCTGAGAGAAATACTAATATATGTGGCTAGTGAGGCATGAACAAAGAAGTTGCTTGCAATATATTTTTTAAATAACAAATATTTTTATGGGATTGGCATTTAACACCCCTTGGGAAACCTATATCCCACACCGGAGTATCTGGATCTGAGTCTTTGCTTTGCTCTCAATTCCAGATTCCTACTAATGTGCACTCTGGCAATCAGCAAATCATGGTTCAAGTAGTTCTGTCCCTTAAACACACTGTATATTGTTAAGGATAGGCACACACACACACACACTTACATACACAAAAATATCTGAGAGGTGGTAAACAATACTGATGGCCATGTTTAATCCAGAGAGAGTTGGGAGATGGATTGCAGGTTTTGGCAGAGGAAATTGCCAAGGATGATCAAAAGGAGGTTTTAACCTTATTTGTAATGTTATGTTTTTAACAACAAAATGTGTTCCTTGTTAACGTCATATTAGCTTTTCTGACAAAAAGAAAAGATTTTTCCTGGAGGCAGACTATCATAATCCCAAGGGTGCTTTCCAACCAACCATGCATGGCCGAGGGTAGGAGATGTGGATAGGACATGTTCTATTAGACTTTAAGAATCACTGTGGCATTGAGAGACACTCCTCACTAGTATATCTTGCATGTGAATAGTGTGGAAGCAGGAAACAGTGAATTATTGCTTATATCACTCTTTTGTAGGACTTTGCACCACGCTGGTTACTTACAAATGAATTGAATTATTGAGCCTCACAGACTCCTCTGAAGTCCAATTACCATCTCTTTTTTATCAAATAGGAACGTAAAGCCCTAAGTCACTTCGCCTGGTCAAAGTTGTCGGGAGATCAGTAAGTAAAAATGAAAGGCCAGGCAGATGAGAGTGTGGCAGCCACCACTAGAAATGACCAGCTCCCCCGCAATGAGGAAAAAAAGCAAAACCTGGGAGGGCAAACTTCAAACAAATTATCCCTGTAGTTAGATGAGTTTCAGACAGTCTCTCTGAAGCACATGTGGTTCACACGCGTATGGTCTGGGAGCAACATCCAGCCCTCGGTTCCTGTTGGAAGGGCAGCCCTCGAGCGGTGCAAATCACAAACCCAACTGCAGTGTCTGTTGTTTTCCTACACAAAGAATGCACTTGACAGATGACAGGTGATAGATGAGATGGACAGGTGTATACATACCTAGGCCACATCGTGAGAAAGAGAAATGCCTTTATACATGTAACTATAACAACTGTATTTATTTGGGAAAGTTGTCCCGTCTTTCTCACTCTTGTGATAACAACAGAAAGCAGAGCAGGCAGCCCCCAAACAGAAAGTTCAAGTACTTCTGTTCTTCCCAAGCCTCTTAGGAGTGACTGTAACTCACATGGTACAGCTGTCTGTTTTCCAAGTCTGAACTAACGAACATTATCTTTTGCTCTGAGAGGCATATCTCACTTTAAGAAATCTCTGAACTTAACGAAGTCATAAATCATGAAATGTTTATCCACATTACAGAATAGTTCTTTGCAAAAGGATTCAATGCTGGACAACTTTGAATAACAAATCCCACACAGTACACTTAAAATAACATTCAGTATATGAGAATATTCTATCTGCTTACCAAACTCATAAATTATTGAGTGAGCAGCCACATTACAAAATAACTCTTCACTTTACTAAAAGATCCTACGCTTGGAACCTTGGAATAGCAAATCTTTTCAGTATATTCAAAATATGATTCAATATAGCAAAATCCAACTTTATACCCAATGTTTCAGGAACACAGCCCATGCACAAAATAGGGCATGTTTGATCTGGCAGGTGGTCATTCTTCCCACACAGTCCATCCTCCCAGGTCTCAGTGCTAGGGACAACCTGACCTTAACTTTGATGTAGAAGAAAATTCACAAATTTTCTTCATGGATCTTGACAATCAGCCTGCAACAGGTGCCAGAGAGGAGGAAGTGCTGGCCCTCCTAAAAAACCAGCTATGGCCAGTAGCCCGAGGCCTTCACCCAAACATAGATGAGTCTTTCCTGTAGGAAAGGCTAGAGCTTGAGGGGAAATGAGATAAAGGAACTTGGCCGGCACAGCGGCTCACTAGGCTAATCCTCCGCCTGTGGCGCTGGCACACCGGGTTCTAGTCCCTGTTGGGGCACCGGATTCTGTCCCGGTTGCTCCTCTTCCAGTCCAGCTCTCTGCTGTGGCCCGGAAAGGCAGTGGAGGATGGCCCAAGTGCTTGGGCCCTGCACCCGCATGGAAAACCAGGAGGAAGCACTTGGCTCTTGGCTTTGGATCGGCGCAGCACACCAGCCGTAGTGACCACTGGGGGATGAACCAACGGAAGGAAGACCTTTCTCTCTGTCTCTCTCTCTCTCTCACTGTCTAACTCTGCCTGTCAAAAAAAAAAAAAAAAAAAAAAAAAAGGAACTTGTGTCCAGTTGGAGCAGGTACACCATGTGTGAGTGCATGATGGTGTGTGGTACTAACACTTGTGGGTGTTGAAGATCAGGATTTGGTGAGGAAAAGCAAACACACGTGTTTTAGAACCATATAGTTCATTAGGGCCATTCACAGCACTCAAAACTTGTTTTCCTCTCTCCTGAGTCATTTTCATTTCACATTCAACAATCTTTGGAGTATTTCATACTCAGCAGACAAATATGCAGAAATGATCTTGATTTTGGCAGTAGATTGTTACCCACCCACCCCCACACAAAACAGAGCTGTCCCAAACATACACATGTTTTATTTTGATTTCTGAGGATTTGTTGAAGTCTCCCTCATTCCCAACTTTCCTCTGAACGTCCTATCCTTGCATTTCACAAAATGCAGCCAGACGGTGTTGAGCCAAAGGCCCAGAATGGCCCACGCCATTAAGTGCTGGAGCACGTAGACTGCAGCCCAGATGGCGTGGAGTGACCCACACAGATTAGGGTGTGATACAGTCACAAGCTCTGCCTCTGCCTTTGTTAGAAGAGCATTTTGCTGCCCTCAACCTCAGTCTTTTCATCTGTAAAATGGAGGCAACTAGAATTTGGAAAAGAGATGAAGCAAAGAAAGAGCTGATAGCTGTCCCATCCTCCCCCTCTCCTAGGAAGGGGATGGGATGCTGAGGAAAGTCAATGTCACAGAAGTCATCCCCCTCACAAAGGCAAAATGGAGTCCCAGGACATTGCCTGTGTAACATCATTCACTGATTTTCCTTTCTATATTATACACACTAGGAACGTCACATCTGATGTCTTCATGTCATTGCTGGGAAGAAGACAGAGAGTAAAGACAAAGAGAAGGCAGAGCCATTTCCCAACACAGGGTGTGCCAGGAGCATCCCATGGCCTGCTAAAACCCTGGGCAGGGCATCCCACCTTGTTGAGCTCAAGCAATCCCTGGATCTTCATTTGGACCTTTCACCCCCACCTCTGACTTCCCAATAGCTGCAGAGTATTCTGCACATGGACAGCTTTCCTACTTGCCTCTCTCATTTGCCTCCTTGTACCCCAGGCTCTTCCATCCCCTGCAGCCTGTGCTGATGAGCAGAGGGCTCCTTCCACATTGTGGGCCCCAGGAGGTCAGCAAGAAGGGCTGTAGTCATAGGGTGTGGGAGGTGACCAAAGGAACATGCTAGTCTTTGACATCATCAAGCCACAGGAGTGAAAGCTTGAGGGGCTGGTCAGAGGTAGGCCCAGGCCTCTGGTCATCTAGTCTACCCTCACTCTCTTTTCACACTGCTGCCCGTGGCCCAAACATTCAGAACCACGTGCATTGCTTTAGGAGCTGCCTATCTCAGCTAACTGGTTTTCTTTAAGCCAGACTAAAGCTACCTGGAAAATCTGAATGGTGGTTTCCAAAGGTGTCCCCAAGTTTTGTACACTCTCCCAGAGAGAACTAGCATCTCATTCCCTCCACTGTAGGCTTCCCAGACTCCATCTGTAGCAAAATGAATGCAGTGAAAATGACAGCTATGAAACTTCAGAGGCTAAGGTCCTAGATGGCAGTGCACACTTTTGCCTGACTCGCTCTCTTTTGGATAGTTGCCCTGGAAACACAGCCACCATACTTGAAGGAGCCCAGGCCACCACACAGAGAAGTCCTGTGTATGTGTTCTTGCCTGTAGTCCAAGCTGAGGTCCCTGCAGATAGCAAACTCAACTTTCAGGCTTGTGAGTAAGGACACCTCCAAGGTGATTCCAGCCCCAGTCCTCTCATCCTGTAACTGCATGGGAGTCCCTCAACAGCTAAGCCAAGCCAAGTGACCTTGGAAGCATGAAAGATTGTAATTATAGGGACTGTTGTTGTTTCAAGTCACTAAGTCTTGAGATGATTGATTGTATGGCAAATATATATATAGCTGGAACATGTTTTTTGAATATAATACCTATGAATTGGCTTTTGAACATTGCCTGGCTTTTACTCAAATCTGTCCACTGCTTCAGAACCAAGAATGAGAATTTAGGCCAACTGGTAAATGGGACAATGGGAAACAATGGCAAGCAAGGGATACCTCTCTTTCCTTAACCTCAGAAGTGAGTCTGAAGACAAACTCACCTGCAAGGTATAAGTAAGCATAAGATGCCCTGCATTTGGGGGCTCAGGGGTACACTGAAGCTGTGCTTCCTACCTCCCCAGCTGTTCCTTCTGACTCACATTGTCTAAAGCCACACTTGCTGGGCCTAAGTCCTATCTCCACCTCATACCCACTGTGGGCACTGGAGCACACATCTGAACTTAGCCACCTACCCTTTAGAAAGGTTGTGAAGATACACGCACACAAATGCCTGGCTCATAAATGTTACTGCTTATTTGTATTTCTATGTACTTTTACTGTGTAGGCATTGTCTCCTCAGTAAGTTTGCCAGTTGCAGGCCAAAAAAAAAAAAAAAAAATGCCTTTCACTGCCATATGTTAATTGTGATATCACGCAATACCTGCTCAAAGATAACCTGTAGGTTGTCTGAGGGATTATTTCAATGGTAAGAAACTAAGCAAGAACAACAATGCAGACTCCTTGCCTTGGACCAGCAAACTAAGCTTTGCTGGGTGCATCCTATGAGTGGTGCTGCCTCTGGGGAAAATGGTCTGGACTTTGGCAGTCATGAAAGGCTCCTGTGCTTAACTGTGAACCAACCCAGCAAAAGTCAACCCAGGACAGAAGAGAACTGGGCGGTGGCCACACTTGTGGGGACAGCAATGTGATCTCGCTGCCTGATCCAGGGCTGTTCTCTGGGCGTATGAGAGTGCACACACCCCTACCATCTTCCAATCCAGCCGCCCAAAGCCACAGGGGCCAAGAGCTTGTTTGGGCTGTGCCTTCTCCATCGGAACCGCCCTGCTCTCGGGGCCGGGCTGCTTTTTTTTTTTTTTTTTTTTGACAGGCAGAGCGGACAGTGAGAGAGAGAGAGACAGAGAAAAAGGTCTTCCTTTGCCATTGGTTCACCCTTCAATGGCCACCGCGGCCAGCGCGCTGCAGCCGGCACAACACGCTGATCCAAAGGCAGGAGCCAGGTGCTTCTCCTGGTCTCCCATGGGGTGCAGGGCCCAAGCACTTGGGCCATCCTCCACTGCACTCCCTGGCCACAGAAGAGAGCTGGCCTGGAAGAGGGGCAACCGGGACAGAATCCGGCGCCCCGACCGAGACTAGAACCCGGTGTGCCGGCGCCACAAGGCGGAGGATTAGCCTAGTGAGCCACGGCGCCGGCCCAGGCTGCTTCTTAAGGATACATGAATCCTCGGGCTGCAACACGGACTCGAAGCATCCCCAAGATGATGAAATAAAATCTCACCCTGCCATGGGAAACACTCTTGAACCCAGAAAAGAGTATATATGTGAAGCCAAGGAACCCTGCTTCCTGACCCTCCTGGAACCCAAATCCCCAGGCACCAGCCAGGGTCTGTCTTTTGTCAGAGCATTAATCTAAGTGTCCTTCCTGTAAGGTGGTCAGGACCCAGGTATCAGGGCAAGCCCAGGTGCTTCTGCCACCAAGAGATAACAGAGCTCCCACCTTCTCTGAGACTATTAGCTGAAGGAGACAACCCTTCAGCCCTTAATTCTTCACAACCGTATTCTGTAGCCATCACTTCGGAAAAGTCAGAGGTCAGGCACTTCCAAAACAACCAAATGCCACAGTCTCTGAGGTCAGCAACACTTTCCTGTAGATCTAGAAAGTGTTTTAAAGTAGAACATAGTGCCACTGCTAAAATTAAATGAGATGTTGTATATAAAGGATCTGTGCCGTAGTTCCTGTTAGATGGTATTTATTTGCATCTGATTACGAGTAATCCTATCGGAGATGCTTGAGACCGGAAGTGTCTGGGATTTGGGGATTTTTCCTAGTTGGGGATATTTATATGTGTACAATGAGACATCTTGGAGATGGGACCCAAGTCTAAGCTTGAGATTCATTCATGTTATACATATACCTTGTATACATAACCCCAGCATGATTTTATACAATATTTTAATAATTTTATACACAAAACAGTTTTGTGATGTGGAATTTTCCATTTGTGGCATTATGCTGGCCCTTCAAAAATGTTGTATTTGGAGAATTTTGGATTTGGGATTTTAGGATTAGGGAGACTCAACCTGTGTTAATAGTGGTATTATTAATGGAATGGTGCATAGGAAAGAAATAAAGATCATAAATCAAGGTGGTAATTATATATTGGGCCTCTGTTGTGAGCCCAGAACAGGTTGAGTCACCTGGGAGCAATACAACGAAAATAGTGTGTTTGTCCTTGTCAGGAGGAGATTTACGTGCCTGGCATATGTAAACACATAGAATAACAAAGACGACAGTGGTGGAGCACGTTGAGGCCAGGCCATGGCTGCAAAGATGACACACAGAGCCAGAGCCATCTACATGGGCTGGGATCAATAGAGGACTTTAAGAACCATCATGAAGTGAAACTATAAAAAGAACAAATTGTGGAAGTTGCAAAGTTTCAACATCCTGGCCAATAAAAGAGGTAAAAGGCTCAAGGAGGTGAGAGGGAGGGAGGGAGAGAAAGAAAGAGAGGGAGAAGAGGAGAGGAAGAGGAGGAGAGGGAGAGGGGAAGAGGGAGAAGAGGAGAGGTAGAGGGAGAGGAGGAGAGGGAGAGAGAGAGGAGGAGAGGAAGAGGGAGAGGAGGAGAGGGGGAGAGGGAGAGGAGAAGAGGGAGAGGAGAGGGAGAGGGGGAGAGGGAGAGGAGAAGAGGTAGAGGAGAGGGAGAGGAGGAGAGGGAGAGGGGAGAGTGTTGAATTCTGAACTAACCAGCTGGGGCCGGCGCCGTGGCTCACTTGGTTAATCCTCCGCCTGTGGCGCCGGCATCCCATATGGGTGCTGGGTTCTAGTCCCAGTTGCTCCTCTTCCAGTCGAGCTCTCTGTTGTGGCCCGAGAAGGCAGTGGAGGATGGCCCAAGTGCTTGGGCCCCTGCACCCGCATGGAGACCAGGAGGAAGCACCTGGCTCCCGGCTTCGGATCAGCGCAGCACGCTGGCTGTACAGGCCATTTGGGGGGTGAACCAACAGAAGGAAGACCTTTCTCTCTGTTTCTCTCTCACTGTCTAACTCTGCCTGTCTAAATAAATAAATAAATAAATAAAAGAACTAACCAGCTTATTCTCCATTCCTCTTAGCTATGACACCTGTAGACCTTCTCAAGGAACCAGGAAGCCTTCTAAGGCTCAAAAGTCTTAGCAAAATCAAGCAGTATAAGAACACAGAGCAGAGATTCCAAATTCAATATGCCCAGGGCAAAGTCAAAGAGGATGTGTCATGCGCCTATTGTCCTGAGGACACGCGGACACTAACACTGAAGACTCACTAGCCCTGCTGCCTTGGAAGAATATGACCAAGGAGTCCTGCCTGAATCCCAGAGTCCGGACAGCCTCACCGAGCAGCCGAGTTAGGATCAGGTGTTGGGGATTCCTTTCCTGATCCCTACTCCTTCCTGCAAACAAGTTCCTCCCTTCACACCTGTAAACTTCTGCAGGCCTGGCCAAACCAGGAACATCATTGACCAAGGGAAATTCAGCCTCTAACTCTTTCCATTTCGTGCTCCCTTCCAGTTGCTGGCAGACATTCCCTTTGCTGTTACTTCAACTGGCAGCCTCTGAACCAAGCAAGGCTGAAAATACAACTTTGTGTAAGGTGACTGAGCATCTGCAGCCTCCATCTCCAATCAGAAAGCTTCCTCTGAGTCAACAGTGCCTGGCGCTTACCCTTCATATGTAAAGAGCCCCCCTCTCTCCAGCCTGCCAGGCCCATTCCTCTCCACTTCCTAGCTTAGTGCACAGATGCCACATTGCCAAGAGCTAAGCATGAGACCAAGGGCCTGCCCGTGCTGGCCCCACAGGCCTCTCTGACTCAGTCTCTGAGTGCTATTGTTCTGGCTGAATCTCCTCTCAGCTGCACCTCTCCTGCAGAAAGACTCACACTGACCAGCTCCCTTGGACAAGAGCTCACAGCTTTGCAATCACCCGTTTTCAGCAGGTTAATCTATGTTTCCTTCTAACTCTTGTTCTGAGCTCTTTTCTGTGGCATCCCATTCTATTTTGGGGCTCAGACTATTGCTTTGGGGCTTTAAATGTGTGTCAATGCTAGCATTTGTTTGTGGTTATGTCTGTATCCGGGTCCTCCTCCCAGATGAGGCTGTGAGCTCCTGGAGGTAGGGACCTGGTCATGGTCTGCAGTAGGCAGGGCACACTGTGACTGGATGGCCTCAGGGGTTGGCAGTGCCAGGAATGGCTGCTGGCCCATTATTCTTACTGCCGAGATTGGAGAAGATGGGGTTGGCAGATTTTTTTCTGTTAGGCCCCTACTTCCTCCAAAGTGTTTCTTCCAGGTCATCATACTCTGTCTCCTCTCTTGCCTGACCTGTTGCATCTACGCCCTGTGACTCAGCAGGTAACCACACAGTGACTCACGTGGCTTGCTGATGGTGCTGGTGTATGTGTGTAAAAACCTTGGCTCCTCAATAAGACTATAAGCATATGGTGGGCACAGATGTTTGGCATCTCTCAGGGCTTATGAGATTAATGACAACTAGCTATGGAGCACTAATTGTATAGTGGGGACAGCTAGATCTTCCATGACTTTTCCTCATTTGGTTCAGAGCCTCAGAAGGATCTTGAACAAGAGAGGAGAGCAGAAGTGGCAGTTCACCAGCAGACAGGAGATCTGCCTCTGGGCCTGAGTGCCAGTCCCAGCTCTGCCTAAACAGCCATTGCAGCCCCTGAATGGGCTCAGCTCTCTCTCCCTCTAAACAAGGCCCTGGGACCTCCAGCAGCCATAGTTCCCAGTGCTGGCCCTGGCTGATCATGGCAGGACAGAGCTCCCGCCTCCAGGCCAGGCATATACTGGATTACAGTAACGAGAGCCTTGGCTGCTTTCAACATCACAAAACAAAACCAGGGGCAGCCTGGGTTCATCGTTGTTCCACATCCAGACCACAGAGGAGAAGCACAGCCAGACCCAGGCGAGAGCAGAGATGGCGAGAGAAGGCCACACAGTCCCTTTCAGGAACCCACTGGAAATGAAAATGACCAATGGCAGGGGCTCCTAAGAGTCAGTCAGCAGGCGAGCCCACAGGGTCACCCTGGGACAGAGAAGCCCTGGCTGGCGTCAGAATGGACATCTGGGTCCTGGATCCACCAGAGAGGAGCTGGTGCCAAGCCTGAGGCTGCAGGAACCGCGGCCTCTCACCTCTGGGAGGACCAGGAGAGTCCAGCCAAAGGTCTGCACAGACACAAGACAGAAGTCTCCCTCTGGGTCCTGGGAGGCGTCGGCAAAGCAGAATAACAAGTATTCATCAGAAGAGGAGGAGCAGGCGAGCACGTGGGAGGCACTGGTGCCGGCTACTTACTCTCTCGGTGCTTCCCCAAAAGCCAAAAGGCAAATCCTACATTGAGAACTCCCTGAAGCAAGAACTATGCCGTCCAGCTCACCACAAAGAACTCTTCGTCAGCTCAGTGCTGTAAAATGGTCCGTGACGGTTCACAGACTTAGCAGAGAGTGCTGTAGACCAAACGTTCACGTTCCCATAAAATCCGTACGTTGAAACCCTAACCTGTGTTGTGATGGTGTTAGGAAGGGGGCCTCTGAGAAGTCACAGACCATGAGAGTGGAGCCCTCCTTCAGTCCCCTTATGAAAGAGACTCCAGAGAGACAGATCCCTTGCCCCTTCCACTGGGTCAGAACATGGAGGGAAGACACCATCTACAAAACAGCAAGAGGCACCAGGCACCAAATCTGCTGGCACCCTGGTCTTACACTTTCCAATCTCTGGAACTATAAGAAACAAATTTTTGTTGTTCATACACCACACAGTTTATGGTATTTTGTTAAAGTAACCCAAATGGACTAAGACTGTGTTATTTGATGTTGGTCTGTGTCAATCCAGGGTCAAGGGCATGGACGTTAAGCAACCCCCAACACAAGCAATGGCTAAGGCTCACACATATATGCCCATGCTGCAAACATGGCTGTTTCTCTCCTTGTCACTCTCTGGCTTTTTGATCCTACTGCTCTAGAGTATCCTCTGTGATGAGGAAATACAACAGGCATTTATCTAGGATGGGTAGGGTTAGGAGCAGCAAGATGCTCTTTCAACACCATGCCTGCCCCATGCCCTGAGTGGCACCTCCTCCAGAATAGGAAATTAATTGATGATTCATTTTTTTTTTTGACAGGCAGAGTGGACAGTGAGAGAGAGAGAGACAGAGAGAAAGGTCTTCCTTTGCCGTTGGTTCACCCTCCAATGGCTGCCATGGCCGGCGCACCGCGCTGATCCGATGGCAGGAGCCAGGTGCTTCTCCTGGTCTCCCATGGGGTGCAGGGCCCAAGCACTTGGGCCATCCTCCACTGCACTCCCTGGCCACTGCAGAGAGCGGGCCTGGAAGAGGGGCAACTGGGACAGAATCCGGTGCCCCGACCGGGACTAGAACCCGGTGTGCCGGCGCCGCAAGGCGGAGGATTAGCCTAGTGAGCCGCGGCGCCGGCCAATTGATGATTCATTAATAACTGGTTTATCAGCACAGATACCTGGCAACTCATCCCTAAGCTTTAGGTTCTTTGCAGGATAAGCCTTCTCAATACCCAGTCAAGTTAGTTTAAGGAAACTTGAACATCTAAAGCCAAACGAAGAATTGAGCTCTTTCTTCCAGGATCCTGCTCAGCATCAACTATAAGCATGTGCAGAGGGCAACACAGCATGCCACGAATCCCATGGAGATCCTGGCATGCTCACAGAGTTAAAACCAGGCTGAGGAAAGACAGAGAGACTTGGGAAAAGGCTGGGGTTGGGTGGAAGGAGGAAGCTACTGCAGAATCCATTCGCTATGAAAAAACAGAATCTGGAATACATGCATAAAAGAAGAGTCTGGCACCGTGTCACTGAGTCAACTTTGTGAAGCTCCTGGCACACTGCTAGGCCTGAACTTTGACTTGACACTCCCTAAAGGTAGGGCCAGGACCTCTCTTCGTCACCACTGAATCCCTAGCCCTATCACAGTGCCTGCCACAGAACAGGCTACCAGAAAGTGGTTGCATAGTAGGTTGTATAGTAGGTGCTCAATGAATTTTTGTTTGCTTTTTTGCATTCTTACTCATTTCTGTCTTGGGAACTAAGGTGACTATAGGTTTGCAGCCTGTGTGATGCACGCAACTGGTCCTGGATGGACAATACTGTTCTGGGGTGCACCTGCTTCTTATTTTCCATCTGGGCTCCCTTCCCCCTCTCCCAGTGAGAACCACAACATCACAGCAGGGACTCTAATATCTTCCCTTCTCTGAACTCTTCATTGATGATAATTACATTCAGTTGGACTGGAAGTTAATTTTTTCCATATGGTTCTGTCTTATCTCTCTTTTTATCTCATTTATACAGTGCCAACTGTACTTATTTCATTAGAAACTCTCTGAGATCAGGAGTTAGGATATACATCCTTTGTAGGCACCATGGCTCCTTATACAGTGATTTGTAGATTTCTGAACAAAATGTACACTCTCTCCCCATTTATGATGTCCCTAATTATACTTTATGCCTCATTATTCAGTCCAACATTTTCCTTTAAATATCTTCCCAACTTTCAAAAGAAAAAATAATTGCCTTAAGTAGTCATTAACCAGCATTTATTGAGAACCTATTACATATCACCAGACCATGACCTAGGTGAGGAAGAAGGGGAAAAATGCATGCACACACACACACACACAGATGGAAGATCAGAAATGCCATAGTTTAAGTCTCTTTCTCCACGAAAGCCAAAGGTGTCAGCTAACTGAGGGGTTTAGTGGAAGCAGTATCTGACCAGCTTCTCAATTAATGGTGTAAATGCAGAGGAGCCAAATATTCTCCATGAGATTCTGGTTTTTAATCTGTCAAACAAAGAGGAGGACTGTGAAAGACACACTCTCTCACGTTGTGTTCCTTTCTGGACAATGTGCAGGACCAAATGTTATGTGACTAAGTCACACAGTAGAGAAGAACTGAAATAGTGAGGAGGTACCATCCAAACTGCATGTAAAAGCCAGCTGCTCCTAAGTCCTCAGCCACAGACCACATACTCAGAGACTCTAGCAATGACAGACGTCCGATGGATGCTGACTCAGAGTTGCACACACAAATCTATATAGGTAGACAATATCCAGACCACATACTCAGAGACTCTAGCAACGACAGACATCCGATGGATGCTGACTCAGAGTTGCACACACGAATCTATATAGGTAGACAATATCCCCACAAAACAAGACTGAAAACTCTAAGACATGACATTGTTTCTGGTTTTCCCACACTCAAGGGCTGTGAGTATAAGCTGCTTGCATAGTAAGTGTACGCTAGAAAGCAAAAGGCCTAAAGACTTTCTCTTTTTCTTCATGAGAAAAGTTAAGCTTTTTCTATAAGGAGAATGGAAGGAGTAATGCAGGAAGAAAAGGAGAATGACAATAATTGCAAAGAGCAAAGATGAGAATGGGATTCAACAGTTGGTGTACAATAGTGCAATGTGATGAGAAGGCTGGCAAGAAAAATACAATGAAGTGGACAAAGAGAAGAAGGCAGAACTGTACAACTGGGACTAAGAAGAAGATTGAGGCTTTTCTCAGAGAGGGTTAATTGGACTTTATGTCACAAAAGCTGTTCCTCCAGGGCCAGACAGTATAAGCAGGTTAATACAACCCCAGAGGGAAGAGAAAGTGGTGATAGTGACTCCCTACCAAGAAAGCAAGAGAGTGCATTGCGTAGACCTTACAATGTTCCAAGTGGAAAAAAGAAGACTGTACTGGTACATGACAGTGTCTCTGCAGTAGAGGAACTCAGATCATACAACAAAGATCCAAAGTAAAACTAAGGACATCACAGAGAAGCAGAGTTCAACCAAAAATAAGGAGAAACATCCAAAAAATTAGAGACATGCTTCTTTGTGAAGGAATAACCTTCCCATTGCCAGAAGTACTGAAGTATAAAATGCTGGAAACCCATCTCATTTGGAAAACTTTAGGAAGAAGGCTACTCTCTGCAAGATCCTGGGCCACAAGCCCTCTAAACCCGCTTCCAGTTTTAATAACCTATGGATCTGCCCCTCAGAGTACACAACTAGGGTAACCTGATGCCAGACTGACTGAAGACAGTTGCTGCTGTTGAGCTGAAAGAGAGGAGAGAAAGAAATACAGATAAATAGATCTGAATCTTTATACAACAAATAGCTGATGGCTAAGTCATTCAGTTGGTTGA